>NW_028327171.1:61622343-61923843 GCF_987537825.1 Furipterus horrens | reverse complement strand
GATGTGAACTATGACTTAGTATCCCTTGGATAAGCTCCAGGCTGTGGGCAGCTCCCTTTACTTGGCTGAGCTTTGCTTTTCTCATCTGGCATGAACTCATAGGAGGTTCTTAGCAATAATATTTGATGGCTTAAGTCATAAGATGAAGGACTAGAATGAGGTGACCTCCAAACTCCTTTTAGCTTGATGTAAAACACTAATAATATCCATATAGTCAAGATGAAGAGAATCAGCAGAACTTCGAAAGTTTGAATTATCTGACCAATTACTTCCATTTTGTTCTTCACTTTGCTTGTGTAGATGAAGGTTGTTTTTCGTTTGTTTGTTTTTGTCAAGGAGAAAATAAATGGAATTTTACTGGGAAAGATATGAAACAGGTATATTTTATTTTCTCCTTTGGACATCAAACTCATTGATTGTATATCTGTCAGTGGGCTGCTAATGAAAACAGCTCTGGTTCCATGGAAATACCAGTATGAACAATGAAATCCAGAGATGTGAACTAGGAGTACAGGATGTCTAACCAGTACTGTTCTTAATTGCTCAGAAGGTACTAATGAAAGTGAAATGCCATGGTTAATAAATATTTGTTGATTGATTAAAGAACATGAATACTGAGTATACTCTGATAAAGATATCTTGGTAGCTTTAAGCTTATATACCAGGGACCAAATGTAAATGGGCATGCTGATTTCAATTAACAAGTGATCCCCTCCAAATAGTTCTAAAAATTTTTTTTAACAAGAAATTAATCACATATAAAAACATAAAAAGTTAAACCATACAACTTTTAGAAGAAAACTTAGAAGAAAATCTTTATGACCGTGGGCTAGGCAAAAAGTTTCCAGAAAAAATACAAAAAGCATGAGCCACAAAAGAAAAATTGATATATTGGTCTTCAAGAAAATTAAAAATTTTGCTCTATAAAGGACACTCTAAAGAGAATGAAAAGACAAGCTACAGATTGAGACAAAATTTTCAGAAATCACATATTCATCAAAGAACCTATATTTAGATGATATAAGTAACTCTTAAAATTTAACAGTAAAAAACAATCAAGCGAAAACAACTAGGCAAAAGATCTGAATAGATATTTCACTAAAAAAAGACATATAAATAGAAAATAGTATTGTACATGAAAAATTGCTCAAAACTATATTAATCATTAGGGAAATGTAAATTAAAACCACAAGATACTACTACACACTGATTAGAATCACTAAAACTAAAAACAAAACAGACACTTACAAGTACTGACAAGGATGTAGACCAGTCAGAATTTTCATATATTGCTAGTAGAAATGCAAAATGGTAAAATTACTCTGGAAAAGAGTTTGGCAATTTCTTAAGAAATAAACATACATAAACCATATGACTCAGGATTACCGTTTTTAGGTATTTACCCCAGAGAAATGAAAATGCAAGTTCACCAGAAAACCTGGTCCTGTGTCCTGATTGTGATGACAGTTACGTGACTATGCATTTATTAAAACTTACAGAATTGTACACCAAAAGAGAAGATGGTAATTAATTGCATGTAAAAGGGAAAAAAAAAAGTTCTGCGAGTAATGAAGGTGAAAAAAATTAAGTCACCAGGGAACTATGCTAAATTAGTATGAGGCTCTAATTTTTTACTCAGAATAATCCTGCTTTTGATGGTTAACTTATAGCACAATAAGTACAAATGAACATTGGCTCATACTATATTTACACAGCAGCTAAGGTGAACCTTAAAGACATTTCCAAACACGGGGCAGCTGTATCCCCTTGCCTTTCTCAACCAAGCTATCTGACACTCAAGATCTTGTGACCTCGGAAGAATTATGACTGCCCAGCCAAACAAAGCTTTGATAACGCCACGCCCTGCACTTTTTACCTGAGCAAATGTTACCAGACCTCAAGCACGTCATCTGTCTTGGTGAGTACGCTGGCCTGAATGCAGAGTCCACAGGAGGCTTCCACTACCTCCACGGTAAATCCTCCCTGACTCTGCCCCATTGATTACCTCCTATTGCGATGACAGGTCATACCCACCCTGGGTGCTGCCTCGGGGCTGGGCTCACCTGAAACAAGCCGGATTTAGCGCTTCATTTCTTTCCCTTACAAAACCTATCTAGAACCCCGTGACTATTCATTGTTTAGGAATTAAAGATCTCCTTGAGAGTCTTTTGTGTCCTTGCCAGGCTCTTGCTACCACTGTTCCTCTGCCAGCCCAAGGTTTCATTCTGAGGCTCTTAAAAAAGTGAGAGAAAACTCCACTGCTCATATACCATACTTGACTTTTTAGTTCTTAAATTACCACTCTTTTGAAAAATCATCAAAGTCCCAGGGGGTAATCATGGAGTCCTGGCTGTCCAGAAGAGTTTTTGTTCTTTGGTAGTCTTTCAAAGTGTATTGTATGAAGCATTAGTGCTTCATTGGAGTCTGTCATATGTCTGGATAATGAATAAGTTTCAAAATGTAACCTGTTAGTTCCAATTGGATTTCCAAGGGTAATAAAATTCACACACACACATACACACACCTCTTGCAATTTAGGTAAATATTCAACTAACACTCTCACAGAAGTGTTTTAGAATCTAGAAAGAGTCTGTGTTGTGTGTTAATTCACTTTTCTAGTGTCAATAAGCTCTGATTCTGCAGCAAATCACATAACAAGGAAGCCACACATTTAAATTTTGTAGGTCACTTGAGCTCCTTGTAGCAATGCTGAAGACATATGCTCTGGGGCCAGGCTCCTTACATGAGCCCCACCTTTCCACTCTTAAGTTGGCTGTAAATATTAAATGAATTAAAACTGGTAACACACTTAGCATTGTTCTGGACGGCTACCACTGAGTCCATATTAGCTGTCACCTGTCGGCTTTTGCACATTGCTCTTGGAACTCATTGTAAACAATACAAGAAATTGCTTTATTACAAGAAGATGTGTTTGCAATTACTGTAAAACTGTTTTTGAAGATACTGCTTGTTTTGTCTTTCAATGTCCCTTATGGAAAATACTCTCTTGTTAAATTCATGCTAGAGCATTCAAGCTAGAAAAGCAAAAAGAAAGATATCTCTCCTAAAGAACTGATAGGCCCCCTTTAATGAGGTAAATACAGATGAATAACTAATTGTTAATTCCTATTTTATTTTTCAGCTTCAGCTGTCAGGAAGCCAGTGTTTATGTTCAGTTGCAGTAGCAGTCCTGGGCTTAATAATAATAGTTAAATCATAACTCTCATTTCTGAAAAGTTACTAATGTTTAAGAGAATTTGGGGTGTTATTGTCCAATTTTTGTACTAGCTACAAAATGAAAACTAAAGGAGGGCTATTACTGCTGATAAATATACCTGAAATTAATAGACAGGGTTTTTAAAAACACTAACTTTGTTCCTGCCCTGACTATGACCTATGTTATATTTGCCTGGTATACACTGGATGAAAGTGTAGTCTACTGTTACAGATTTCAGCAGCTGTTAAAATTACACAGTAATTGTCCATTCACACTGTGTAGAGTTACACTGTGGTAAATTTGCTGCTGGTGCACAGAGCAGCATCTAGACACTGATGGGTACTCATTAAATCAGATACACACACACACACACACACACACAATATGCTCTTTGACCCTTCCTTTTCTTTTTTGCCTAAACTCCAGTGCTGTATGAAATACACCGCCAAGGCTTCCTGGGAAATTTTCAGATTCTCTATTTCCTCGTGAACATGCACATGGGTGTGAAGCAGATGAATGGCCAAAATTTCCAAATGGACCCTAGATACCACAGGCAGAGGATAACCGAGGGGCCACATTGGGATTATAGTTCCTGGAGATTCCAGGTGAGCTTTATTTATAGTTTATCATCTGAACTAAAATCTCTTTAAGAGGGAATGAGGATGTGATTAATAGTTTCACCAGGACTACAGGTGTAAACATATCTTAAACAAATCAGGATTTTGATTGCCATACCTAAAAATACCAGATCAGGGGGAACCTACTAGCGATGGTTTCAAGGACATTGGAAAGACCTTTGAGTCAAAGTATGTCTATACCTCCATTTCATCACTGATGACTTCAATTTCATCAATAGAGATTTATTCCTTTGGATTAGATGTTCTGAATCAGCGATGATTTCCTGTTCTGACCCCCCACCTGGGGACATTTGCCAATATCTGATGATATTTTTCATTGTCACAACTGGGGTTGATAGTGGCATCTAGTGCGTAGAGGCCAGGACACTGATGAACATTCCACAACTCACAGGAAAGACTCCCACAAAAAAGAATTCTCAGACCAAAATATCAATAGTTTTGCAGTTAAGAAACCCTGCTTTGGATTAAGCACTCACTGTCTGTCCTCTGGTGCCCATCTGAAGATACAGGAGGGTTAAGAGAATGAAAGACAAACCACAGACTTGAAGGAAATATTTGCAAAAAACATCTGAGAAAGGATTGTTATCCACAATACACAAAAACAAAACCAATATCAAAATAAAAGCTCTTCTAACTCAACAATAAGAAAACAATCTGATTAAAAATGGGCAAAAGGCCTCAACAGACACCTCACCCGAGATTTACAGACGACAAATAAGCACATGAAAAGATGCTCCATATCATATGTCATCAGGGAAATGTAAACTAAAACAACAATGATTCACTACTTACCTATGAGAATTGCAAAAATCTAGAACACTGACAACACCAAATGTTGGAGAGGATATGGAGCAACAGGAACACTCATTTGATGATGGTGGGAATATAAAACCATGCAGCCACTTTGGAAGACAGTATGGCAGTTTATGAAACTAAACATACTCTTACCCTACAATCCAGTAATCACACTCCTTGATATTTACCCAAGTGAACTGAAAACTTATATTCACTGACAAATTTGCACACAAGTATTTGTAGAAACTGTACTTATAACTGCCAAAACTTGGAAACAATTGAGATATCAATAAACTGGTACAGTTACACAATGAATATTCAATACTAAAAAGAAATGAATTATCAAGGCATGAAAAGACATGAAGTAAACTTAACTGCATATTGCAAAGTAAATGAAGTAAATGTGAAAAGCCAATTCTAACTACATGATATTCTGAAAAAGGCAAAATTTTGGAGACAGTGAAAAGATTAGTGGTTGCTAGGGATTAGGGAGAAGGGAAGGAGGAATAGACAGAGCACCGAGGATTTTTAGGGCAGTGAAACTATTCTGTATGATACTGTCGTCGTCGTCGGCAGCCGTCCGTCTCGAGAGACGATGGTGTAGCTTCTTAAGAGTCTATCTGCACCGCCGAGAATGGCTGTGCAGTCCGACTCGGGAGTGACACGGTATCTGTCTCCTCCCGTGTTGAATCGACATCTTGCGATGACGCTGGAGTGTCCTCTCCAGTGAAGCTGAAGCTACAGAGCCTGGGCAGGGTGATATGGAGGGTCTGCTGTTGCCCATGCAGCAGACCCCCCCTCTCTTCGCAGCTGAAGGGCCCAAGGGAAAGACGGAGTCAATACAGCTTGGCTTCAGGTGCGCCGCAGGAGTTGCCGGTGTTGACTACAACGTCAAACCGCCTTAGGGACTCCGGCTCCGGATTTTCTGTCGGGGTTTACTCCCTTAGCCTTTCTCCTGAAGAGGTATGCCGCAAGGCAGCGGAGGTATGATACTGTACAGATACAGATATATATATATATATATATATACACACACACACACATATATATATATATATATATGTCATTGTACATTTGTACATTTGTCAAAACCCACAGAATGTACAATACCAAGAGTGAACCACAATGTAAACTATGGACTTTAGGTGATAATGATGTGTCAATATGTAATCAATTTTATGAAGTGTACCACTCAGGTGGAAGATGATGATGATGATAAGGGATGCTGTGCAGACTGTGTTAGGGCAGGGTAATAGGGGGAATCTCTGTACGTACTGCTCAATATTGTTGTGAACTTAAAACTGCTCTAAAAAGTGAAGTCTATATTAATGAGGGGAAACACATAAGTTCCTCATTGAATGGTTTTATCAAATGGTAAGAGAAATTGACAAATAAAGGGGTTGCCAAGGTAAAAATATTACTTGTTTTAAAATTTTGCCTATCCTGACTCTATTACAGTGAACTTGGGGGTAGGCAGGAGATGAGGAAATGACTGAAACTCCCTGATTCTTTGAGAGAAGTTAGAAAAGTTATTTATTCATTTCGCCAACCAAATTTTATTAAGCACTTGCTGTGGCCTGAAACCTTAGGTATTTTCCCATAGTGTGGCAGACCATTGAAGCCTACTTTCTGGCCATGCCCCTGCCTTCAGACACCAGCATTAAAAAGTTGCTTATTGCTCTTAAACTCTGGCTACAGCTTCTTTATATGTGGCATGATTGGTTTTACTCAATGATTATACATTCCAGTCTTCTATCTTGTGGGTAAATCCAAAATTGCAGCTGTGCTCTGAGTTTCTGAGAGCATAAAGAATGGGAAAGCCAGAGATGTTCTACATCTTAGATCTTGAAATAAGTGGGAGAGAAGAAAGGCATTTGTCTAGAGAAACATTTCCCTTGGTGTCTTGTGCATGTCAATTATTGACTTCTGTATTCTTCTATTGTCCCAACCTAAGCTACATATTTTCTGAGTTTTCTTCCAGTGTTTGTCCTGTCTCACTGACTTCAGACTTCAGAGAAATACAGAGTGTATCCAAACAACATCCGGTATAGCAACCTAGTTATACTAATGACACAAAGTCCCTGGGTATCTGCCTCATAGTGGATATTGTAAAAGAGAGAGAATACCTAAATTGATAGTGGAATTAACATGTGCTGAATCTTCGAGAATGCGACTTATATTTACCTTATTTTAGGCAGCTGTTGTGAGTTTTTTCCTCATCCCACCCCTCAAAGCCAAGGATCCTTGGTTTTTCCCTAAAGCAGCATAATTTTCCTGGTTTCCAGCAGAAACCATCACAATCTTGTCTCAAAGACTGGGTTCTGAAGAAATAATTTTTCTGTGGAATTTCAGTTAAAGCAGCTGACTGAATATTCAGACATTTAGGATTATAACTCTCTAAAATTTTCTATGCAAAATATTATATATATATATATCTTTATTCATAATTTGGGTAAGTAGAATTAGGATCATCTTAGATACCATTAAACTATCCTCTCTCTTAAAATTTCTTCGTGTAATCTCTTTTCCTAAGTTTCTGCATTTTAAAATTTTAGATTCTTCTTAGTTCTGACTTGTTTCTGGTTTTTCATAAGTCTCCTCTCACTGCTTTTCTTTTGGTTCAATCTGATGCCTTTTAATTTCCTTCCCTTTATTAGAACATTTTCTATGTGCATTTTTCTACTTATTTCTACAGGATTTTCTCTCTTACTTCTAGTGCCTAATCTCCTTTATGCAGGTCAGTGGTTTGTTCTTTGCCATCAATGACATTTCTTCTTACCATTTTTTTCTTTCAAGATTGAATATGAACATATTATGCACTTTCATTTGTCGTATCTTCGTTCATTTCTTGAGTCCTCCAGTTTGGGACTCGGTGTTTTTTCTCCCCTTGTCATAGATTTTATCTGTCCTGGGACTCTTTTACAATCTGTCATGATATTGCGGCCTAATCTAATTAAGAGAATAGAAAAAAAACAAAACAAACAGATGGTAAGAAAAAATAGATTTTTAGCCACTATTATTTGGGTTTGTTAGAGGACATAAGCTCTCCTTTTGTTGGGGGGTTGGAAGGTTGGCTTACTGGGCTTCTCTTCCAGGATGTCCTCTGCAAATGCACTTCTCCCACTTTGATAACATGTGCCTTGGAAGAGTTTCTGGAGCAGACATTTAATAGGTGTTAATGATCTCTGAAGGAAATTAGACAATGTTGCCCAAAATGTCAGAGTACTAATAATGCAGCAGTCTGAGCAAATGGATAGGACTATCACAGACAGAGGGTTAAGAAATTGAGAAACAAACAGGGACTAAAATATCCTCTGGTTAAAAGAAGTCTAAGTGCAGATAAAAACGCAGGAGCTCTGTCTGTGAGTTCCCCAGTAGTTAGAATTAAGTTATTTCTAGCATCTCTTTGATGAATTTCTAATTTACTGTAGAGAAGCACTCTACATTGTCCACATAGGTCAGGCTTCCTCTTAAGAAAACTGACCCCAGGTTCCCAGACACCTAGTGTGCTAACAAAGAACAGCAGGAACTTTAGTCTGTACACAGGGATTAACAATTCAAATGTCCTGTATTGCAACCTGCAGATGCACTTCTTTTTTCTTTCAATCACGCAGAAGTTAACAATTTCAAATACTTTGTGAAAACGTAGACCACTGACTTGGGATGGAAGTGTTCCTTTTTGTGTTATTTGTTTGGAATAGAATTTGTGTGTACTAACTAGATAGCAAACTAGTTTGTAACATAAATTTATTGAGGGTTAGAGGTGTGTCTTTTACAAGCTTACATCCTCAGAGAACCTACCACAGAACTCTTCATTGTCAGCACGTAACAAATATTTGTTGAGTCAATCCACAAATAAATTAATAACAAATTTTAGTGAAGTTGGAAAGAACCCAGAGTGATGCAGTGTGCTTCTCCATCTGGAAAGAGATGAATTAACACGTGCATACGAATGATTCTTTCTTCTTGGATTTGCTTTTAATATAGGAACAACAGGATCAGTCCCTCATCCTTGAGAAGCCAGGGGCAATTGGCACTCACAAGTTAAGTTCCCAGTTTATAGAGTGCTCTGAAACAGTTTGACGTGGACAAACTCTGTAAGGACAAAAGTGTATCACTTATCAAGGGCCTTCAACAATCAAGCTGGGCAGTCAGAAAAAGCCCTTGTTAAGTAACCAGATGGGTGGGGCAGCACAGGAGAGTCAAACAAAATCAAATACAAAGAGATCAAAATCATTCTTTTTGGGAATTTACATTCTCAAATTGATATATAGACCTGATCAGACACAAAGCCATTTCTTTTCCCACAAAGTCAGGGAATACATGGCTAAACCAAAAGAATTTCTCATTTTAATGTTTGGACCAATTTGGAATTCTCTAAAGTGAAGAGGACGAAATGAAAATACTCCACAACACAAGCATTGTTAGAGAACTGACAGCATGACTCAGGAGTTCACTTTTCCTCTTGACGTGTATAGACTAGGACTGATGACTAGTCAATGACTAAGCAAGCACGGAACTAGTGTAAGGAAATGATGATTATTTCTTATCAACAGTGATAATCATATTAGTTTAATAGTAATGAAATGTGCTGTGTGTTGGCACAACTCTAATTAGGAGTAGTACTATAGCTCTGGCTGGTGTGGCTCAGTGGATTGAGCACTGGTCTGCAAACCGCTGGTTCCATTCCCAGTCAGGGCATCTAGTGTGAAGAGGCCAGGGATGCTGCTGAACATTTCACAACTCACAGGACAGACTCCCATAAAAAAGAATTTTCAGCCCAAAATATCAATAGTCAGATCTCCAGTTTGGAGCATGCGAGAGGCAACCTATTGATGTATCTCTCGCACCTTGATGCTTCTCTTCCTTTCTTTCTCCCTCCCCTCCCCTCTCTCTAACAGTAAATAAATACAATCTGAAAAAAAAAAAAAAAAAAAAAGGTAGTACTACAATATGGACCCTGGGATTGCTTTTAGCACATTTATCACCTGTAAGCAAGACTTTGGCCCTCTTCATTACACAAATATTTACTACTGGGCAATACCAAGCACCATGCATAGTTCCCGGAGATAAAGAAACCAAGGACGGAGAAACTGCCTTGCTGAAGGGGGATTTCATGATGCCAAAACAACCTAAGGGAAACTGAGAAATTCAATCTTACAATGGCTTTTTTATTTTTCCCTGAAAGGATAACACATTTATTGGTTGGTCTAATTGACTCCCTGGCCCACCCCTGACCTCACTCCACCACAGCCTCTGAATAGACTGGTCATTCGGGCGTGATGGTGTCATGGTCTCTAAGATGACAGTATTTTCTTAAAGATCTTTTAATGACTTAAGCCACAAGGCACAAGTTTGCTATAAATCTATGTTGGAAACTGCAATTTTATATGCATTTTTTGATAAATTTTGATTATTTACTTAAGTATAGCAGTATCTAATAGCTATATAATATTTACAATATCTCCTTATTGATCCTTACATAAAATTTAAGTCTTTAGCATAGCATGCTGTGGTTGAATTTAAATATTATATACTGAGATAGAGCACTGGTTTGTTTAGCAAACACTGTCAAATAGATTGTCTTATTGATTCCCATTATCACATTATTGTTGTTTTACTTCTTTCTCTTCTAGTTATTTAAAAATAACTTTTTTATCTTAGAAGAAACACATACAGCAGAAAACTTGGAAAACAAAGGATAACTCAAAGGAAGCAGGTATATAAGTCACCCTACACCCTGCCACACACAGCTTCTGCTATGATTGGTGAGGCCTTAAGATATTTTTCATGTATATTTATCTCCTATTACTTGATGAAAATTGTATCACATTATAGAAAATTTGCACTTGTTTTCCTCCCTTAACAGTATATTGGGGCCATTTTCTTACATCAACAAAGATTCTGTTTAATGAAAATGTGTAGTTCTTAAACTTCTGCATACATGCTCCTTGCTGTGGTCCAGCTGAAAGGCAGCCCTTCAAGCAGGGGTTTTACCCAGACCAAGAAGCCATTGTTTGCATTCTCAGTAGAGGATCCTCCCCTTAGGAATTCGGAGCTGGTGATGCCAAGTGTGTCCTTGACCTTCTGGGCAGGATGGAGAACTCTTCTATTTTCTCAAGCTTCTGCCTGATAAGGGTGATCAAACAGCAAGATTCAAGATTTATTACTTGGAAATCTAGTTTATTTGCAGTTGTTTAGAGCTTTCATTCATATCCTGATCCCTTGATCCAGCTGCTCTTATTTTAGAAACTCACCAACTGAAAACCATACCAATCAACAAATCCCCAAAGCTTCAGTTTGCATCCTCTTTACAATTCTGCTTCCATTTCTTTTTCTTATTATTGTTTCTCTTCCCCTACCATTGCTACTAGCGTGATCAATATTAGTATTTCACCTTTGCCTAGCCCTTTATTTCTTCAAAAATGCATCTAAAACATGTTCATTAATTGTTAAAAATATAAAGAAAATTAGTCTTAAAATGGGATTGTGATGTGTACAATAATGGATATACATATATCATAGTTTTATTATGTAATTTTAAATCTGTTTGCAAACATTTTCTCTCAAATATGTTAGTTAATAATTCTTTTTATCCTTACTTGAGGACTTTTTTTTTTCCATTGCTTCTAGAAAGAGAGGAATGGAGAGAGGGAGAGGGAGAAAGAAACATTGATTGGCTGCCTTTAGTATGCACCTGGACTGGGGAAACAAAATAATAATAACATGTGATCTGTGAGAAGTATATGAAGCTTGTATTTCAGCGTCATAAATGCAGTTGTTTTGAAACACAGCCACACTCATTTGTTTGTATCATTTATAGCTCCTTTCATACTGCAATGGCAGGGTTGAATAGTGTGACAGAAATCATATGGCCTTCAAAGCCTAAAATATTCACTACCTGGCTCTTTAGAGGTAAAATCCCTCCCCTCCCCAACCACCACCAGAGGATGAGAGGGAAAAGCCAGAAAACACCAGCCTCAGCCAACTCCACTGATGCCACGTGGAACAGAAACAAATTGCCCAGCCGAGCCCTCCTCAGATTCCTGACCCAAAATATCAAAAGCAAAATAAATGGCAGTTTTAAAGTATTAACTTTTGAGTAGTTTGTTATATAGCAATAGATAACTGAAACACCTCACAATCTTACCCTATAAAAATAAAGATTATCCAAATATTTAGGTGAAGAAACAGAGTCACAGAAAAGTGAAATAACTTATTCAAGGTCACATAGCTGGTAAATAGAGAACTGTAATTTTAACCCAGGTCCTTCCACTTCCTAAGCTTTATTTATGGCATAACTAACCCTATAATATTCAACCTTTTCTATATTGTTATTCATTTTATGTCCATGTCAGTCTTGACTCATTCAAAAAATATTTGTTGAGAATTGTTATCACACATTAACACTGCACTGAGTTTTGTGGGGAAATGAGATAATTCAGATGGAATCTGAAATCTATACTTAACTATCTACTGGGCAAAGAAGAGCAGGAGTTATAATAATATGATGATGTATGAAATATTCAAATTCAAATTTACCACATTTATTCTGAAGCTCGTGGTCCATAAAATACCATTCTAGGTAATCTAACTTTCAGAAAAAGCTCTGCATCTGATGTTAATCTCAGAGTTTTAAGACTTTTTTTTAAAGGAACAACTCAGCAGTCAGTGAATACATGACTTGAAAGTTCATTCCACCTACCCACAAAGTTAGATGGATGTTAGCTTTTTTTAAAAAGTAAATTCACATTAACTGTCTTTTTCCATGTTCCAAACATATGTAGCCACACCTGAATGGAAGTTACACAGCTGGAAACCATTAGGATAGAAAAGCAATGAAAAGCAGGAAGCAGAAGCCTAGGGAAAGTGATTTTGAGGGACCAGGGTAAGGAATGTGAAGACAGGTATTAAAGGATATTCCAAGCTGTTTGCCAGTCTTTTTCTGAGGTCCTAGTAGAGTAGGTCCTAGTAGACTATCATCTAGATGAAATAGACTAAGGAGAAGACTGAGGCAGCAAAGAGTTTATGGGCCACCGCCTTGCTTGTCAAGGGCCCCTTTGACACCCTACTTAAGTGTTGGCTTCCTGGTGGCAGAAATATGACACTCAGTCAGTAGCAAGCTGGAACTGGCTCATACCAGTTTACAAGAGCTATTGTTAAATTACCAGGAATATTTGTAAGCCAATTGTTAAATCTTTGGTAGCCTGAAATCAGCCATAGGAGGAGTATTTACACCATGAAATGTCAACCATTATATGTCAACTATAATTACAAATTAATTTTTAAAAATTAAAAAAGAAAAGAAAAAGATTTTATTCTTATCAAGATGTTCTGTTTAGCCTTCAGGGTAATTGTGGGGCAGCAAGCAGCTCACCTGACAAAGGAAAGGTAGTACCAGCAGTCTGCAGAAAATGAATGTTTGCTGAAGGAGGAAGGAAGTGAATTTTGGCAAGGGAAGTGGAAGGAGGTGTTATTTAAATGTGGTGCTAGAAGAAAATTTTTACTAATTAAAAAACTCAAAGATACTATCAAAAGGATGTTTGGAGACAAAAATTAAATTCCACTTTTGTTTTATTTTATACACAGATGAGGAAATCTTCCTTTCATAGTTACATTTCTAATGTCTACCAAGGAATTTCTGAATGTGGTCTACATGACAAGATTCCTGATTACTGTATATGTTACAATGAGAAAATCAGGGATATTCTAATATATGCTGTTAGTTACCTGGAACTCTGTAATTTCTGTCATGCAGTACTTTAGACACATCTCTTAAAAGTCCAGATCTTTTCTCAGATCACATTATAAAATAGATCTCAAAAATATAGTAAAATTTTCACTAGTTATTAACTCTGATACTAGTTTCACTAGATTGAGGTAGAAACTAATAGTTCAGTGTATTGCTTTATAGTGAATTCTAATATCTAAGCAAAGTTGTTGCTTTTTCTACAGACTGTTTTATGTGTATTACAGTTACTCTAACTCATCTTAAAGAAAAATAATTTTCCTAATGTAATAAGATATGATGATTCCAGTCACATATTGATAATAATTTTTATCTTTTTATAAAAGCTGATTCGAGATATGCCATGTGCATGTCTTTTCCTCAAAAAGCTCTGTGGTTTTTTAATGACTTTATCAGTGAGCAAGTCTCCCTAAATATATGAAGTAGGAACTAGTTGTTTCTCCCTCTGTGTTTTAATTGTATTTTTGAGACATTGTAAGAAAAATATCAATGTTGCCTTCCACTGAGTCTATTTTCCAAATAGACCTGAATCAGTCTAGCTCCCCCAAGGCCACAGCCTTGTGTGCTATGGGGGGCTGGGGGGCTGAGGACATGGACACATCTGTAACCAAACCAGTGAGCCACAGTGGGAGCCCAAATCCATTTCTCTGAAATGAGAGCCTCTCATTCCTTTGTTCTCAATATTTCCTGGCAACGTGTCCACAAGCACATGCTATTAACAGATGGTAGAAAGCATAATTGGAATTTTTATCATAACATATCCCCCATGCTTCCATCATGCACCAAAGGAGAAAAGATGAATGTATGGTCTAGTTCACTCTATCAGAGCAGGATTAAAAACATCTACTTCAAACCTCTGAAGGCTCTCACTTCAGGCTTGACTGCTCAGATGTGGTTTTCCGTCAGAAGTACAGAGCCCACTTCAGCTTCATATCAGACTCATTTATATCAGGGTCCTTTTAAGATCAATGGTTACTGTAAGAAAGACTGGTTTCTCCAGAGCTGAGGTGATCTGGTAAATTGAGGCACACATCTGTGCAGCAGAGCTGAGGCCTATGAGATTGGCAGAGAGCCCTGAACTTTGCATTGCAGACAACTGTGCCTCAAATCCACACAGATGAAAAGGTCTCCTTTGCTCAAGCCTATAGTTATTTGCTGAGTAAGGAAAGAAAGAAAGAAAGAAAGAAAGAAAGAAAGAAAGAAAGAAAGAAAGAAAGAAAGAAAGAAAGAAAGAAAGAAAGAAAGAAAGAAAGAAAGAAAGAAAGAAAGAAAGAAAGGAAGGAAGGAAGAAAGAAAGAAAGAGAGAAAGAGAGAAAGAGAGAAAGAGAGAAAGAGAGAAAGAGAAAGAGAGAAAGAGAGAGAGAGAAAGAAAGAAAGAAAGAAAGAAAGAAAGAAAGAAAGAAAGAAAGAAAGAAAGAGAAAGAAAGGAAGGAAGAATGAGGGAGAAAAGAAGAAATGAAGAAATGAAGGAAGGAAAAGGAAAGGAAAGGAAATAAAAGGCAGGAATAAGTATAGAAAAGAACTTATCCAAAGAAGCTGGGAGGCTTAATTTCAATTCCTTGTTATAGATTTTAAAATCTAGTATATGCCTTCTCAGTTCAAAATCAAGATTGTAGGAGTCTGCTTTATAATAGCGTATCTATTATATATATTATATATATCATGTGTTCTTAGAGCAAGTTAATTCCTTCATGATGTATAGATCTCTAAAGAAGGACTGTCCATAAAGTTCTTAAAACTCTTGTACATTCATGTGGCTTGCATTGTCCAAATATTTTGAGGTGTTTTGTAAAAAATATCTGCTGGTTGGAAATATTCCACATTATACCCATGATAATTGAAATCGCAAGACTGTCCTTTTGACAGATGCCTGAGCATTGCAATCTGCGAGGTCATTCAGCGGAGTTTGCATTTAACAGTCAGTAGCATAGCTAAAGAAGTACCACATAAAGCTTGAAATCTAAGATGGCAATGGTTTTAGCTGGTGGTTCAGAGCTGGGACTCACTCTGAAATTAGACAGCTTGGTTCGAATTTTTTTCTATCAACTAAGTGACTTTGATGAAGGCACTGAAATTTTTTAACCCTGATTTCTTTATTTGTAAGAAGGCATGAAAATATTACCTATCACATAGGGTTATTGTGAAAATTAAATGAAATAATATATGAAAAGTACTCAGCATAGTGCCTGTACATAGTATGTGCTCAATAAACATTAGCTATTGTTACTCATACAAAGTGATGAACAGAGCCAGGTACATAATTTTCAGGCAAAGCAAAAATGTGGAGCCCTTTGTTCAAAACACACACACAAAAAAAACCCTGGTAAAAGTATCAAAATATAAAACTTTTATTTCATGTCCTCTCTTTCTCTTGACTTGTCATGTTGTTTGTGTTGGTTTTAATTAACAGGTTTTATTTATTAGGGCAGTTTTAGGTTTACAGAAAAATCTAGTGCAAAGTACAAGTTCCCATATACCTTTTCCCACCATCCCTAGTTTCCTCTTTTATTAACATCTTGCATTAGTGTATATTTGTTATAATTGACAAATAATACTGATACATAATTATTAACTAAGCCCAGAATTTACATTAGGATTCACTTTTAGTGTTTTACAGTTCTATGCGTTTTGACAAATGCATAGTTATGCATCCACCATTACAGTGTCATAAAAAGAGACAAAGAAGGACATTTCATAATACTTAAGGGAACAATCCATCAAAAAGGCATAACTTCTGTAAACATATGCACCCAATATAGGAGCACCCAAATATATAAGAAACATATTGGAGGACTTCAAGAAGGATATCAACAGCATCACACTCATAGTAGGGGATTGTAACACCCCATTGTCACCTATGGACAGACCTTCCAAGCAAAGAAACAATAGGTTATTGTGGCACTGAACAACACTCTAGATCAAATGGACTCAATTGATATATACAGAACCTTTCACCCCAAAGAAGCAAAATATACATTCTTTTCAAAAGAACATGGAATATTTTCAAAGATAGACCACATGGTAGGACACAAAACAAGCTTCAACAAATTCAAGAAAATTGAAATTATATCAAGCATCTTCTCAGATCACAACAACCTGAAACTAGAAACCAATCTCAAGGAAAAAAATTCAAAAAATTCAAATTTATGGAGACTGTATAGCATGCTATTAAATAATGAATGGGTTAACAAGAAGATCAAGGAAGAAATCAAAAAAATTTCTGGAAACAAATGAAAATGAACACACAACAGCCCAAAACCTGTATGAGTCTCAGCAAAGGCGGTCCTGAGAGAAGAGTTCATAGCAATAAGGGCCTACTTAAAAAGGATAAAAGAATCTCAAATAAAAGAATCTAACCCTACATCTACAAGGGAGTAGAAGGAAGGAAATAATCAACATCAGAGCAGAATTAAATGTCGTCGTCGGCAGCCGTCCGTCTCGAGAGACGATGGAGTAGCTTCTTAAGAGTCTATCTGCACCGCCGAGAATGGCTGTGCAGTCCGACTCGGGAGTGACACGGTATCTGTCTCCTCCCGTGTTAAATCGACATCTTGCGATGACGCTGGAGTGTCCTCTCCAGTGAAGCTGAAGCTACAGAGCCTGGGCAGGGTGATATGGAGGGTCTGCTGTTGCCCATGCAGCAGACCCCCCCTCTCTTCGCAGCTGAAGGGTCCAGGGGAAAGACAGAGTCAATACAGCTTGGCTTCAGGTGCGCCGCAGGAGTTGCCGGTGTTGACTACAACGTCAAACCGCCTTAGGGACTCCGGCTCCGGATTTTCTGTCGGGGTTTACTCCCTTAGCCTTTCCCCTGAAGAGGTATGCCGCAAGGCAGCGGAGGTTTTTTGGAGTCAGAGTTTTCCTTCTCTGATGTGCCCTGACTGGAAGATCGAACCAGCGACACTTAGCTCGCAGGCCGACGCTCAATCCACTGAGCCAAACCAGCCAGGGCTAGAATTAAATGACATAGAGACTAAAAGAACAATTCAAAGGATCAATAAATCCAGAAGCAGATTCTTTGAAAAGATAAACAAAATCAATAAGCCTTTAACCAGACTCACCAAGGAAAAAAGAAAGAGGACCCAAATAAATAAAATCATAAATGCAAGAGGAGAAATCACAACCCATACCTCAGAAATACAAATGATTTGTAAGAAACTACTATGAACAACTATATAATAAATTTGACAATGTGGGTGAAATGGACAAATTTCTGGAAACATATAATCTTCCAAAATAGAATCAAGAAGAAGCAGAAAGCCTGAATGAACTGATAACAATGAGTGAAAATAAAGCAGTAATCAAAAAACTCTTGGCACACAGAAGCCCAGGACCAGATGGCTTCACAGGCAAATTTTACTCAACATTTAGGGAGGAACTAACTCTCCTCCTTCACAAACTATTCAAAAAAATTCAAGAAAAGGGAAAACTCTTAAACTCTTTCTATGAGGCCAGTATTATCCTAATTCCAAAACCAGGTCAAGACTCAACAAAGAAAGAAAACTACAGGCCAATATTGCTGATGAACACAGATGCTAAAATCCTCAACAAAATATTGGCAAACTGGATCTAGCAATAAATTTAAAAGATCATATACCATAATCAAGTGGAATTCATCCCAAGGATGTAAGGATGCTGTAATATTCACAAATCATTAAGTGCAATGCACCACATAAACAAAATAAAGGATAAAAATCACATGATCCTATCAATAGGTGCTGAAAAAACATTTGATAAAATATAGCACCCATTTATGATAAAAACACTCAGCAAAATGGGAATAGAGGGAGCATACCTCAATATAATGAAGGCCATATATGAGAAACCTACAGCTAACAGCATACTTAATGGGCAAAAACTAAAAGCTTTCCCCGTAGGATCAGGGACACAAGGATGTCCACTCCCTCTACTTTTTTTTCAATATAGTTTTGGAAGTTCTAGCCACAGTGATCAAACAAGAAAAAGAACTAAAAGGCATCCAAATTGGAAAGGAGGAATAAAACTGTCATTATTTGCAGATGACATGATAGTGAACACAGAAAACCCTATAGGCTCCACCAAAACACTACTGGACCTAATAAGTGAATTTGGTAAAATAGTGGGACACAAAGTCAATATTCAGAAATTGAATGCATTTTTGTACACCAAAAATGAAATATCAGAGCTATAAACTAGAAAAAAATTTCATTTACTATAGCAACAAGAAAAATAAATTAACCAAAGAATAAACTTAACCAAGGAGGTATAAGACCTATGCTCAGAAAACAACAGAACACTGAAGAAAAAAATTAAGGAAGATACAAATAAATGGAAACATATACCACATTCATGGATTGGAAGAATTAACATCATTAAAATGTCCATACTACCCAAAGCAATTTATAAATTCAATGCAATCCCTATTAAAACACCAATGACATATTTCACAGACCTAGAACAAATATTTCAAAAATTTATAGGGCATCAAAAATGACCCCTAATAGCCTCAGCAATCTTGAGAAAGGAGAACAAAGTAAGAGGAATCACAATACTTGATATCAAACTATATTACAGGGTTACAGTAACCAAAACAGTCTGGTACTGGTGCAAGAACAGACATATAGATCAATGGAACAGAACAGAGATCCCAGAAATAAACCCAGGTCTCTATGGTCAATTAATATTTGACAAAGGGGAGAGGAACATAAAATGGAGTAAAAATAGTTTCTTCAACAAATGGTGTTGGGAGAACTGGACAGGGAGATACAAAAAAATGAAACTAGACCACCAACTTACACCACACACCAGAGTAAACTCAAGATGGATAAAAAAGTTAAATGTAAGCCATGACACCATAAGAGTCCTAGAGAAAAACATAGGCAGTAACATTTCAGATATCCCACATAACAATATTTTCATTAATATACATCCTAAGGCAAGGGAAATAAGGGAAAGAATAAACAAATGGGACTACATCAAACTAAAAAGTTTCTGCTTGACTAAAAAACACATTAGCAAAATGAAAAGGGAACCAATCATATGGGAAAACATATTTGCCAATGATACCATGGACAAGGGTTTGATCTCCAAAATATATAAATAACTTACACAACTCAACACCAAGAAGGCAGACAATCCAATTAAAAAATGGGCAAAAGACCTGAACAGACACTTTTCCAAGGAGGCCATACAGAGGGCCCATTGGCATATGAAAGAATGCTCAACATCACTAGCTATCAGAGAGATGCAAATAAAAACCATAATGAGATACCACCTCACACAGGGTCAGAATGGCAATCATTAACAAATCAACAAACAAGTGCCGGCAAAGATGTGACAAAAAGGGAACCCTAATGCACTGTTGGTGGGAATGCAGACTGATGTAGCCACTTGGGGAAACAGTATGGAATTTCCTCAAAAAAACTAAAAATTGAACTGCCTTTTTATCCAGCAATTCCACTGCTGGGATTATACCCAAAGAATCCTGAAACACCAATTCAAAAGAACCTATGCACCCCTGTGTTCAAAGCAGCATTATTTACAATAATCAAGTGCTAGAAACAGCCTAAGTGTCCATCAGTGGATGAGTAGATCAAAGAACTGTGGTACATATATACACAGAAAGAAAGAAGAGATTCCTACCTTTTGTGACAGCATGGATGGAACTGGAGAGTATTATGCTTAGTGAAATAAGCCATGCAGTGAAAGACAAATACCATATGATCTCACCTAATTCAGGAACCTAATTAACAAGACAAATGAGCAAAATAGAACCAGAGGCATGGAAACAAGGAACAGACTGGCAATGCCCAGAGGGGAGGGAGAGGGGGAGAAGAGGGGAAATAAGGAGAAGTTTCTAGTCAAGGAACTAGTATAAATGACCCATCAACATGGGTAACAGGGTGGGGATTGACTGTGGGAGTGGGGGAAGGTGAGACAGTGGAGAGCAGAAGCGGAAAAATTGGGACAACTGTAATAGAACAATAATAAAAAAGAATAAATAAATAAAAGAAACTAGGTCCCAAATGTAAAGTGACTAGCCTGGTCAGATAGGTAAGTATTAAGATGGGAACCCCTTTCTCCATCCAAACAGCATTGTTGAAATTCACTATGTGTTATTATTTCAGGCTTTCTATGCACTTGTCTTCAAGTCTGTTGACATTCGAAGTTTACTGAGATTGACTTAATGCTTCTGGAAACATCCAGATTTACACACTGGGAGTCCAGCCAAAACCCAAAGCAGCTAGGACTGTCACAGAAATAGCTTTGGTTATTAAAACTTGTTGAAGGAGACACTAAATTAGGATTAGTTATAGTGATTGTTTTGGGGGGACTAGGCTTTAGTCTGCTGGAAAATAGAAAAGGAGGCATCTTCTTTCATGAGGGAGAAAAGTGACCAGTTTGCATGTGTTCTTGGCAGCAGTTTTTGCCCTCTGAGCTAAACTCAGATACAGAGAGAATATGAGGTTCAGAAGAAACCTGAGATATAAACATATCCAGTTTTTAAACTGTGCTCTGTGGAAACCAAGAATCCCACAAATATTTAACAAAATTCTTTAAGTTATTTTAAAAACTAAGAAATGAACATAACTTATGTGTGTTATAGATCAGAGTTTGATGCAGTGGAGATCACAACATGTGATTGCTCCAATTGTCTCCTGAGAAAATGTTATACATTTCGACTTGTAAATAAAATAGGTATGCCTCTGTAATCTGCTCTGTGTATTGGTGCACATGTGAGACTTTATTTTATGAAAGAATTCCTTTGCATTTAAGTAAACTTTAAAAAATCCTCATTTATTCATCCTCTTTTATGTAAACTTCTTAGAACAGTGGCTGTATTTATAAAGATGCTCAACTAATATTAGCTATTATCATTTCCTACAGATGTAGAGATTGAGTTCCATGTTGACCAAGTGACGTTTACAACACATCCAGATATGTAACAGCAAAGTCAGAATTCTAGCCTGTGTTCTGACTCCTAGATAATTTTTTTCACTCTATTGCAATTGCCTCCAGATCCCAACCACAACAGAGAAACTAAAATTTTGAACCTGGCAGGCATGAACTATTTTTATTGTCCTTTTGATCCTACCCTCTACTTGATCTTGGACTAAGCTTGAGAGAGAGAATAAAAGGAGGAGGAGGATAGGGAGAAAAAAAGGGAATCAGGAAGAAGAAAAGAAAGAAAGTAAAGGAGAAGGAAAGGAAGGAGGAGGAAGAAGAGGAGGGGGAGGAAGAGGAGGGGGAGGAGGGGGGAGGAAGAGGAGAAGGAGAAGAAGGAGAAGGAGGAGAAGGAGAAGAAGGAGGAGGAGAAGGTAGAGGAGGAAGAGGGGGAGGAGGATGGGAAGAGGAAGAGGAAGAAGGAGAAGGAGAAGGAGAGGAAGAAAAAAGCAGGAAAGAAAAGGACAGAAGAGCTCTTTAAAATGTTTGCTTATCCCAAAGCCTCCCTACCCAGGAAGTGAGAGAATGAGTTAAAGACTCCCAGTTATATGTTAATTATACTTCAATAGAAAACAAACAAAGAAATGAAATAAAAGATACACCTAAATTTTAATTTCAATCAAAATCTGAACAAGGTATTTTATGGATATTGACCAACCAATTCTAAACTTTATATGGAGAGGCAAAAGATCCAGGTAGCCAACACAGTATTGAAGAAGAACAGGGTTGGAGGACTGATGTTACCTAACATTAAGACTTACTACAGAGGCTTCTGATCAAGATGGTGGCTTAGTTAAATAAGGTACTTGCATATCCCACAACCACATAAAAATCACAACTAAACTATAGAACAATCATCATTCAGAACTGCCTGAAATATAGCTGAATGGAAGTCTTACGACTAAGGATATAAAAAAGAGGTCACATTGAAACAAGTAAGAAGGGGGTAGATGTAGAACAGTCTAGTCCCACACCCATCTGAGACAAAAACCAGAGGGACATACCTGAAGAGTGAGGGGTCCCAGCCTCACCCCAGGCATCCCAGCCCAGGGTTCCAGTGCCAAGAAGTGAAGTCCCCATAACTTTTGGTTGTGAAAACGAGCAGGGATTGAGGCCAAGTGAGACAGAGGTCTTCTAGAGTCCCAGGCAGTTCCTTTTAAAGGGTCCGCACACAAACTTACTCGAACTCAACCTTCTGAGCTCCAGCACTGGGGCAGCAGCATGAAAGGCACTGGGGACATACTGGAAGGAACTGAACTATCTGACATTAAAGTTAGAGCTAAAAAGGCAGCTTTCTCACAGACAGAAGTGCTGGCAGGGGCCATTATTTCTTTTCTGAGCCTGTTCCTAGCAGAGCTGGCAGGTGGGCATCATATCTGAGTCTCCCTCAACCTGGTTACCACTTTTTGTCTAGCTCTGGTGATTCTCTGACACTCTGCCTCACACAACATGCTGGCTCAACAAAACTGTTTCCAGTGTTTTTTTCATAAGAATGGCTTGTCTTGCTCATGCTTCAGACTTTCCTAAAATCTCTCAAAAAGTGGCATCTGGTCTCAGCATACGTGGCCTCAGGCCTGGCACTAGTGGTAGCCAGCTTTCATTTGCAGCTAGGCCTCTTCTGGGTACCTTGAAGCCCAGTACAAGTGTAGCCAGCCATTTGCAGATCACTTTGTAGCTCATGCCAGGTCACCCCCGGCAGAACACAGGTACTGGATGACCTTGGCCTATACCTTCTGGGAGGCCCCAGAGCCAGTGCACTCACTGGACAGCTTCAAACCACATTGAAGCACCACTCAACCACATCCATAAGAGACATTCAAGGGGCAGATTCAGTGTCCACCAGAGTCCCACTGAAGTCAGTCCTGTTCTGTGGGTTGAGCTCCTGAACAGCTAGCTGATCCTTCATGGGGGTTGGTGGTCATAGCCAGTCCTTGCAGCTGATTGGCCTGGGGTAAGTCCCTCCCACTGAGGTGCCAACTGCAATCAAGGCTCAACTACAACAGAAGGGTATACACAGCTTACACAGCAGGGTGCACTGGAGTGCCCAGCTTGTGTGAACAAGGAGGCTGTGTGCTGGACTCTATAGGACACCTAATATATTAGGGCACTCTACCAAGCCTCATTTTGGCTCAAATAAACCCATAAAAATTCTCTACAGGTTCAGATGTTGCTTATATTGACTTCAGTAAGGCCCTAATACATTTTAGTAGTTATTATTTTTCTCACTCTCTTTTTTTCTATCATGAGAATTCAGAGCCAAAGAAATATTTAAGAGGGTCCTGGTGTTCCTTCTGCGCTATACCTGCACTGTCATTTTACTCTTGAGCACAGTTTCTGTTACGATTCTCAGGCAATGCTGTAGACAAAGTAGGAAAAATATCTCCCTCATAGGTAAAGAAATTAACTAAGGACATAATTTGAAGATTGGACATCTTTGAAGATGATAGCCTATGATTTTAAGAAAGAAAAGAGTGATAGAGAGAGTGTTAGAGTCTTGGGGTGATATAAGAAAACCAGCGGCAGTCATTGAAAACACCAGGTTACAAGAATGTATCTTTAAGGAAATTAGGCTTGGTTGAGGGAAAGGTTAAAATTTTTTGTCATCGCCTAAGGACCTCAAAACAGCAGTTAAATGCTCTGATTTATTTCATTTTCTTCAACTTGTTTTTCAGAAACATTCACATGGCCTGAACCAACCAAAAAGGATCAAAAAAGTGCAATCTAACCATGTGTCAGATTGTCGAGAGATGGAAATATCTGGTAACTAGTTCCTTTAGTAAAAGCTGGAGAAAATATAAATATCCATAGACTTGGAGTAGATTAAAGAAAAACAAAATACTTTCTAGATTTTTCAGCAACCAAAGCTCTTTGCTAGATCTTAATAATATACTCTCAATATGGAACCCATTAACAGTAGAAATTTTCTGAGTTCAATTGAGGCCCATAAGGACAGCTGACAGGAAATGACTTTGAACTAGGCTAGAAGTGACCAGGTATTGATTCACAATTTACTGTTTAGCACATTAATTTTTAGGCCAAAGGACTTCCCTGTGCATAACGGAAAAATATTTTTTCCCTCAGGAAGCCCATGGACCTTTGCTCATTATGGCAACCATATATACTGAATTTTCTGTGATAATCCTGATTTTAAATGTTCAACCCATTTTCCTCATAAAGACATCTATTAGACTATGGGTCCTAAATTTTGGTCAGAAATGTGGTCTGTCTTCCAGAGGTCCAGAAGACAGCCAGTTTGTTTAGAGTCTAGAAGTCAGGGAAGAGCCCACTGCCTCTATGAATTAATGAATGGGCTTCTAACCCCAGCCTCCAACTCTACATACAAATGTAAAATATCCAGAAATTCCATATCACTTATACAGGCTTTCTGAAGATGTTCTCTAAACACTCTACCTTTCTTAATCAGATACTTAGTATAATTGTTTCCTTTAATCAATGGGGTTCCATCTTCTATATTTTGATTCACTTTTGTTCATAGTGCAATTATAATTTTTAGTGTCGTACTGGAGTTGTTCTTTATGGTACTGTATTTTTAGACTGAGAACTCCTTTAAAGTAGGACCTGTATAAACAAATAAATAAATGAGAAAAAGGTAAAGACCAAAACTCTTTATAAAAGATTTAAAAGTACTATTAAAATATTCTTTACAAATCTACATGGTAAATATTAGGAACTCAAAAATTCTTGAAATAATAAATTTGTGCTTCACATATTCTTTCCTGATTTCCTATTTTCTACTTACATATTAAAGTGATTGTTGAAAACAACACAAACTAATTAAATGAAAAGCTCTGCAAGCAAAACTGTTTTACAGGGAGGTTCTGCCCATACCTACAATAGTAAACGTCTTGCTAATAGCTTTTTGCAACCGTGATAAGCCATTTGCCCAAATTATACCATCTCTAACCTGCTCCCTCTTGTGGTCAGTGTGAGACATTTTTAAGGTGGCTGGTTTGGGTTTCCTTCCCTTTGTAGTTCTGAATCTTTTAGCACCGTGTTCTGACCTAGAGACAAAATCATTCACAGGTAAAAACAAAACTCAAAACCAGAATTTTAAATAGTAGACTTAGCTTAATGTAAACATAGGAAGACCTAGGGAGCCAGTCCATTTTTTTCCTGATTTCTTCCTTTCCTGACCAGCTCCTTTATCTTCTTCAAGAACCTGCTCAGGACCCTGCCCATCCATTAAGTTTTTCCCGATTTCCGCCCCTCTGGGTTTTGGGCTTCACCTTGTGGCTTCCTGTACCAAGATGCCTATCTGTGTATCTGTTTACCAGGGAGCCATCTCCACTGTACTGCGAACAACCTGGGGGAGGGGGGCAGAAACTCTGTTTTGCATCTCTTTAGTCCAAAACATCTTTAGTGTCAGCTACAGAATAGGTGTTCAGTAAATGTTTGTTGAAACAGGCAGGTGGTTCTTTCAACGAAAACTTTACACATGATGGCTTAGGTTTCAATTTTATCATTTATAAACTTAGAGATTTTGGACTTGAAGTCCCTAAAGAGTCTGTGAGTCTGGCCTTAGTTTTATCGTCAAAATATTTTGTAAGGCTTGCTCCCCTTTTGGCTTTCAAGTCCTTTGTGGGTGCTTTTGAATACCTTTTTGGTTCTATAAAGTGGAATGCTCTATGTGATGATGTGTTAATATTGGAGGTAGGAATGGAAAAAAGCTCTTTAATTACTAGCAAAGATAGAATTGAAGATATCTTTATGGTATAAGTAACTGTATAAATAACTCCTTTTCAAAGAAAAACATTATTCTATGAAGAGGTCAAAAGAGTTCATATTTATGTATTTTTCAATTTGAAGACATACCAGCTCATGGAAAGTTCTAGAATATTCCTTCCCATTAGTCAATATTCTCAACATATTAAGTTTTAACAACCTTTAACTTAAGGACCACAAAACATAAGTTAGTAAATACAAGCGTACATAATTTTATTGTGTTTCACAGAAATTGTGTTTTTTACGAACTGAAAGAAAAGACCCTCCATCAGCAAAAAGATTATGACTCACTGAAGGCTCAGGTGATTAGCATTTTTATCAATAAAGGAATTTTTAATTAAGGTATATACATTGTTTTTAAAAATGTAGTGCTATTATATACTTAATATACTACAGTATAGTATAAACATAACTTTTATATGTCCTGGGAAACCAAAAAATCTGTCCCGCTTTATTGCAGTGACCTGGAACCAAACCTGTAATATCTGAGAGGTCTGTCTATATTCAGTTTGTGTTCAAGACATTTGGGGATAATAAAAATATGAAGAAAAGGTTATTAAGCTTCCCTCAACAAGTTTTAAATTTCTATATAGATCCCATGGATAAACACTAAAAAATGCATATGATTGTGAATCTAAGAACATTAACCATTAATACAGATTCTGCCATAAAACAAAACTGTGTCTGATATCTAGAAGATACCAGAACGTGTCTAACATGAATTTGACGGTGAGAACAAATGAGAATTCATTGTCTCATCCTGCCTCTGTTTTGGTTTTGTGGGAATCTGGATATGTCTGAGGAGGAGAGCGAGTGGCATGTTTGGCAGTACTGAACACTGGAACTTGTGTCCTGCTGAAGTGGGGAGCATTCAGAAGTGGCAATGAACTG
Organism: Furipterus horrens; assembly: GCF_987537825.1. Classification (NCBI taxonomy): domain Eukaryota; kingdom Metazoa; phylum Chordata; class Mammalia; order Chiroptera; family Furipteridae; genus Furipterus; species Furipterus horrens. The sequence continues at coordinate 61,896,890 of NW_028327171.1, read as the reverse complement.
AAGGAAACATTTTTTTCAACTTAAACTAAATTTGAAAGCCTATGGATAGAAGTGGATATTTTTAATGAACTAATTTAAGACAGAAGAAATCTTCAACACATCAGAAAATAGAATTTTGAGTCTAGAAAAGAAAAATTTTTTTAGATAAGAAAATGTTTGTTGTTAAGCGGGGTTTTTATTTATTCGTTTATTTTAGAAAAGCCTCACTGCTGGATTGTAAAGATAGGCTGCTAGATTATAAAGCACTGTAACTTGAAATGTAAAGGGGTCCCATAATGAGGCCTTGTATTTACCTTTACAGCAGTCTTTCCAGGAATGCAGGTGCATCTAAATCTGTGGGGACAAGATTACATTTGCCTCAGCCAGACTAGCTGGGAAAAGGTAGCCCCATTAAATCATGAGAGCCTTGCCTTCTGAGCGTGTTTTTTTTTTTTTTTTTTTTCTAGCTAAAAAATCTACCAAAAAACCTTACCAAGTATCTAATGATATTTTCTGTTTAATCTTGGGACTGCGTAATAAATTGAATTCCTGTTGTTTTAGAGCTCTAATAAATAATAAAAGGTTATTAACTCTGTGAAAGCAAAGAGCTGTTTCTTTTTAGCAATGTGCATGTATTTCCATTTTTTGTCTGCTCCTAGAAAAATAATTGTATATTCATATATCAGAGCCATTGGTCTTTTTTTTAAGGCTTCTTGATTTGATGCAACATGGTACATAAAATACACTCAATAAATATCTGTTAGCTGACTGGTGGTTAACAGATATCAATTGCAGGAATATAGTAAAAATTCCACTTAGGATATAATAAATGTTTATAATTTCTTTTAATCACAGTAATAACTTTACCTAAAGTTTTTATTTTTCTTTCTTCATTTAGATTTCTTGACCTCCGAAAAGAGAAAGGTAATTTTAAGCCATCAAAAAAAGTCTCCTCTGAAATAATGTGATGTGTAAGATTTGCTTCAAAATAGTAAGGGGGACAGTTCTTGGGAGGCGTGGAGATGAACAAGAATGGACACGAGTTGACAATTGGTGAAGCTGAGTGATGAGTACATTGGGGTGCATTATACCATTCTCTCTACTTTTCTATAACTAAGAAAATTTTTAATATATACAGCTAAAATAAGTGGTAAGGTAGAGATGGGGATCTGTGTGATACAGTTTCTGTGTCTTTTCCAAGTGTTTCTTTTCCTTCTGGGCACCTTACCAAAAAGTCAAATGAGGGTGGAGGAAACATCTTGAGGACCCAACAATGTGATAGTGATGTTCATCCCCCTAGTCCTAGGCAGCCATTTGAAGGGTTTCTGAGAAGAAATCAAGGCTTCTGGAAAAGTTACAGTTAGTTTCCTTTACCTTCTTTTCTGGATTGGAGGGAAATGACTTTGAGATTCAGCAATCCATGTAAGTGGGGGAGGGGAAGTGGCCCTCCAAGGAGGAGAGGGCTGCAAGGATGTTCTCCTGTTGCCTCAAGACACACTTTGAACAGCTCAAATTGGCTGTTGCTGCCTGAGTTGGGTTTTCATTATTTTGGTAATCGTGTTGGCAGTTTTCCTTTTGCTTAGCTTTTGAAAAAAGCAAACACATCTAACTGTTTATATAGCTACTAGAAGAACGACAAGATCCTTAGAAACGGAACTAGTGTACCCTGACCAAATTGCATTGTGTCCTATTGGTGTAAGCTGCTGTTGTCCTGACCATCTAATTTGTCTTTTTTGATCGTGCTCACTTTACCGGTAATGTGCTTAAAGAAAGGAGAGAAGAAATTCAAAGGTTATTTCTACTCTTGCCTTGTAAGTTTTTTCTCATACTCTTCCAGTGTCTTTACTTTGCTTATATAATAATGAAACCATCATTATTTTTAACCTTTTTCTCCTGTTAACAAATGTTTAAATTTATATATTATACAATAAAATCCAATACAGTTCTAAGAAGTCTACTCTAGGCAGTAGAAAAGGAACTTAATGTAACTCCATAATAATGTAAAATTTGTCCGTGTCAACTTCAAATGACTAACTTTTGGTTAACAGAATCAAATAATTTTTAGAGTTAGAAAGATGAAAAAAAAAAAAAAAAGCCCCTAGAGATTCTTCTGGCTAACCTTTTTACTTTATACAGTAAGGTTGCTGAACACCATCCCCCTCCCCAACACACACAATACATTGCTTTTGCTCTCTCTAAAGAGCAGTTTCACAGGGTTTGACAAGAATATAAACTGAGCAGGTCCATAATTCATAAGTTAATGAATTATAGAAGCTATAGAAAAATGAAGATGATATTCCCAGTTTTAGTTCATGCAAGACACATACCAAGGAGTCTTAAGCTTTAATGTTTTCTGGGAGACAATGCCATGTTTCTTTAACAGAAAAAATACAGAAAAGTCAGCCACAAAAGAATCCAGTTCAAGAATTCAGTCCTTGTGCATTTGAGAAACCAAAATATCCTTCTCATATTCAAAGAAAATAATTAGTGTTAAAGTCCATTTTTTAGAAGTCTGTTTTTAATAATACTTTCTTTAGAAAAGAGATGTTCAAAAAGTTGAAAAAATAGATTCAGCCTTAGGTCAAATATTCTCTGTGAACCATACTGATAAGATAGAAATATAGGAGGAAAGACTTTTTCAAAAGAACCTGTAAATGGAGAATGTATTAGCAAGTGAAACTCATTAAATGTTTTAGTTCCATTGGAAGAATAAAATATTTATAAGAATCAACTTTCTTCTTGTTATGAACTATATATTATTTATAGCTATTTAAAGCTATAGAAATAAAATAGGAAAAGGCAATTGGAAACCATTATTATTAGCTGATCTTTTTTAAAATTTTTGACTTAATTCAACCACTGTCACCACACATAGACTTTTCCATTCTGACAGAGATAGAGACCACTTTGAATGAGAGTGACTTTAAACACTAATCCTCTGGTTTGGGAGAGTGAGGAAAAAAGAGAAAAAAAAGTAAAAAAGGTAGAAGAAAGAAATTCCTTCTAACAACCATTTAAAAGTAAGATCCTTAGAAGTATTTAACTCTTCTAAACTTTGGCTCACATGTTTGCCAAGTGCTGAGAAAAAGAGTGAGGGGGAATGTAATACTGGGCTATAAAGATGAAAAGAAGAAAGGCAACTAAAATAAGTCTGGGAAAGAAACAATGCCTGTATGTAAACACAGGGAAGCAGGTCATAAATGTCTGGACGGTGGAGCTGTGAAGCACTTGACCTTCAATTCATCTGTAGACAATGTAAAATAAATAACATCCTACAAGTTCTTGTTTTAATCCCAGTTGACTCAAGTATATGACCTTTAAGAACTGGGTCATCTATTCCTCTAATTGCTGATGAGAAATTTTGAACTAATTTCACCAGGTATAAACCTGATTACTATCTATCAGAGGGATATACTGAGAAAATTGGTTGGTGGATCTTTTAAATTAGTGACATACTGTGGACATCATTTTAAGGGCCCTGGAGCATGCTGTAAACTAATGATTGTCAAAACTATTTTTGTACATGATCCAATGTAAGAAATACATTTTATATTGCAACATACATATACACACATGTAAATCTAAATTACTAAAATAAAAATTTTATGAAAAAACAACTTCTTACTAGGTATGATGTAGTCTGATATTTTCCATTTTCTAATCATTTTTCCCCCAAAATCCTAGTTTATAACCCATTAAATTGATTTTACCTCCCCAACTAAAGAATAGAAATTCAGAATGTGGAAGAGACATGAAAAATCAGGGTGTTGGTTGCATTTGAGAATGATATAATATTTGTGTATATATTATTTGAAGCAAAATAGTTTTGTAAGATTCAGAAGTTAACAAATTTATTTACCATAATGTAAATTTCAAAATTTTTGGAATAAACATTTTTTGCAGTATAGCTCTTTTACATATTACAGATTTTGCAATGAAAAGAATGAGTTCTTAGTTCTAGGAGGTCCAAATTTGAAATTGGGGCCTGAAATAAGAAAGAAAATAGTTTAAGTGGACAATTGCGGGAAGGACTTGACAACGGTCTGGAGGTAGCAAGAAGTTCTGAAAAATTGCAAAACACTCATTATGACATTGCACTCTTACTATTGAATTTACTTTTCCAAAGGACAATGAACCCTTATGAGAATTTCTCAATTAAGGGATCATGAAGTGTCATTCCTTCATTCATTAAAAATTATTTATTGAATATCTACACTATATCCAGAAATCCCAGAACAAGCCAAATACATAAATAACCTTTTCTCAGCATGAGTACAATTCATTAAAGGAGGTAAAAGATTAGCTAAGTACCCTAACACAAAACAGACAGTCTTCCCCAACAAGCAGTGAGATCCCTCTCTTAACTGTCTCTCCTCACAGTGAACTTAACTCCTCCAGTGGCAGTCTACTTCTATAGTTCTATAAAATGTATTTTTTACTTATATATTGAAGAGCTCTGGTTGTTAGGAAGTTCTTTCTATTAAATTGTTTTCTTAGTGACATCCATCACCAATCTGATTCCTGCCCTCAGTAGTCACACAGTTTAATAAGAAACTAATTTGGAGTAAACTCAGCTTTACTGGATTGACATCAAGAAAGGACACACATTCTTAAGACACTAGGAAAATCTGAGAGGGGCCCATTCACTGGCATCTCAGTTTGAGGCAGGTACCTCCTGGACTGAATCCTAAAATAGAATCAGAACCATAGACTATTTTAGTTGACAGAGACCCTGCTAAGACTCTTCAGCCAACTTCTATAAATCTTCAAATAGGAAAATGAGTTTGCAACCTAATCCACTAGAATATTTTCTAGGAAACATGATTCTGATTTCATTAAGGATATCAGTGGGAAAATAGAGTTCACTTTTCAGAAGTTTAATTAAGTCAACTTTGCCGAACAGATTTTCTCCCCCTAGGCTGACATTTGATACAGTTCAGCCCCTTAAATAACCTTAAACATAAAGCTCCTTGCTTTATTTTGAAGAATATGTGGAGGTAATATCCCCAACTGAGCTAAAGTTAGGAGGAGCTAATACAAACCACTAATAAATTGTAATGCAGTTTTTTTTCAAGCTATGTGTTATTATTGTTATACTATATTAACAAGTATACAAAGTACACTCACAAATCTGTTTAAAGCCTCACAAATATCTTTGAAGAGGACTTGTTTAATCCCTTATTTCACAAAAGGACACTGAGGAAGAATACTTTTATACACAGCAAATTAAAACAGGAAATTGGTGTGATGGTTTTCTAATCTAATTACTTGATTTAACAAAACTCAAGGCATGAAAAGATTAAGCAATGTGGTAGAGTCAGAATTAAAATTTAGGAATCAGACTCTTAGAAGATTTCTTCTTCGAGCTTCCACTCATTTGTCAGAATCTTACCAGGTTATTCTGTAAATCTCTTTAGGTTACTCTACATATTTGTAAATAGAATCATATTATATATGTAGTATTTTGCAACTTTTATTTTCTCATTTGACTCTAACTTGAACATCTTTCTGTGTTGATATCCATATTGGGATCTCATTGTTATTTTTAAAGGGAGACGTAACTGATATTCAATGGTACACTTCAGTGCAGCCATACCTACTATTAGTGGCCAGCATCAGTCCTGACTATTCTGTGATACTGATACCCATGCCATACTGACTTTTAAATATTTTGAAGAATTATTCTTAGTTCTTCTTCTGTATTCCAAAAATAGGGAACCTGAATCTTTCCATTTTTGATTGTAGCTAATCATATTTCTCAATAAGTCTAGAATTCAACAAAGGCTAGAACTATGTGGTAAACCTCCTGATCTTCAACAAACAAGGTAGTGTTTTGAGAGCAAGACTGAGGTCTTCCTGTTGCCGCCTAGGTCAGATTTAGAAGTTGATATTTGGCAACAGTGTATGACTTTGGTTCTTTGATTTTCAACAAGAATTCCAACTACTGGAGCATCTTTCATGGGCATTATAATCATTTTTACTCATTTGAGCTAATTTAAAGGAACTATAAGCCTTAATGATAGTCTCCAATAGTTAACAAAGTGGAATTTCTCCCTCCATGCAGTCTTTAGTCACATGAACAGTTGAGACAAGTATCCTTTTGCTGGAGACACCAAAATAGCTGAAAAGCGCAATGATTTGATGAATGGCAAAAACCTCATGTTTACTGTTGGTTGGTGGAATTGCATGAGGAAATATTTTGTAATATGTTCTTAATTTTCTTGCCGAGTATAGTTTTGGCCAGATCAAAAATGTAAAGTGATTTTTTTTTTTTTTTTTGCTTCTAGAAAATTTTCACTCCCCTTTTGTGAATTTCTGATAATTTTCTAGTATTATTCCATTTCATGTGTTGCCAATACTATAACTTGCAGAAAAATAAACAATTCCACAGAATTTAAATTAGATTTGCATAATTTTGACTCAAATGTCTAGCAAGATGTTAGTCCCATAGTGCTGCTGTTGAATGTTTCGGGATTTGCAATACATTTGGAAGTTGAATCCCTTCTTTTGCAACACACAAGAAAACATAATTACTATATTTCTTCTTTTTCCCCGTTGTCATCAGCCACCCTGAATAATAATAATGTAAAAATTAGGAGTACTAAGGGAAAGTGCTTAGTCAGGTTAGTCAAGCAATGAATGAGGTTGCTGGTAATGATGGGTGGTATAGTTATTTTTCCAGGGACTCAATTTTTCTAGATTGCTAGTAAATTAAATTTTTGTTTCTCTTCCATTGATGTGTTTGCTCACAGTATAGTATTTGCCACCATTTGATGGTGCCCATTATGAAATCTAAACAAATTTACTTTGATAATCCTCAATTTTCTTTGCAACTTTCTCAAGTTATTGGCTGGAAGAAATACGACAGAATAAGAAATAGATACACTTTCAGGGTTTAAAAGCCCTATTTTTGTACTGTAGTACTATAATCACACAACAAACTTTAAATTAAAATGAAACTTATATTCATATTAAAGCAGAAAACATTCTGTTCATGTTATGATGTAGAGCAATGTATATTACACCATGTGGATGATGACATCACAATTAATTGTAAGACCACCTCTGAATACTCTTATTCCTATTTTAGCATACCAGACCAGTCAACATGATTTGGATTATGTTCTCTTATTTTAGGGACTTCCATGCAAACAACAGCTATTGCTTTTGATTCTCCTCCCTGCTTGCAACCCAACACACACAAAGCCATATTATAAAATCGTATGTGATTTCTAATGACAGCATAGCCGGTCTCTAGAGGTTCTGTTTTACTACCCTCAATTTTCTCCTGTACCAACAAGTTTATTGATAATAGCTACATATTTGCTTTTAGATTCATTTCTTTGATCTAAGAAACTGAATCCTGATTAAATGAAAGTAAATACCCTTAAGAGGGGTTATGTGTAGAGATGGTATCAGTCATTAACACCATAGCATAAATTGTTGAATTCAGGTAGGTACTATTTATTGCTGGGCTTATGAGGTTCTGTCAGACTCAGTGACAGTAAAGAAATGCCCTTGAGGAAAGTTTGACCTTTGTTACCATTTCATTGAGCAATATTAGACAAGTCGGTTCAATTTTGGGGTCAAATTTGTCATTTCTGAATTGAAGGGATTGGATTACATTGATAGTTTTCTAGGTTTCTGGGGATTTTCAGATTACCCCCTTGGGAAGAGAAAGAGCCCTAAACAAGGCAGCTCTTAATTATCTTATTTACGTATTAGATCTTATTTATATGTATGCACTATGTACTTTGTGATTGATCCTTCTGAACGAGAGAACAATTCCCTGAAAAACTTAGGAATTCCCACAAATCACTTCACAAATGTTACCTTTCTCTAGGAAGTACCTTTTCTGACCTTTTTTAAAAAATTATTTTTATTTTTTGTATGTTTTATTGATTATGCTGTTACAGTTGTCCCAATTTCTTTTCCCTTTGCTCTTCTCTGCCCACTTTTTTGACCTTCTTAAGAAAAAAGTTTGGCATTCAATAATTCCATTGGTCACATCTCAGCAAGCAAAATGCAGTTTGAAAAATAAGAATAAAAAAGAGAAAAATTTAATAAAGTAGCCTGATGTGATGTGAAGAAACTCTAAATACAAAATATATTATGCCTTTATCTCTTTTCTCCAACCCCTAACTTAGAATCTTTGTTAGAGTTGTTCTAAAACAATTCTTTTAACAATGTCAAAAGAAATTTTAGGATACTTTTGAAAGCCTTTTGAAATATTAGGAAGTGCAAAGTCACTAAATAACTGATATGAACTGATCAAAACAGAGAAGGACATCATTACTATGATGCTTAGATAAAATCTCTTCTTGAATTAGAAGTAAGAATGGAAAAGATTTCCCTTGGAATCCTTTTCATTGAGGAGCATAGGATTTGAAGTTTGAGAGAAGGTAATTCTACCTCCCCTCCCCCAAGCTCCTGTTGACACTTACTATCAGAATGAAGTCAAAGGGGAAAGTTTACAAGGGCTCCAGAGATGCTCTCATAAGGGTAGAGAAGAAGAGGATTGATAGTTAGTTCTCCTACTCTTAGCATCCTTGTGTTGGTCTTGACCATGACAGCATATCTGGTTGAAAGTTTGAGACAATACATTTATATCATGAGACAAACAGAGATAGGTAAGGCAGGAAGAGTTTCCCAGAGATTGTAGGGAAGCACAAAAGCAAAGGTAAGGAAACAGCAATGGCTAGCTTGAGGACTAAAGTACAAGTAAAATGGAATTGTCTATGATCTTTGAACTGCTCAGCCTTGTGAGGAACTTATAGTCCACAATAATTTTAGATGTAAATCATGTTTTTATTTTCTCTGGAGATTTCTTCCTTGACGCATGTGTTATTTAAATATGTCACTTAATGTACATGAATTTAGAGATTTTCCAGTTATCTTTCTGTTACTGGTTTCTAGTTTAATTCCACTGTGGTCTTAAAACAGACATTGTATAATTTTTATTATTTTGAATCTGTTAATATATATTTTATGGCTCAGAATGTGGTCTTGGGAGATCCAAACTGGCAGAGGAGTAAGTGGAAGCTACACTAACCTCCTCCCAGGACCAGTCTGGAGTTACAACTTAATTGTGGAGGAATCATCTGGAATAACCAAGTGAACACTAACTGGAGAGAAGCCTTATAACCACAGGCAGACAGAAAAGGCCACTTCATCACAACGTGACTGGTAGGAAGTGTAGAGATTTGAAAGGGCTGGCTGGGCTCCCACAGGTGGCAGCTGAAGGGACTGAGAAACAGCTTAGCAGCCAGAAGTTCCCTCTGAGAAAAGTGGGGTCTAAACTCCCATCTGGGCTTCCCAGCATACAGCAAAAGAGCAGAAAGTAAGAAGCATCCAGCTTTGAAAAGTGAAAAGCCTCAGGGTTTTTTTTTGTTGGCCTGAAAGAAACAGCTGGAGAAAAGGAGCTCTTAAAGGGATTATGTTCAAAAATATATTGGAATCCACTTACTATGGGCTCCAGCAGAAGGAGGGCAGAGAGTATTAGAGACGCTTAAGGAGAGTTTGGGTCTGTGGCTTTGAGGAGAGAACGGGGGGGAGCAGCAGACCATGTCCCAGTGCTGATTCATAACCCATACAGCAGGCAGACCACTCCCCTCCAAGTGGCATCAGCCTGAGGGGTAGCAATAGCCCCGCCTACAGAAATTAATCTGCCCCACCCTCAGTGCTTAAGCCTGATTGCTGATCACAGGTTAAATAGATTAACAACTAAAGGAGACAGACAAAGGCAGTAGATCTCTGGTAGTCTCCAACTGGCTGCCTAGACCCAGACTGGGACACAATCTGATGTCACCAGGGGCAGATCCAGGAAGTACAGATCAACCTAAGAAGGAGAAACAAACAAGAAGAGTGACAAAAATGGGGAGACAGAGAAACAATCAACCACCGAAAGGAAAGGAGGAATCCCCAGAGGAGTGCTAAATGAAATAGAGGTAAGCAAACTATCACATGGAATTCAAAATATGGATTATAGGGACGCTCAATGACTTCAGCAAGCTCAAAGAAAACTTCAAAGACTTACAAGGAAATTACAAGGAACTTAGAATTATACCAGCATTAAAAAAGACATAGAAGCTATCAATAAGAGCCAGGAAAAAATGAAGAATACAGTTTCTGAATTGAAGAACACAGTAGGAGAAATCAAAAGAAGGCTAGAAGAAGCAGAAGATTGGGTCAGTGAGCTGGAGTACAATGTGGAAAAAAATTCCCAGAGAGTGCAACAAAAGGAAAAAAGACTGAAAAAGAACGAAGAGGTTTTATGAGAGCTGCAGGACAAAATGAAATATAATACCAGAAGGGCAGGAGAGGAGCAAGGGGTAGAAAATCTATTTGATAAAGGAATGACAGAAAACTTCCCTAACTTGATGAGAGAAAAAGTTATGCAAGTCCAAGAAGCACAAAGGGTCCCAATGAATATGAACCCGAAGAGGCCTGCTCCAAGACACATCATAATTAAAATGGCAAAACTCAAGGACAAAGAGAGAATCCTAAAAGCAGCAAGAGTGAAACAGCTAATAACACACAAGGGAGCTCTGATAAAGTTGTCATCAGATTTCTCAGCAGAAACACTATAAGCCAGAAGGGAATGGCAAAAAATATTCCAAGCAATGAAAAAAAAAGGCCTACAACCAAGACTACTCTACCAAGCACGGCTCTCATTCAAAATAGAAGGTGAAATAAGGAGTTTCCAAGACAAAAGAAGACTAAAAGAATACATCTCTACCAAACCAGCATTGCAAGAGATGCTAAAAGGTCAGCATTAAAAAGATGAAGAAACAGAGAGAGACAGAGAGAAACACAGGTACAAAGGAGAAAAATGACAATGAATAAGTACATATCAATAATAACCTTAAAAGTAAATGGATTAAATGCACCAATCAAAAGACATAGGGTAGCTAAATGGATTAGAAAGCATGACCCACATATATGCTGTCTACAAGAGACCCACGTTAGAACAAAGGGTCTACACAGACTGAAAGTGAAGGGATGGGAAAAATGTTTCAAGCAAATGGACATGAAAAAAAGCTGGGGTAGCAATACTTATATAAGACAAAGCAGATTTCACAGCAAAGGCCATAAAAAGAGACAAAGAAGGACATTTCATAATACTTAAGGGAAAAATCCATCAAGAAGATATAACCTTGGTAGACATATATGCATCCAACATAGGAGCACCCAAATATATAAGGAACAATTGAAGGACTTCAAGAAGGATATTGACAGCAACACACTCATAGTACGGGACTTTAACACCCCATTGTCAACAATGGACAGACCTTCCAAGCAAGGAAACACCAAGGATATTGAACATCACTCTGGATCAAAATGGACTTAATTGATATATGTAGAACATTTCACCCCAAGGAAGCAAAATATACATTCTTTTCAAATGCACATGGGACATTTTCAAAGATAGACCACATGGTAGGACACAAAACAAACCTCAACAAATTCAAGAAAATTGAAATTATACTAAGCATCTTCTCAGATTATACTGGCTTGAAATTGGAAATCAACCTCAAGGAAAAAACTCAAAAACAGTCAAATTCATGGAGAAGGAATAGCATGCTATTAAATAATGAATGAGGTAACAATGACATCAAGGAAGAAATCAAAAAGTTTCTGGAAACAAATGATAATGAACACACAACAGCCCCAAACCTATGGGACACAGCGAAAGCAGTCCTGAGAATAAAGTTCATAGCAATGCAGGCTTACCTAAAAAGGATAGAAGGATCTCTAATAAAAATCTAATCCTGCAACTACAAGAACTAGAGGAGGAACAACAAACAAAGCCCAGAGCGAGTTGAAGGAAGGAAATCATCAAGATCAGAGCAGAATTAAATGACATAGAGACTAAACAAACAATTCAAAAGATCAACAAAAGTAGGAGCTGCTTCTTTGAAAGGATAAACAAAATCAACAAGCCTTTAGCCAGGCTCATCAAGAAAAAAAAGAAAGAGGACCCAAATAAACAAAATCATAAATAAAAGATGAGAAATCACACTGATACCACAGAAATACAAAGGACTGTAAGAAACTACTATGAACAACTGTATCACAAGAAATTTGACAAACTAGATGAAATGGAGAAATTTATGGAAACACATAATCTTCCAAAACTTATTGAAGAAGAAGCAGAGAGCCTGAATAGACCAATAACTACTAGTGATATTGAAGCAGTAATCAAAGAATTCCCGGTACACAAAAGTCCTGGACTGGATGGCTTCACAGTTGAATTTCACAAAAACATTTAGGAAAGAACTAACTCTTATCTTCTCAGACTATTCCAAAAAATGCAAGAAGAGGGAAGACTCCCAAACTGTTTCGATGAAGCCAGTATTATCCTAAATTCCAAAATCAAGTCAAGACACAACAAAGAAAGAAAACTATAGGCCAATATTGCTGATGAGCATAGATGCTAAAACCCTCAACAAAATACTGGCAAACAGATTCAGCAACACATTAAAATGATCAGACACCACGATCAAGTGGGAGTCATCCCAGGAATGCAAGAATGGTTTAACATTCACAAATCAGTAAACATAATATACCACATAAACAAAATGAAAGACAAAAACCACATGACCATATAAATAGATGCAGAAAAAGGATTTGATAAATTACAACACCCATTTATGATTGAAACACTCAGCAAAATGGGAATACAGGGAGCATACTTCAGCATAATAAAGGCCATATATGAGAAACCTGAAGCCAACATCATCTACAAATGGGCATTTAGGCTGTTTCCAGCAATTGACTATTATAAATAGTGCTGCTATGAACATAGGGGTGCATAGGTTCTTTTGAATTGATGTTTCAGGACTTTTCAGGTATAATCCTAGCAATGGAATTGCTGGATAAAAAGGCAGTTCAATTTTTAGGTTTTTGAGAAAGCTCCATACTGTTTTCCGTAGTGGCTGCATCAGTCTGCATTACCACCACCAGTGCACTAGGGTTCCCTTTTTGCCACATCCTTGTCAGCACTTGTTGTTTGCTGATTTGTTAATGATGGTCATTCTGACCCTGTGTGAAGTGGTATCTCATTGTGGTTTTTATTTGCATCTCTCTGATGGCTAGTGATGTTGAGCACTCTTTCATATGCCTATGGGTCCTATGGTTCCATTCTTTTTCAGTGTTTTTTAATTTTGTTGCACTGTCTGGGATTTTTTTTTCTACGTTGTCCTCCAGCTTGCTGATTCGATCTTCTGCTTCCTCTACCCTGCTTTTAATTCCTTCTACTGTGTTCTTCAATTCAGAAATTGTATTCTTCATTTCCTCCTGGTACTCATTGATAGTTTCTATGTCCTTTTTTATGCTGGTGTTATTCTCAGTAAGTTCTTTGTAGTTTTCCTGAAGTTCCTTGTAATTTCCCTGGAGTTCTTTGTAGTTTTCTTTGAACTCGCTGATCTCATTGAGCTTTCCTATAATTCATCTCTTGAATTCCATATCTGATAGTTTGCTTCCCTCTATTTCATTTAGCACTCTTTCTAGGGATTCTTCCTTTCCTTTCGATGGTTGGTTGTTTCTCTGTCTCCCCATTTTTGTGACTCTTCTTGTTTGTTTCTGCTTCTTAGATTGATCTGCATTTCTTGGATCTGCCCCTGGTGGCATCAGATCATGTATCAATCTGGCCCTAGGCAGCCTGTTGGACACTACCAGAGATCTACTGCCTTTGTCCGTCTCCTTTAGTTGTTCTGTTTTCTTTTTTTAAAGATTTTAGTTATTTATTTTTAGAGAGAGGGATAGGAAGGGAGAAAGAAACATCAATATGTGGTTGCCTCTCTTGTACACCCACCAGGGACCTGGTCTGCAACCCAGGAATGTGCCCTGACTGGGAATTGAACCAGCAATCCTTTAGTTCACAGGCTGGCACTCAATTCAGAGCCACATCGGCCAGGGCTTGTTTTATTTTGATTAAAGTTAGCATGGTATTGTTTTAATCTGTATGTATCATTATATTTAAAATAGATTTATTGTAGACAGTATATTTGTTTCTTGATCCACTTTGACAATCTGTCTTTTATTTGTTGTCTTTAGACCACTGATGTTCAAAGTGATTATTGATGTTTGAATTAATATTCATATCTCTTACTGCTTTCTATTTGTAGCACTTGTTTTTGTTCCTATTTTTATTTTCCATACTACTTCTGCCTTCTTTGGTTTTAACTGAGCATTTTATATGATTTAATGTTCTCTCCTTTTAAAAACTTATTAGTTATACTTCCTTTTTCTCCTTTTTAATGATTGCCCTAGAGTTTACATATATACTTTTATAACTAATCCAAGTCTACTTTTGGATCACACTGTTTCATGGGTAGTGTGAGTAGCTTATAACAAGGTAATCCCAATTCCTCCCTCCCATTCTTCATGTCATTGCAGCCATTCATTCCACATATATATAAGCATACATAAGTATATATACTTGTAAAATACATACATAAGCATGTATAATCAAAGACATTGTTGCTGTTATTATTTTGAACAACTTGTTATCTATTAGATCAATTAAGATTAGAAAAAATAGACACTAGGTGAGAGATCAGCTGCAATACAAGCATAGTAGGGAACTTTAACACTCCACTTTCATCTATGGTTAGGTCTTTCAGACAAAAAACTCAACAAGGATACAGTGACCTTAAGTGACACACTAGATCATATGGATTTAATTGATATTTACAGAACATTTCATACCAAAGTAGCAGAATATTTATTCTTTTCAAATGCACATAGAATATTTTCAAAGGTAGACCTCATATTAGGACACAAAATAAGTTTTAACAAATTCAAGAAGATTGAAATCGTATCAAGCATCTTCTTGGATCATAATGGCATGAAACTAGATATGAATCAGAAAAAAAACTCACGAAGTACTATAAACCTTAATAAGTTCATGAAGATTGAAATCATATCAAGCATATTCTCTGACCACAATGATATGAAACTAGAAATTAGTACAATAAAAAACTGAAAAACATTGAAACATATAGAGGCTAAGTAACATGATATTAAACAATAAATGGGTTACCAATGAGATCAAAGAAGAAATCAAAAATTGCCTAGAAAAAAATGAAAATGAACACACAACTCCAAATTTATGGGGCACAGGAAAAGTAGTCCTAAGAGGGAAGTTCATAGTCTTACTATAGACCTACATCAAGAAGCAAGAAAAATCTCAAGTAAGCAATCTAACTCTACACCTATAAGAACTAGAAAAAGGACAACAGAAAAAGCCCAGAAAAAGTAGAAGAAAAGAAATAATAAAGATCAGAGCAGAAATAAATGACATAAAAACTAAACACACACACACACACGGACAGACACGCACAAGATCATTGAAACAAAGAGCTGGTTCTTTGAAAAGATAAACAAGCTCGATGAACCTTTGGCCAGACTATCAAGAAACAGAGAGGATGCAAATAAATAAAATCAGAAATTAAAGAAGGCAAGTAACAACTGACATCACAGAAACACAAAGGATTGTGAAAAAATATTATGAACAACTATATGTCAACAAATTGGACAACCTGGGTTAAATGGACAATTCCTAGAAATATACAATCTCTCATAAAGGAATCAGGAAGAATCAGAAAACCTGAATAACCAGCTACTGTGACAACAAATGAAATCAAAGCAATATCAACTCCCAGCAAACAAAAGCCCTGAATCATATGGCTTCACAAGTGAATTTTATCAAACATTCAAAGAAGAACTGACACCTCTCCTTCTCAAACTATTCCAAAATAGTCAAGAGGAAGGAAGGCTTCCAAGTTCTTTTTATGAGGCCAGCATTATCCTATTTCCAAAACCAGATAAAGACACTTCAAAGAAAGAATATTATAGGCCAGTATTCCTGATGAACATAGATGCTAAAATCTTCAACAAAATATTAATGAATTATATTCAGCAGTACATAAAAAGATCATACACAATGATCAGGTGGGATTCATTATTTGGATGCAGGGTTGGTACAATATTTGAAAATCAATTAATGTGATATATCGCATTAACAAAATGAAAGCTAAAAACACATGGTCATATCAATATGTGCAGAAAAAGCATTTGCTAAAATCCAGCACCCCTTTACAATAAAAAACTCTCAGCAAAGTGGGAATGAGAGATTATACCTCAACATAATAAAGGCCATATACAAAAAACCTGCAGCCAACATCATACTGAAGGAGCAAAAACTAAAAGTGTTTCCCTTAAGATCAGTAACAGAATAGGGCTGTCTGCTCTCACCACTCTTATTCAACATAGCACTGGAATTTCTAGCCACAATGATCAGACAAGAAGAAGAAATAAAAGATATCCAAATTGAAAAGGAAGAAGTAAAATTGTCATTGTTCACAGATGACATGATATTGTACATAGAAAACCCTAAAGACTCTACCAAAAAAAACTACTAGATGAATTTGGCAATGTAGCAGGATACAAAATCTATACTAAGAAATCCAGGGCATTTCTATACAACAATAATGAACTATCAGAAAGACAAACTAAGAAAACAATCCAATTTACTGTTGCAAGAACAATGAAAAAAGGAGGTACTTAGGAATAAATTTAACCAAGGAGGTAAAGACCTGTATTTGGAAAACTATAGGACACAGAATGAAGAAACTGTGGAAGGTAAAAATAAATGGAAGCACATACCGTTTTGAAGGACTGGAAGAATTAACATAATTAAAATGTTTATACTACCCAAAGCAATCTGTAGATTCAGTTCAATTCCTATTAAAACACCAATGGAGTATTTCCCAGATCTATAACAAATATTCCAAAAGATTAAGAAAAATATGTTTTTATTCTACCTTCACTCATTTCTTCTTCAATGCTCTTCCCTTCCTTATGAGGGGGGGACCCAAAGAAACTCAGAATTTATTTATAAAAAATTGTGTATTTATTCTTACATGTTTAAACTTCAGTCACCTTCAAAGTACTTTCCATTTGATGCAGTACAGCTATTGAGACTTTTTTTCCACTGCTCAAAATAGTTTTTGAACTTGTAGTTTTTGAAGCCTTTTAGTGCTTCTGTTGTTCTTTGTTTCACTTCTTCCACATCAGCAAAACGTTTCACTTTGAGGACTATTTTCATTTAGGGAAACAAAAAAAAAGTCACTTGAAGCAAAATTGGGTGAATAAGGGAGTATGGGACATGGGGCTCATGCCATTTTGATCAAAAATTGCTGAACACTCAGCGTGGTGTGTGCAGGTGCACTCAGAAATTACACATCATGAAATGGGCAAATGTGTTGAAAGAGTCTCCACAAAAAATTCACTCAAGCTGAACGCAGCCTCTCACAGCAATGCCAGCTGGTATAGATACAGCTGCGTTCCTAGAACACTCACCTAGCAGAGGATGTCTGTACTACAAGGGCCAGAAGATAATTGTGGGTTTGTTTGCCCCCTACTCCATATACAGATTCAAATTTCCGACCTATACTATTTTCCTTCTCTCTAAAGTATACTTTTAACATTTCTTGTAAGACAGGTTTAGAAGCAAAAAATTTCCTCAATTATCAGCTGAGAAAATACTTATTTCTCCTTTAAATTTGAAGGATAATTTTGCAAGGTACAATTATAGATTGGTGCTTTTCTTCTTTCAACACTTAAAACTTTTTACTGCACTTTCTCCTTGCTTCCATGGTTTCTGAGTAGGTTGGATATAAACTTGATCTTTGCTCTTTTACAGGTAAGATTTTTTTCCCCCTCTGGCTTCTTTTAGTACTTTTTCTTTTTCTTTGATTTTTTGTTGTTTGAAAATAATATAGTTGACTGTAGTTTTGGAGCATTTATTTTGCTCGATATTCTCTGAGCTTCCTGGATCTGCAGTTTGTTTGTATCTGTCATTAATTTTGGGATAATTCTCACTTTTGAATAGCATTTATAAATTTCAACAATTTAAAATTATTATTTCAAATATTTCATCTGTTCCTGTCTCTTCCTTCTGCTTCTGGTATTATGCATGTTACACCTTTTGTAGTTGTCTCGCAACCTTTGGGTCTTCTGTTCTATTTTTTATCTTTGTTCTCTTTGCTTTTCAGATTTGCAGATTTCTATTCAGAAATTTTCAGTGTCAGAGATCCTTTCCTAAGCAATGTCCAGTCTACTAATGAGCTTATCAAATGTATTCTTTATTTCTGTCACAGTGTTCTTGATCTCGAGCTTTTTTTTGTTGTTGTTCTCCATCTTTCTGCTTATATTGCTCATTTGTTCTTGCAGGTTGTCTACTTTATCTATTAGATTCCTTAGCATGTTAATCATAGTTGTTTTAAATTTTTGGTCTGATAATTGCAACACACGTACCATGCTTGGTTCTGATGTTTATCCTGGCTCTTCAAATGTATTTTTTGCCTTTTGGTGTGCCTTGTAATTTTTGTTGTTGTTGTCGTTATAGCAGAGAGCAAGCAGATTTATTAAGCGATAGTATGCTCCACAGAACATGGGAGTAGGCCAATTCCAAGCAGAGACTGACTTCAGGGACAAGAAGGATTCTTTTTTTTTAATTTTTTTTTTAAAGATTTTATTTATTTATTTTTAGAGAGGGGGAAAGGAGGAAGAAAGAGGAAGAGAAACATCACTGTGCAAGAGAAATATCCGTCAGTTGCCTCTCACACACACCCTAACTGGGGACCTGGCCTGCAACCCAGACATGTGTCCTGACTAGGAATCAAACGAGTGACCCTTTGGTTCACAGGCCAGCGCTCAATCCACTGAGCCACCCTAGCCAGAGCAGATTCTATTCTTATAGGGCAGATGTTTCCTGGCTAGTTTTGGTGGGCTTTTATTGTGCACGTACAAGTAGTTGTATTACTTTAAGCTATTGGACATGTGGTCTCCCATGATTGGCCACCAGCAAAGGGGGTCCCACAATGCTAATTTATTATAACACTATTATAATGAAGCAGGGGTTCTGTAGCATCTTCTGCACAGATGCAATCATAATTCACCACGATTCAGAGCTTTTCCAGAAAGCTGGAAAACCAATCTTAGAACAGTGTCTCTGTCTGATATCAAGTCCTTTGTCTTAGCTCTGGGATGCCTCGGAGTTTTCTCCCTCCTGTCTTTCCCCTACCTCAACTTCTCCTTAGAGACATGGTTCTCAAAAATTTGGGAGAGGTTGTTAAAGGATGGAGATAATTCTTGTGTAACTTCCGGCTTAGAGGGAGCAGTAAGTAGTCCCTGCCTATCAAAAACCACAAAACTCTTACTTTATTCTATCTAAAGATTGAAGAGGAACTACTGAGGCTGCCACAGATGCTGTATGTTGGTCAGTTTCAACGTCATTCTCAGGGATTGGTTGGAAATCCTGGAGCATCATCAATTTGATGAGGAACTGTTTAAGTCTAGAAGGTATGAATTTAACAAGTAAATTAAACAAAGTCCTAAAAATAGAAAGAGCAGCAGTGCTATTAAGGGACCTAGGAGGGGTAGTAGCCATGTTAAGCTAGGGAGCCAGGAGGTCAGGATATCCCTAATTCCTTGGCCTTACTAGTTGTATTTATGTAGCCACTCTGCCTATTCATAAAATTTCCCTATGTTAGTTTCAACC
Source organism: Furipterus horrens (assembly GCF_987537825.1). NCBI lineage: Eukaryota > Metazoa > Chordata > Mammalia > Chiroptera > Furipteridae > Furipterus > Furipterus horrens. The sequence continues at coordinate 61,877,341 of NW_028327171.1, read as the reverse complement.
ATTCCAGAGTTATTTACATAGGTGCAGCAGGTTTTATTGATAACAGCACATACCCCAACTTGTTCTGCTAAAAGACAGTCAAGGGCAAGGCGATTATCCATAACTACATTTGACTACATTTGCCAGTGAGTCTACTGATCTTAATAGTCCAGCTAGAGCAGTGGTGGCATCTTTGGAGGCTTATTCTATAATCTTAGTGAGTTCCCTTAGAGTGGCCTCATGGTAGGCAAAGCCTCCCCAGAGGGCTGCAGTGGCTATAGTGGCAGCAGTTCTGGCTACTACTACACCAAAAGCTCATTTTTTCTTCTGAGTAACTGACTTCCAGGACCCTGGGTCATGTTTATAACAATAAGGTCTTGAGGTGCCAAGGTCCCTAACATATGGTCACCCCCATGTTTAGAGTTGCTGAGATGCATAGCAGCAGTAACTTCTTGTAGTTCTGAGTGTTTTGTTAGCCAGTTATTGGGAGTTCCACACAGCCAGACAAGGCCCGGGGTTACTGCAATGACTGTGGCACTGGTGGAGTTATATCTGTTAAGGAGGGCATTTGACAAGGGGGAAAGGCAATCCTTAATGGGGCCTAAATTATTTCCCAATTTTCCCCTCCTACAGGAGGTAGTAGAAATTTTGTTAATACCCCTTTTAGAGGTTAGCTCAATTTTCAGCTAACATATTCCTTAGTATCATAGGTATCTGCATTAAGAGTTTTGCCAAAGCAGCAATGGGTACTATTAGGAATTCAGTTAGAGTCATAATTTGGGTAGCACACTATATATGACAATTCAAAAGTCTGAAAATTTCTCACTCAGAAATTTTCTCTAGAAAGCTGCTACTTGAGAGACAGACCAGGGCTTCAGATTGGTTAATGGCCCTGGTATGAGTATTATTATAACATGGGGTGCAGCCTATAGTACTGTCACATTTAAGAGAGGTACTGGAGTAATTAACTGACTAATTCCAGCTGGGTCATATGGAAGCACAAAGGAGGGTTCCACTCCCTTATGACTCTTAAAGAAAAAGAACGCATATAATTAGTGAAAGAATTTAAAACATCGATTCAGGATTCATTAGCTATTGGGTAGGCTTTTATATGAGTATTATATTTGGAAGGAGTTTTCGGGTTAGGATGATATATCCAACATTGGGCCAGATTTTCTTCCACTGCTAAGGTTCGAGGGGCATTTACTAGGGAATTTTCATCCCATTCCCCTATACAAGGTATAGATGAGTAGAGAGAATGGTTAATAGACACAACAAAGAGATTGTCATTTCTGACTCTCACAGATATGATTCCACCCAGGAGGAAGTAAACAAGCCTTCATACAGAAAACCAGTACTAATAGAAAGATACCAAGAAGGGGAACTATCCAGAAAATGGTGATTTTAGTACATCGTCATCAATCATTAATTATTTTTTAGGGCTTCCTTCTTTTGAACAGGAATCTGAGGATCTCCAGTCACTCACAGGTGTAGCCTGGACTTTGGGTCTCCAGCTGGTCCTGAGTTGGATCGGGATCAATGGAAGCTGGCTTTGCCCACTCCAGCATCTTCTCCTAGCAATGGCTGACCAAAAACTGTTGCAGGTGGGCATAGGTAACCAGGTTCTTGGTGATCGCAGACAAAGAATTGAATCAAACACACAGAGAGTTTATAGCAAAAAGGGAGACAGAGCAGATTGGAGCTGGCTAACTCTGAGCAGGGGCTGACTGCCTTGTAACTTTTTATTGATAGCCAGATATAATGAACCAAATAAAAGGAACTGCTGTAAACAAGACTTTAGTAATGTGCTGTGAGGTGTGGGGTTAGGGTGAGCATCTTTTAGTCCTATAATTAGGTCTCAGTCTTTTAGCGAGCCTATTCCTCTGGGCTGTGAACATCACAAGTGTTTCTCAATATTTTTCCTCTCCCCTTAGGTGGGACAGAATGGGTAGAGTGGGCTGGAATTGGGTGCAGGCATAGCTCAGAGATATTGCAGGCTTGGTTCCAGAATGCTGCAATAAAGCAAATATCACACTAAAGCAAGTCACACAAATTTTTTGTTTCCTGGGGCATATAAAACTTATGTTTGCACTATACTGTGGTCTTAAATGTGCAATAGCAGTATGTCTTTAAAAACAATGTACATGCTTTCATTTAAAAAATACTTTATTGCTAAGAAATACCAACCATCATCTGAATGTTCAGCGAGTCATAATCTTTTTTGCTGGCAGAGGGTCTTGCCTCATTGCTGATGAAAATACAATAAAGCAAAAGCACAATATAACAAGGTGTTTCTGTATTTCCCTCCCCTAGGTCAGTTAGGCTCTGATAATGCCCCAGCAGTTTAGGCTCTGGCAAACTAGTTTCCCCTGAGGGTGGGCCTTACTAAGAAGAACAGAGTGCTCTGGCATAGTTTTAAATAATTCTTTTTCCCCTCTCCTCTGGTTGAACTCCTGGAGGTAAAACTTACAATATTTTGAGGGCCCCCATGACTGGGTTTCACCAAAGTTTTTAAGTCTCAGGTTGTGCCCATGGAGTGGCCAACAATTCATGAGTTACAGTTTAGGTTTTCCAAACCAGGTACATTCCTGTGGCTGGTTTCCACTCCTGAGTCTCTACTCCACTAAGCAAGCCATGACTCCCTGTGTTTGCCTGTCTCTCCAGCACTAAGGGCAGAAGTTTGCCCTATGTCTTCCCCTCTCTTATGGAGCCAAGGAAAGTTGTTAATTTTCTATCTGTTCAGCTTTTTATTTGTTGTTAGGACAGAGTGCCGAATTTCAAGCTCCTTATATACTCAACCAGCTGTTTGTAGATCTTGTTAAATGCCAGTGTCACTGAGAGAGATTTTTATTCAACATGGACAAACTTAAAATATATCAAAAGAACCCAGATGCCCAGTGAGTTCTAATTTAAATATTTTGTTTCAACTACAAGAATAACAACAAATATAAAGTACTTGGTTGGTGGGGTGGATGGTTGAGGACTGAGAAAAAGTCTTGCTCCATTCCCTAAGCTACCCAGATAAGGTACTGGCCTTTCTTAATCTTTGCAATCCTTCTTGGAAAGGCAACATTCATAACGAAAGGATCCAACTTGGCCCACACTTGGTCCTCCATGAGGCAGTATCTACAAAATGGGCGGGTTGTTAGTAAAGATACTGAGATTTGCTCTATGTATAATGTGGTTTTTTTTCTCAGTAAATTGAAGGTAGGTATTCAGTACTAGTTCTTTTTATCAGTTCTAATTTTCTCATTACACTTTTGAATAGGAAATGAAAGAGAATGATTTTCTGATAATAATGAGAATTTCTTTTTAAAAAGCAGGCTATTCTATTGTAGAAAAAAGTCAAAACCATAGTATTTTTATATTTTTGAATAAAAAGCAGCCAGAGAAATACAATATTTTGTGTGAACCTGTGATACTGTGTATTGTATATCATGGTGCAATTTTTTTTTAAACTGCTGCTGAGGCCTAGTAAAGGATCTACAACCCTGTGTTGAAAGAAGACTATGTTCTCATGGAGAACGGAAGAGACAGCCTGATAAAATGGGCCTGTGCTTCCAAGTATAATAGCAGTGCCTTCTGATTTTGCAGTATCTCTAGTCAATGAAGCCACAAGGTGAGATCATTCGGAACATTTTATATTAACTTAGGGGACACTTGATAAGGGAGAGAGCAAAACTTTAAAATGTAATCTGGTTTAATCAAAACCAGGAGACCATGAAGGAAAAAAAGAGAACTTGGAAGAGACCGTAATAAATGAGCCCCAAATGCTGCTGCTCTGCGATGGCTTCTATTTAGTGGGAAAGCTGTGGTTCTCCAAAGTGAAGACAGTAAATCTGGTTAGGGATCTGCCTGGAACAGGGAGTGTACTCTGACCTCTGAGAGAGGGTTTTGCCCTCTCAGGAAGCCTCACCACATCCTATGTGTACACTGGATGACTAATATTTATTATAGAGCCATGTGATGGAACAGTGAACAAAGGTCCCTGGTCACCTTGGGCTTTTCACCACAATTGCTCCTCTTATGGAATGTAACATATTGCTGTCTTCCCTTGGCAGTGTTTGAACTAGCAACAAATGCTGTTTTATAAGTACAGCCCAGAACCTCTGCACATGTGTTACGACAGCTTATCAAACATATTGCATGCTCACCCCAACCCTCAGTTGCAAAAAGATTCTTCCAACAGTTCCTTTGCCAGTGTGGCTGTGCTTTGATTGGCTGTGAATGATGTCATTACACTGTTTACTTTCTGTAGTGAAGGCAAAGATCTGAGTGTGACGTGTGTGTCCACGTTGTGTCAGGTAATAGGAGAAACTCTATGCGTGGATCTTGAGCCATGTTGCAATCATTTACTATGAGCCTATGATGTGGCAACTCAATGAAACACATCAATTGTCTGTGCTTTGTTACTTAAAATTTTTGGAAGTTTCTGTTTACCTTGGGTCCTTCCACTTGGACTGTCTTTCTAAGTATAGTATTTGAGTTCTGCTGTTAACAAGCTGTGTCTTCTAAAAAGACAAGGCAAAATACTAGGCACAATTTAAAAAGATATTGATAGATAGAATTCTTCCTTGACAACGTTTTAAGACAAGTAAGCTTTGTTTATAATTGAGAGTTGAATTGTGGGTCTTCACAGCTCATTTCCATGAAGCAGAAAATGCCTGGAAAGGAGGCATCTAACTAGGTACTTTTACAAAAATAATAACATATCTCATGAGCTTTGAGTAGGTTAGATACTTCTCTAACATTTCTAGAGAGGTAGGAAAAATACTCATTATAGAGTCTACAAAAATCTGTTTAAGTCATAATAAAGCTGAATGTTTACAACATTATTCAACTAGATGTCATGGAATAGACCAAATGGTTTTCAGGAGAGGTAAATTCTATCAACATGTTTTCAAAGGATTTTTTGTTTTTTAAGTATAATTTCATCCTGTTCTATACAAAAATGTATTCCAGAAATTTTGGTTGCACAGTCAAAATAAGCAACAAGTTTCCACAATTATTTTTATTATAATTATGAGGAAAAATGTTCAGTAAAATGTAATGGACTCCAATTAAATAAAAATTGCATTTAATAATCCAAGGAGCAAGCTGAGGCAACATTCAGCTTTTGGTTATTTAATACTTTTATGTATCCTCTTTATTTTGTCTACATAATAAGCCTAACAGATATTTGTTGATGCTAATGAGAGATATTTCACATGATTTTAGCATACTCATTAGAGGCATCCATATATTTACATATTCCTCAAGGTTAATTCTGGTTTCATTGACAACTCTGGCTGACTCCATCAGATTTCCTGCAGGTGTGTTGGTCTCTCAGAGCATTCAGAAAAACTTGCTCAGTTAAAACTCATTTTCTGGAAAACATTCAAAATGTGTTTTTTTTTATTTTACCACATTTATATTCAAAAAGGCAAATTTACATTTTGTAGTTAAAGATAATTTTGGATTCTTATTAGAATATATATTTGCCTAGAACCTATTAAACTTCTTTTTTAAACATTTATAGATATTGACCAAAAATTCTCTAAAATATCTAAACTCTTGAACTTCAGAGATAAAATTACTATAAATATATTTAAGAAATTCTTTAAAGGATTATAATCACTAGCCTAAGGGTACTCTATGACCCCCCAACTCCCAGCCTGCCCCTAGATACTTCCTGTGGTGAGGGCCTCATCTTTCATGATAACTCTTCCAACTTTATACAGCTTTCAGAGGAAATTTCTGGTTTTTATTGGTCAAAGTTTTAAATTTTCTGGGTCTCATTTTTTAACTTGTAAAAGTGATCAAGACATTTTTTGCATTCTTACTATGCATCAGGCAACCCCAAATATTTGGAGTTGGGGAACCAAGGCAGGGTATAAATAAACTATAGTTAAAATAAAAAGTAAGCCCTGGGTGGTGTGGTTCAGTGGTTTAAGTGCAGGTCTGCCAACTGAAAGGTTGCTGGTTTGATTCCCAGTCAGGGCACATGCCTGGGTTGCAGGCCAGGTCCCCAGTTGGGGTGTGTGAGAGGCAACCAATTGATGTATTTCTTCCACATTGATGTTTCTCTCCCTCTCCTTCTCCCTCCCATCCCTCCTCTCTAAAAATAAATAAATAACATAAAAATTTAAAAAAGGAAAAATAAGGTGCACAGAAATTTTAACGTTTGAGGATATAAAGTTGGCTATGCTGTGTGGATCAGGACATCCTCACATGTAACTTCTGTTACACTCCACCTAGAGTCCCCTACACTGTAAACTTCTATGATAGCAGGGACCCCATATATTTTGTTCAACCTTTTTTATCCACATCACCGAGCTCAGAACTGATACATAGAAACCCCCAATAAGTATTTGCTGCATAAATAAAGAAGTGAACCATACCCAGAAGCTAATGGGAAACTACTAAAATAAGTTATATAAACTAGCGGCATGTTCTTCCCTTTCTTTATTATTCCATCTAGAAACATAGTTCTGGTAGCAGTGGGGACATGGATCAAAGAAAACTTGAGTTAGCATGGCCACACAGGAGGATATTATAATTCAAGTAAGGACTGATAAGGGTGTAAAATAGGGTGAAGCCAAGGATACTACAGGTGGGTAGTGTTGATGACTGACTGGGTATAAGGTGGGGAGTGAGAGACTGAAAAAACTTGAAGAGTGAGAGACTGAAAAAACTTGAAGATTGCTTTCTGAGTTCTAGTTTTGTATTTCTGATCAAAACAAGGCATGTGGGATAAGTAACAGTTTCTATTGTGAGTTCAACTTTGGACATGTTGCCCTGAATTTGTGACCAGTAAGGTGAGGAGACCCCCACTGGGCACTCATCGCATGAGGTCTGGAGCTGACACAGTAGACATTATTGTTGACACCCCAACACCCTTTCCACTCCCCTCTCAATGTGACTTGGGAAATAGACCTCCTCTCAAAGATGGGCCTGATTGATCTAAAAATACTGATCTCAAAGTAATCCTACTTGCCAGTAACTGATTCAGGAATAGGTATGTGATCTGATTTCCATCAGTGAAAGTCACCAGAGGCTTCTGGGAAAGATATGGGAATCCAGGCTTTCTCCTCTCCAATGTATTAGGATGAGGAAGCCTGCAGTCCTGGTGATCCTGACAACTTTCCTACAGCCACAAAGATAACCCAGCCACAGGATTAAGCCAACTCTGTGGACAACAGAGCTAAGACCAAGAGAACCCTGAGGATATTGTTGAATCTGTGCAGCAGCCACCTTGGAGGCTTCTGGACTGCCTCTGCTGTGACAGTTCTGTATCTTTTATGATCATTTGGGTGAGAGTCTTGTTAACAACAGTTGAAAACATCTTAACTGAAACAGCTGAAGCTATACATTTTGTGGTCACCCACCAGTGGGGAACAAATAAAGCCCGGGAATTTAAAGATATTACCTGGGAAAAATAAAATGAGGATGGCATTCTGTGCATCTTACACTTATGATTGGATCCAATTCTGAATTCTAGCCTCTCACTCAAGACTTTTTGTCAACCTATCTCCCTGAGTTTATCCTTTGACAAATAGGCTTGTTATCTTAACCATTCTGCAAATCACTTAGCCTTTCTGTGTTTCAATGAGCTCAACTGTGAATTGGGGGTATACATTCAGTCTGTCTATCTGTATGGGAAGACTCATGTTTTAATAAAATTCCAAGAATACACAGTTTTGAGAGGCCCTCTTAAAAATTTGGTACCGAGCCTTCAAAGGAACAAGTGCACATGGGGGACCCTAACACTTCAAAGTACATCTTACTCTGCTTAACTTCAGGGTTATTGTGTGGAATGAGGGAGGTAAAGCAAGTAATGTGCTTAGCGCATGTTAACTGTTCAATAAAGTTTAGCTGGCATGATTAGGAATAATTTAATGCATAATTTAGATCTAGTTGGTGGAGATACAAAAATATATATGCCTATTGAACTTTTATGTTGTTAATTTTAGCTGTGCCCCTCACTTCTGAGCACAGTGCTCCCCCTCACTCTCTGTAGGGCTGACTTAGCTACCATGGACACAGAGCTTTGATTTACAATACTTTTAGAAGCACACAAAAATGTTTCTATTTCTCTTAAAATCAGAGGGAAAAAAATAACTTTTAGGTTGAAAAATAGTTTAATACACAATAGAAGTATATTCATCTCTATTCCAATGCAGTAATGAAATCTAATTTTCAATATTTTCTTAGAAGCAAGTTTCCAGGGCTCATAAAAGTCTGAATGCAACCCTGTCACCTGCTTCTCCTTTTTGTGTTGCTTTTTTTCTCTTTCCATTATTTTCTACACCTTCATCTCTTCCTCGCCCTTCCTTCGCTTTACCATTTACTTATTATTATTCTCCTACCTCTAGCATTTTCTGGTCTATATCCATACAACTCTTGTGTAAAATAAAAAAATAAAAACAAGCATTTTCCTTGGGTTAACTTTTCTTTCCTGTCTCAGCTGTTTAATTCTGTAGGTTATCAGTTTAACAGAGTGAAGACACATCATCCCTTTTAGAACGAAAGACTAAGAATAGAAAGTTTGAAACACACCTTCTGAAACGGCAGCTTCTTGAAAGCCCTATTCCCAGCAGAGTATGGCTGCTCTGCATTTTTCACACTGGAACACAGTGAAAACGATGAACATTAATTAGGATTACAGAGCCACAGAGGCTTACCACACTGTGACAGCTTATAAGAAAGAATGACACTTCTATTTTTTGGATGCAAGTCTGAGTGTCATGTATTTATTAATTTTGGGGCTCAAGCCAAGTTACCATAGGGGTGAGATGCAATCTATTATTTTTTAGGTCATATTAGGTAGGGTTGTAGACTATTATCTTAGGTTAAGAAAGAGGTAAGTTTGGCTAACTTTAGATGATCAAGTTTCCTATTGTGAACCTTCCTTCAAAAACTAATTTTGAAATGTTATCATTTATAGTTTATGCTCATAGAGAACTTAATGTTGGAAGCATTCCTTAGTTCAAGGGGATTTCACGCCTGAGTGATTTTCAAGTTATATTGTTTTCCAGCTTACTCGCCTCACTTAGGATCCCCACCGCTTCTTACATTTCACAAATAAATGAGTTAAAGAAAAAAGCAGACACACTAAAACACAAACGAATACTTAACTCCCTCTTCCAACAACCCCATGTCCTGAGGGAGATATATATAAAATAAGAAATAAAGTGTTAAGTTTCCTGTCTCATAAATGCCTTGAATTCTAATTACTTCTTAAAAACAGATTTAAAACAAAGACTTTTATGAATAATGTACAGATCATTAAGATTGCAATCTCTAAACTCTAGCATATGATATGTCTCCAATTCACCATATAAATTCATGCTGATTACCCAGGATGTTTTCCAGATGTTTACTCTCTGCATGTAATTAAATTTTGATAAAAACTGTAACTTAGCTGCTTAAAACACACACACACACACACACACACACACACACACACACACACACACACAAACCTCTCAACAAAAGCATGAAAGAAGTTTTTTCACTGATATATTGTTTCCCCCAAAGGAGTCACTCCTTTTCATGACAGAAATCTCATTCCTTGAAAATCTCTGGCTTTCTTAAACCATTCCTGATTTTAATGAAAGAGAAGGTTGCTTCAGAAAATATGATGGATTTATCACTTTTAGCCCATCATTTGGGAGGAAATTGCCACAGAATTTGCACAACAGAACAGAAAATTGGTACAAGTAAATTAATGGCTCTATATTGACAGATGTAAAAGGGAATAGGAAAATATTACAATGGGCAGTAAAATTAAATCTTCAGCAGGAATCAGAGTATCATAGAAAAACAGGATATGAGCATTGTCTTTTTATGTGTTGGGAATTGAAATGATAAGTTTGAGAAGATCTGTACGATGTATCAACAGGGACGTGACAGTATAGTGTACAACAGCTAACGAAGAGACAGATGCCATGTAATGAAAAAGGAACAAGAGTCAGATACACAAGAAAAATAGTTCAGAGATACATATTATGTAGAAATTATTTTAATATATTATAAAAAAGGAGATAGTAAGATAATCAAATTCAGCACAATAAAGCATAGGGGAAACACCATAAGAAATGAAGGAGACAAAATAATTTGACAAGAGAGAAACAATGAAGAGGTAGAATGAGAGCAAGCACTAGGCATTAGTTCTGTAATGACCTGTTTCTCATGAAAAATGCATTATCTTAGAAGGGAATTATTGTTCTCTTCCCTTGCAGTACTTTGATTTGTGTGTCTACAACACACCAAGCCCACTGGGATGCCGCCAATGGATTCAGAGCTTCTAGAATGATCAACCAGAGACTACCGTACCAGACACCAATGTATTGTAAATAATTAAATATCAACGCAAGTCAACTAATATTTACTGAGTATGCACTCCCAGAATGAAGCACACATCAGTATTCTGACAGAAATTTAGGGTCTTGACAAAAAAGCAAAAACCCAAATGAATCACAATGGCGATTTGGAGGAGGGGGACTCAAAAGGGTAAATATAATTAGCCCAGAGGTTCTTAACCTTTTTTGGAATAATAGACTGCCTTAGACTTTCGCCCAAGAAAACATACATTTGTGTGTACAAAATTTTATTTATGCCAAGAGGGTTGAAGATCTCCTGAAGTCTGTGTTTGCCCTAGTTTAAGATCTTAAGAGTTCTGAATTTCACAGAGATACAGTTTTGAATAGGTCATTTTTTACACTGCTTACTGATTCCCTCCAGTTAAAACCTCAGGAATTATTGGAATTACTGAGTGCAAGTAACAAAAGAGTGAGGCACAGATGTTGTCCCTCTGTGAAGTCTATTGAAACAACTACTTCTCAATTTAGAGTTTGAGTTTGGTTTGTTTATATGTTCTAGAAAAAAATTTTGACTTTTAAAATGCATGTAATACAAAATAACAAAATAAATACTTAGAGTCAGGGTGAAAGGAAAACATGGGTAAAAAGGACAAAATCCAGAGATAAAAATTAACAGATAAAACAGTCTCATGGTAGACATAAGTTACAATTTTGTAACCCCCTGGTCACCAAAGCTAAGGCAGAGGCATGTTTACAAGACTTAAAATAATCCAAAAAATAAAAATTAATCTAGTTGTTGAATTATTGGTTAGATATATTAGGCTGCAAGTCACACAAAACCAAACTAATAATCATTTATAATGAATTAGTGGTTATTATTCTCAGTTAAGAAATTCAGAAGTGGGCAGTTGTTCATTCATGCTATCAAAGATCCAGGCTTTTTCTGTCATCTCTACTTGTTCTTCATCACTCTTGTAGCCTCATTGCCTCAAGTGAGCTGCTGAACCTCAACATCACATCCTGACCAAAGCAGAGAGAAGAAGTAAGGACAGAGCTCTCTCTTCCATATGGAATTTTCATCAGGAAAGTAATAGCTATCCAAGAAGCTTTCTTGCGGGCTTCCTTCTATATTTCATGGCCAGAACTGGACCCTATGAACACCCATCCTTATAAGAGGCTAGAAAGTAAGCATGTGTCTTTTTGGCCTTTGTAAAGAAAGGAGGGCAAGAAAGACCTTGGGTTGGGTTTGGGTTAGTGTCTTCTACACATGATATGAACAGTTTTCCCGAAGTTGAGCAACCTCATTCCTGGATGTCTTCAAAATGAGGATGCTATGTAATAACTCAGACTATGTCCTAAGCATTGGTCCCACAGTAAATGCAGCAGCAAGTTCCATCATATTCCATGGAACTTCATGTTTCTCTCCATGGGCTAATGCTTAGGCTAACACATGGATTTGGAGAACGCAAGTCTATGGAGAATGCAAGTCTATAAAGAATCAGGAGTAGACTTCCAGACAAGATGGAGGCATGGACCAATACACTCTGTCTCCCTCCACAACTAAGAAGGACTACAACTACTGCAAAACCAAAAATAATAAGAAGTTTCAGAAAATAAAGCTATATGGAAGTCCAGCGTATGAAGTCATAAACAAGTAGTGCTCGTCCAGATGGGTAGGAACTGCAAACCCCTGGCTGAGAAAGATCAAACTGTGCTGGAGGCGGCAGCTACAGCAGTGAACAGCGGGACCCGGTCAGCAGACGCCTGTATTTGGGGGGAGGAGAGAGGCGCCTGGGAGCCAGCCCTGGCTGCAGACCAGACCCGTCGGCTTGCAATTCCAATGCCAGGGAACACAGACCCCACAGTCTGGTTCCTCAGTGGAGAGTAACAGCAAGAATCCATCTTGGACCCCTGCCCCCACGCAAAGCACCACAGTGTAGTGAGAAAGGGCACCAGGTTGTGACAAGCACATGGGGCTCTGCCCAATATAGAGTAGGAGGTGTGACAGCGCCCCACCCAAGAAGGAAAGATAAACAAAATGGTCAGAATGGCAGAATTAATGATTGAAATACCAATCACACAGCTAACAAAAAAACAAATAAAGGTCTTGACCGATGAACAAATAACAAATCTTTCTGAGGCTCAGTTCAGAGCTATAGTCATAAGGCAGCTTACAGACCTAACAGTGGGGCTGAATCAAGACAGGGAAGGAATGAAGGCTAGTCCTGCTTAAATGAACAAAAATACATACAAGACAAGTGGTGAGGAAGGGAAAGCCAGGGATCAAATCAACAAATCAGAACATAGGGAGGGAACAAACAGTCAACCAGTGCAGAAAGAGGAAACAAAAAGTGAGGAATATGAGGAGAGGCTCAGAAATCTCTGGGACAGCTATAAGCGAATGAACATTTGAATTATAGGATTGCCAGAGGGTGAAGAAGAACTAGAAATTGAAATATTATGTGAAAAAATAATTAAGCAGAACTTCCCTAACTTGGGGAAGGAAATGAACTTACAGGTCCATGAAGCACAGAGAGTTCCAGATAGGCTGGATCCAGGGAGGACCACACCAAGACACATTATCATCAAAATGTCAAAAATTAAAAATAAGAGAGAATCTTAAAAGCAGCAAGAGAGAAGAGAAGAATTATGTCCAAAAGGGTCCCAATTAGACTATCAGCAGATTTCTCAAAGGAGACTTTACAGGCAAGAAGGGACTGGCAAGAAATATTCAAAGTAATGAAAATCAAAAACCTACAATCACGATTACTCTATCCAGTGAAGCTGTCATTCAGGATAGAAGGGCAGAGAAAGTGTTTCCAGGACAAAGTAAAACTGAAGGAGTTTGTTAGATCCAAACCACTGTTATATGAGATGTTAAAGGAACTTGTTTAGAAGGAAGATCAAAACTACGAACATTAAAATGAAAACTGTATCACAACAACCAACAGCAGAAGCTAGGGAATTGAAAGAAAGACAAACTGAATAGGCAACAAGAGGGGAAAAAGAATTATAAGTACAGGGAACATATTGGGGGGAGGTCAGCTGGGAGGGGGAAGGGGGAAAAGGGAGGGAGATGATGCAGGAATTAAGAAGCATAGTAGGAGGGAGTGGAGTAGACAGGAAGATGTTGAGAAGAACTATATGCACAGCCAATTGGCATGGACTGGGGGGGGGGGCAACTGGAGGGGGAGAGCAGGGGGAAAAGAAATTGGGACAACTGTAACAGTATAATCAATAAAAAAAATAAAAAAATAAAAAAGAATCAAAGCAATACGTCAAGTGCTCAGTCCTGTTATGATCTGGTTTAATCCGAGGGTAACACTTAGCCTATCTAGAGTAACATATAGATAGCAATCCCCTTACATCACTCCTTCATAAATATTACATCTCACAATTGAACTTTGAATAAGAATGGGACCACAGGGAGTTTAAGGCAATAATCTCCAGCCCAAGCCTACCTGGAGCATTGCTGATATTGGCATATATATATATATATATATATATATGCTTCAACAACCAACTAGTGAGAAAAGAGGTTTAAGTGCTCCTTCTATAAATTCAGAAGCCTAACCAACACATATGCCTGGTGAAGATGAGCCCCAGGAAGAAGGGATCATTCTGCTATATTCCCCTAACATTTTGTCTCTATCTCAATGATAGTATGTATAGCCCAGATTTATGTAGCTCTGTTGCTGGGTATGAGTCTACTCATTTTATAGCCCCAGACCATGTTATTGTTTATAATAGACTTAGCTATATATTTAGAACAATTTAGGGAAAAAAATTTTTTTTCATTGAACAGTGAATGGCAGTTACTTAGTAATATTTGGAGGGACAGCTTTACACAAAGAAACCAATCACAACTTATTTCATGCTGTTTTCAGTAGTAATTAGTTGAAATAAGCAATATTTGAATATTTTTGCTTGAAGACTGGAATGCTAGGTGCAATGGGCTTGGCACTAGAGTGGAAAGGTTCATGAGAGCGAAGGTGTAATTTCCCTTGAAGATCTTGTGAACCAGCCAGGGGAAGGGGACCATAAAACAAGTATCTAAGAAAGGAAACCAGACCATTTACATCACTGTTCTTTTAATAAAGGGAAAATTCTGCACTGGGTGGGAAAAACAGAATTAAATTATAGTGCTTTGTGTCTAATTTCATGTTTAAGATATTTTGTTTGATAAAAAGGATTAATGTCTATGACTTATTTATAATTGGAGGTGTTACTAAATAAAAAGAGTTGGTGAATGGGGCTTCCTAACTTAAAATTTTAAAATATATTTGTGAAATATATTCTTCATAATTTATAATCAAGCTACATAGTTTGCATTAATTGGTTGGTTTAGATTAGAAACAAACATAATTTGAAAATTGTTTTTTATTGTTATGAATATTAAAGAGGCATTTCCATCTTATTTGGGGTTTAGTAACATATGGAAAATAACCTCACACAAATTACATACTTAGTTGCAAGAAAAACAGAAAATAAAAGATGAACAAGACATGTAAGAAGAACAAAAAAAAGCTTATTTATTTTCACAAAAAGTTAAAGAATTAAGAGGTGGAATATCAGTTAGCTGGGAGTATGAAATTCTGGATAAAGAATTTCAGATTTCATGTGCTAAGAAACAGAGAGTGATTTGCCTTTTAAAATATTCCTGCTATTAGTTATAAAATTTTGGGGAGTATAACTGTCTTCTGGTGTAAATTTATCCACTCAATAAACACTATGGTACTAAAGGGGATCAAAAATAAATAAGAAATAATCCTTGCTCTGTTATGGACCATGGTCTACTAGAGAGGAAATGATATTTATACAAAAAGCTGTAATAAAAGATGGACTGTTTTAAATCCCATGGAAGAAATCCAGATCAAGTGCTGGGGATTCTGATATGAAGGATTATCTCCAGTTGTATGGCATCGAGAAAGGCTTCATAGAAGAGGTGACACTTGAGCTGGACACTAAGGGATCAACAACGTTTTGACATAGAGAGATAGAAAGAAGGACATTGTAGTGTAGCTAAAGTGTTGGTGGCAGAAAAAAGAGGCGTATGTATAAAGAAGAGAAAACAATCCAGTGTTCCTGTTCCATAAACTCATTAAGTAAAAAAGTGAGGCTGAAAATGTAAGTTGAGGTCAGATTTTGGAGAGTCTGTTATGTTTTAAATGAAGACACTTGGACTTTATTTGGTAGATAATGAGGAGCTAGCAATGTTTTTTTGAGTACCTGATAGACATTGAACATGTGTTTATGAGCAGATGAGGCGTCAGCTGATCTGAACCAGGCTATCACTTCTGCACACTCTGAAGTGCCTAACATGGTGTTAGGATATAATAAATGTACAACAATATTTTCAATGGCTATACAGAAATACATGACCAGGGAAGCCCTCTAAGAAAATTATTGAGAATGTCTGACATGTTACAGGGAACAGACAAGGGATGAACCAGATGCTCTGTTGGCACTCAGTACTCATATCTGCATGTTCACTGTGTCACAGGGTCAGGAAGCTAACAACTACGTTTCTCAGACTCCCTTGCTGTCAGGGTTTGAGATGTTCCCATGAGATTTGGAAGGTGAAATGCAGGTGGAGGCCACTTTTGTTTCTACAGGAGTGGCACATTCTGGCAGAAATGAATTTTTGCTGTGGACAGACTTCCTCCGACTGTCAGGTGACCAGCTTCATAAATGTGGGACAACTGTGAAATTGGCAGCAGTTTTCTGACCTCTGGGTGTTGATAGTGATTCCTGACCTCTGGTTCCCCTGCTACAGGGTTATAACCTCAAAAACTACAAGTGGCGTGATATTTTTGTCTAACAGGCCTCCCCACTTACATGTCTCCAGCTCTTCCAATGATTTGGTAGCACCCCATCCCCTGTATTAAATTCCTTTCTACTTGAGGTACCTAAAATGGCTTCTGTTTCTTTTGCTGAATTGACAGGAACAGGAGACAATGAAACTTGCATAGAAGAGGGTAAGAGTTATTCGAAGACAAGACCTTATGGGATGAAAGAAAATAAATTCAAGTCAGAGGTCCTTCTGCACCACCAAGGGCATCTGTACGTCTTTCAGTCTATCTCGGTGCAGGACTTGTCCTCAAGTCCCCTCTTTCCTCTACCTTAAAAACAAACACTCTTTCCTAATTACAAAAATATTATATATTCATTGTAGAAAACTTGGGATAATAGTAGTTTCATCTTATGTGGGGAATATGTTCCAAGACCCTCAGTGGATGCCTGAAGCTGCAGATAATACCAGACCTTATATATATACTGTTCTTTCCTATACATACATCCTTATGATAAAGTTTAATTTACAAATGAAACACAAGAAGGGATTAACAACAATAACTAATAATAAAATGAAACAATTTTAACAATATACCATTATAAAAGTTATGAAATTTCTCTCTTTACTCACTTTAGGCTAAGCAAGACTCAATTAGCACCCTGTATCTTCTGAGACATTAGCTCTTAACTACAACATTTTGGGTTTCCTGAAGCTTAAGACTGAGATGCAGTCATAGACAGTCGATTTACAATGTTACTCCCTAGAGAAATCCCCTGGCTGTGAAAGTTTCTATTGCCTAACAAGATGGGGATGCTTTTCCAAGAAAGGGGAGGATCAGTTTAGTATAATTCAACACCTACTCTCTGTGAGTGCAAGAGCCAAGGAAAGGAGTCTTCTGGGCCTTCAGCAATTACAATAGCTTAGCTTATACTGCTGTTCACAGATTTCAAATCTCACTGTTCTTAAACCAAAAATGTTGCCTTCTTGCTCATGTTACTTGTCCCTAGTGGGTTGGCAGGGGGACTCTGACATTATAGATATTTAAAGACTTGGGATGATGGAGAAGCTTTATCTCAAACACCGGTGTCTCCATTTCAGAGACTAAAGAGAGCTCTGGAGGGTCTTGTATCAGTAATTCACTGGCCCAGCCAGGAAGAGACCCATGTCACGTCTACTCACTGGCTAGAACTAGTCATATGGTCCTATTGAACCACAAAAAGACCAGGAATTGCTATCCACCTTGTGCATGAAAGGGGGAAGAACTGGATATATTTAGAGAGCAACACTAATAATGTTTATAGAACCTACGAGAAGTCAAGACAACTGTGATTGTTAACAAGGCACTATTTGACCCAGGCTAACTTGAAGCAATTGCCATCCATATTTCTAAACCTGTTTGTGTTTTAATCAAAGGAAATAACTCAATATTTTGCTCCTAATTACTCTGTATCCCTCTCAAATTGTTCCGCTTCAAGGTAAAATGTTTTGAGAACCCTGGTGCGAACTCCCAGGCCAGTCTCAGCTTCTTTGCTGACATCCTTGGCACTTGGGTTCTCCTTGAGCTTCCTCCCCACCCCCACAGCCAGCCCCAGCCTCACCCCGCCTCCCACCTCCCATCACCCTGGAAGCTGCTTGCATGCATCAGTGGATGGCAGCAATACACAAGGGCACCTCATTGTTGGAAAGGAACTGCCTTCTGCCTGCCAAGGACAAATGCAGACACACAAAGCAATATCAAGCAATACTTCACATCAAAGAGATCCCTGCCTGGGCTTGCCAAGGGCAGGGCTGTCTCTGCACCTCTCCAGTCTCGGTAGTGTTCTCAGAGCCCAAGGAGCTCACGGAGCTCACGGAGCTCCTGCCAGGCCCCCTCATTCACCCAGCACTCCTGTTCATTCTGACACCTGAAGCTTACTTAGGCTCTCCCTGAATCTGGCTTTGACCACTTGAACAGAGCAGAATGCTAAGTGTTTAAAAATGTTGGGCGATTAGGAAGGAAAACCCATGAGAAACATTTACTTTGTGAACCGTGTTTGAGCAGAACAGAGTACTTTACTCAGCTTGTTCAATGCAACCACATATGGAGTTAAGAAGTCCATGGCGTAGGCCTCAGGGAAAACAGCACAAGCAGGAAAACTTAGCTATTGAGGAAGGAAGGATGCTCTGTGAACAGAGTCTGGGGAACTTGAGAACCAAGGCTGAAAAGGAGGGCGGCTGTCCTAGGCATTCAGAACTGAGCTGAAGCTCCTGAGGAACTTTGAGCTTTGCTTTAGAATCAACATAACAATTATTTTGCCTTAAGGAAAAATGAGTTCCAGTTTTGTAAGGAGGATGAGGAAAAAATAGAAAGGGGGTCTGACAAGGACATAGAAAGAAAGAAACTTTATTTCAAAAAACAGGTAAGGCTTTCCGTGCTGGATGTTAAAGAACTCTTGGAAAGATATATTAATCCAAGACAATGAATATTTTTTAAAGTTCTAAAGTCAAATACCATGAGAGCTGTAAGGAAGAACTTAGAGATTGTCTTTTTCAAATTATTTCTTTGAGTTAAGAAAATCCGAGGCTCAGGGCCGTCAAGGGGCTTTTTCCCGGTCACATAGCTGGTTAGTGGCAAAGCTGGAGCTAGAATCCTGAGTGTCTGACTCTCAGGCATGGCAAGAAGGCCTAGACACGGTTTGTGATCAGGTCTGCAACTTCATCAAGTACAATATTTTTAACACAGTGGCTTCAACCCTTTGACTAATATCTTCCACTGTGGCCACCCCTACTGCCCTGTTCCAACAGCTTCCCAGAATGGTAGCAATTAGAGCAAAAAAAGTAATGGATAGGGCCCAGAGAAAATGTCACATTTCTAGAAGTGGGAGGAGGTGCAGATAATGCATTTATATAATTTCCTGCTTTCAGGGCATTTCATTTGACCTTGGGTCCATGGAGAGAACTCAGGAGGCATTCCATGATGGGAAAAAAATTTACATCTTTTACTAACCTCCCACTGAAAGACAGCATTTCCTTCTTTATGAAATCACAACAGTATTTGCAGTATATGGACTTTGTCACTAATAGAAAGAATAAATATTCTCATTATATCAGTTGTGATAAATATCATGAAATATCTTTACCCTCATTACCATTTTTCAATTATGGTAATTTCTACATCTACCAATAGATCTTTTATTTCATGTTTAATAAATAAGCACAGATATTACTATGCCATGGATGTTTCTAAATATTTTGATAATACAATTTCAGTATAATTAGATTCCTTTATAATTATATGTATTTTATTTTATACTGTTAAAGCATTAATGTGAGAGGGGGATCTGTAGACTTCACCTGGCTTTCAAAGGAGTTCTGGCATGAAGATGAGGAACCCCTGAAGTGTGAGGGAAGAATGAGTGTCATGTTGCTGATGGATACTCATGTCATTCAGTCCCATGTCCCTGTCCCATCACCCTGTGGGTTAAGAGTGACAGAGATGCTCACTTACCATTCTGGGTTGGAGAACTACCAGCATCTCTTGCCACAGACTGTGCTGGTAATTTCAGGGCGCACCAGGTTTTCAAAGCTGGTATGACTATATTAAAAAATGTGACAGGAAAGAATCCATTGTTTGGTGTTATTATTAAAATGAAGGTAGATAAGAATTTTGTACATTTATAGTAAGAAGGTTGTGTTCACATGTCCCATGGAAGTGGACTTTTCTAAGGGAGCCGGCATTCCAAAGTCCACTGAAAACGAAATCAGTTTTTTCAAAGATGGCAAAGCTGGATTGGCATAGCAAATAAATGCTCAGAAAAATAAAATAAAATTTTAAAATATCAAGGCACCATTTTCCACCTCTCAAATAGGCAAAGAGTTTTAAAGATGATAATTCTCAGGATTGGTGAGGTGTAATGAAGTATTTTCATAGGCTGCCCACAAGACTAAGAGATTGCATAACTTTCTAGATGGCAGCTTGGGCTCTACATTCATGTGCTTTTTACACAATAATTTTACTTCTAGGAATTTATGCTATGGAGAGAATTACAAAGATATTGTTTCAAGAATATTCATCATAATATTAGTTGTCACAGTAAAAATTGGAAACAACACTAATGCTAAAAATATAAGGTTGTTTAAATAAATTATGTCAGATCTGGAGGACTAATTATTGTGTAGCTAATTTTTTTAAATAGCCATACCAAGAATACTTAATGACGTGGGAAAATAGATAAATATAATGTGAGGCTTAAAATGCAAGACATAATTCTGGATGTGTGGAATAATTCTGTGTTTTAGTTTGAAAAATATTCATTGTATTTCTTTGCAATCTTATGTGCATATGCCTATGTATGTGTTTTAAAAAACTGGAAGAAAATGTATCAAAGTATCAGTAGTCTTTGCGTAGTTGTATTTTAATTATTTTTATTTCCTTCTTTATACTTTTTTGTATATTCTGTTATTAGATAAAGCAGTAAGACATTGTTCAGTATGAGCTGATGGCTGTTTGCAGTGCTTTTTTGTTCCAGACAAAAGTTTGTTTTGCTGGTTGCTACTGAGTGTTACTATTCTCCTAACCTTTGCGCTCCTTCCCCACCATTGGCTTTCAGCCGTCTGATTTAAGCAAGGTTGGGGAACTTTACTCATACGTATTAGCCCTGCCAGCTTGGATAGAAAATTCAGAAATTACATCTAAGCTGCCAATCTGATAGAGTCAGCATCAACATGAACGTCAACCAGAAACCTCTTGGCATAATGAATATAATAGTTCAATGGGGAATTTGAAGCTCTGTTAGCAAAGCTGATGATTGAGCTTAAAATAGGGTGAGAATTTGAGGAGGCATCTGCCCCCTTCTCTCCACCTCTGGCTACTTCTGCCTACTTATGCTTTGTGTTTATTGAGGGCCAAGAGGGGGGTTGAAAAATAATTCTTCCAGAGCCACGTAACTTTTTTTTTTTTTATTGCTGATACTTGTTTGAAAGTGATACATTTTCTACCTTCAGTGATTATTTACCATGCTGTGTATAAACTGGCTGAAAAAAAATCCTTTGGGGTAGATGAAGACATATTTTTTTGTTGATTTTACCTTGAAAGTGAGAATTGTGAAGGTAGTCTTTCATAATGTGAAGGTTTGTTTGAAGGTTCTGTTATCTGCAATGCCATTTTGAATTTTGAAAACACAAAAGTCTATATTCCATTCCTTCTTTCTTTCTTAAACTTGGATCGATTTTCTCCTGTGTGAAGTTTAAAATAATAAAAGCTGAGAAACCATTTACTCAATGCCTCCTGTTGCATAGCAATCTAAACAAACAAGCCCCTTTCCTCAGTTATGAACTTTCAATAAAACAGATCACAAAAGTTGTTTTAAAAAGATGATTTTAAGCTTCCTTAAAAAAAAAAAAAAAAAAAAAAAAAGAGGCCAAAGATTTCAGACAAAAAACTCAATTGAGTTTTTAGTGAGTCACTTCTCATGCTACTGCAGGGATTTGAAAACTTTTTCATTTGCCATGAGACCAGGGAGCTGAGCTGGACGCAAGGAGAGCAAGCCAACCAAAGCAGGGAAAACAATTAAAAGTAATAATTACCATCCAGTGTTCAGTCTCTTCTGTGTGGCAGTCACCATGCCATATAAATGATCTAATCTCATAACACACCTCTTGTTATGAGATTTGCACCATTGCCCCCCTCCCTGTCCATCCACCCTCTACTCTTCTCTGCCCTGTTCTCTGCCGAGAAACAATGGTCTGTATGGAGAGTGGCAAAGGGCTCTCTTGCCCAAGGGCACTCGCAGGAGAGGGAAAGCAGGAGGGAAAGGTGGGTATCCATTTTCCTGGCTGGTAATGGCAGGCTGGCTATGTCCCTCCACACAGAGTCGCAGCTCCTGCCAGATGGCCTCCCTGTCCAGCTCCCCTCCCTGAGTCCAGAAATTGCTTCTCGCCCTCGGCCCTTCACGTCTCGAGGTGCTAAGAGCTGCCTGCTGTTTCTAGTTCCAGAGGATGACTGTGTCCCTGTTGGTAGAGCACAGCCCCACCGGGATCGCTGAGAAGAGTGTCTTTATTAACCCTCTTCCACCACCACTTTAATTTCCTGCTTACCTGTTACCCCTGCTACCATTCTCAAGGAGACCACTGATGGTTCTCATTAAGGTTACAATAGCCCTCTAATTGACTCTTACTTTCCAGCTTATTTTAGGCAATATTGCAAAGCAAATCTTTCTAAAGCACTGCTAAGACACTCAATCTACCCCCACTCCCAACAGAAAAGTATTCAAACCTGCCAGTTTTAGACTCCCGAGCTCTTAACCTCAGTCAAGCAGCTTGTGCTCCATCTCTCAGACAGGCAGGCAGTTTTCTTCTTGACAGGAATGCTCACACAGTCACCCATCAGCGCCAGCCATTGCCACACATGCTCCTCCAGCCCCACCCTTCCAGTCATCCTTCTTGCTGTCCATGTGAAATGTCATCCTATGCAACTGTTTGTGAAATACATCAGATGCCACCTTGCCATACATCCTCTAGTGTTTTGGAAACATTATTTTAATTTTAACTTATTTGCTTTTCAAAATCATAGGCTTTGGCACAGAGTAGTTTTGACCTTGACTGTCAACTCTGTCAGCATTGGAAACTTGCACAAGTTATTCACCTGGCAGAGCTCCCTTCGCTCAGAAATGAAAGGGTAGGACCCTGGCTAGTGTCGCTCAGTGGGTTGAGCACTGGTCAGCAGACCGAAAGGTCGCCAGTGTCAGGCAACTGATCGATGTTGCTCTTCTTCTCTTTCTCCCTCCTTTCCCCTCTCTCTAAAAATAAATAAATAAAATCTTTCTAAAAAATGGAAGGGTAATAATAATACTTATGTTACATGGTATTGTGAGGACTAAGTTAACATATATAAAACTCATTACAGGGTATGACAGATAACTATCGTTTTGCTTTTCATTTTCCCCCCTCTTCAACTAGACCTCAAAACTAGTTCACATTTATTGAGTGCTTATTATGTGTCATGTACTATTCTAAGCATTTTGCGCATAATGATTTACAGCAATCTTATGTACTAGTATTCTCTCTATTTTACAGACAGAGAAACTAAGGTACAAAGAAGTTACAAAATTTGCCCAAGGTTTACCAAAATATAAGATGGGAGCATTAATTCACAACTAGATTATAGACTTTTTGAGGCAAGGCCCCATTGTATACCAAATTTCTTTCTAGCTTTCACAGGGCCTAAAATTATGTCTTATATATAATATCGTTGGTGTTGAGTAAATGTTGATTTCATTCCAAGGGGCAGAGCCAATTAAGCTAGTGTTGCAGTAGGAAGGGGCTAAAATGCACACGGTCAAAGCAGCAGCTGCTTCTATGAATGGAGCAGTAATGTGTGCAGTTGAGAAAGAGCTAGGATGCAAAGTCCAGGCAACTGAGGAGTGCACTGGTGCTGGATGTCCGTGAGTAGCCAGCTGGGGGTGAGACAGGAAGAGGAGAACCTGAGTCGGGAGGCCAGCACGGTGCAAAGCTGCACATGTGAAGCCTGAACTCTTAGCAGTCCTCCCAGCCCTGAGGAGACTGGAGATCTCACTCCAGTCTGTGGTTATGCCATGCAAGCATCTTTAAAAATACTTAGACCCAAACTGGTGGGCCTCTTCCTGCTGCCTTTCTTACCTGAGCCAGCAACCTCAGAGCTATCTGGGATTTCTGTTAAAAACACCCAGATCCCAAGAATCATCCTCCACCAACACAATTGTTGCTCACGCCAAGCATGGGACATATGGCCGAGCATCTGGGAGGAGACAGATCAGCCAGGAGTGCTGGCAAGCCGCACATGCTTTCATTAGAAGGGATGTGTCACAGTAAATCATGTATATCTTCCCCCCCTTCTTTCCACATAGGAAAACATAAAGGAGACAATTACCCAAAGCACAATAATGCTGTTTGAATATGCCGAAGCTTGTGCCTAAGACACTTATGACATTTCCTTAAATATCTGTTTAATATCTTGGCCAGGTCAGGCATACCAATGGCATTACAGAGCTTGCAAATCAATGCCCCAGCTGTTTTGGTTTTTTAATAAAAGTGAATGTGATCTCTTTTAAATTATTGCCTTCCGCCCCCTGCCCCCCACCCCCTCTGGTTTTCTGCAGGGCTTTCAAAGAGCAGAGCTGTGGGCAGCCCTGGAGTCAGGACTTGGCTCTGAATGAGTAGTTGTTCCTTGCGGGGGAAGGGAGGGTGGGTGTTAGAAATCAAACATTTGCTGGATTACTGTCGTCATCTTTCCCAATCCACTGCCTCACAAATCTGGTGATCTGTGTGATTCAAAAGACCAATTTGTGGTTTGCTGCCATTTAAAAAAATGAATTTATTAAAATATGGCTAAAGAATTTAAAGGTTTCAACTTCTGGAAAGCACATTGGTTTGTTTCTTCGTCTGGGATCAGTCCAAGTGATTTACTCATAATTTTATTAGAGATCTTTTTCCAGGGAATTTTTTTGTATCTGATAATCAAAGTAATGGAAACTGCTAGAGCCCCTACCAAAATTTCAATCATATGCATGAGACCTTTGTCTCTAAAAATGGAATATGTAAAACTGTCATCAACAGTAATCTTGGCCACTGGACACCCATAGTCTTGAAAGACAACAGAAATTCCTCATGCATATTCTTAGTGCTGTCAAATGTGAGGTCCTGGTAGGGGGGGAAATCCAATATAAATGCTTGTAAATCAGAATTTTACAATATTAGTTGAGTCATGAATGTGACACCACAATAAAGTCAAGTTTTTTGAGGATGTATTTGAGGACTTTTTTATTGGCGTTGAGAAATATAGTCCCTCCATCAGGAAAGCCTCATCTGCTTTTGTAAAGCTTACTGATTTTATTTTCTGTAGTTTCTTTCCAATATTTTGCCTGGGCTGCATTAGTGCAAGTTTGTGTTTTCCTTGGGCCTGCAGAACCACAAGCCAAATTAACAGAAATGGGGAGTTGGAGCCTCAGCTGGGCCCCAGAGAGGCCTCTTCCCACTGCCTTCCCACCCCTGACTTCTCGCAAACCAGCCCCCAAGCAACCAAAATTTTCTTTCTTTCTTTTACTTTTTTTTTTGTGTGTGTGACCACAAGCAAAGTCTTGTCTCCTTAGTTCTCTGAAAGTTATCCATTCCTGAATTTTACCCTTAACCACAGGGGAGGAAAAGGAATAGCTGAGGTCAGAAAATATGGAAAGAATGCTAACAATTTACCACTAAAATATACATTAAGAATATTTTCAGCAAGTATAATCTCCACGTTGAACTTCTAAATCTAGAATTCTCCTGTCATGTGACCCTTTCCCCATTTCTGTGAGCTGCTTCCAGCCTCGTTTTGCCCTTCCTGAATGAACTCTCTGCGGAAGGTAGGACTGATGAAAAAGAGACAAATCAGGTCTCCAAATTTCCCTCCTTAGCCAACACTTGGCAACACTGATTATAAATGTTAAAGTGATTAGGTTAAAATAATTGTCTTTTGCATGAGCCAGTGCATGGATATCATCAGAGATTTTAATAGGCATAAAACAGAAATGAAAATATATGCGCAGGTAATGCCTTCAATTGAATAGCTAGTTCTGTTAACAGAAATCCAAAGTCATAAATATTTTTGCTTTAAGTTTATTATAGAATGTTAGCATTAGAAAGAGACTTAGAGATCCTTTCATTCAATCCTTCATTTTATATGGGACACAATTAACAATAGTTACCATTGCAAGTGTATATGTATTATTTCATTTAATCCCAACAACCCTAGAGTGTGTAAACCCTATTTTACAGATGCGAAACAGAGGCATAGACATGTGAAGTAACTTGCCCAAGGTGAAGTGGTAGAAGTAAGTTTCAAATTCAGGCACTCAGGTTTCTAACTCAAATATCAGGTTAGAGAACCTCCAAGGACTTGAACCCTTATTTCAGACAATTGGCCTCTTTGCCCTACTCTGGGACAAGGGGATGGCTGCTACCTGCCTGGCTTTATCTGCTCTTCCCTTTTGACATGGCTCCTCTTCATGTTGGTCTCAGGTTGGTCTGCAGTGACTGTCATGATTTGTAATGAATCTGCCTTTGTCCCAAGGGCTACAGCCAGTTCCTCTCCAGACACGCATGCTGGGCTGCATCTGTCGCTAATGGAATTTCCAGATTTCTGCCTCTTAGTGAGCCCCCACTTGGCAACCTTGCGTATCCGTGAATCTAATGTGTGAGTTGTGCTCCTCAGCTGTTCCGGTTTGGCAAAAAGCAATGATGTCTGTGGTCAGGTTAACTGTGAGGACAGGCTTACTGTGGAAGAAATGGCCCTCTTTGCAGGGTTTGTGTTTCTGAGTCCATCTCCACAGGGCTGAAACTACCTTGAGAATGCAGCACACAATGTGGTAATGATGACCCTGGACATGTCCAACACTTACCTTTAGTTTCTAAGCACTTCATATATTATTTCTTTGTAAGTGAACTTTCCTTATTTTCCCTTTTTTTCTTAAGTGACATATTGTAACTTGAAGGTCACTGTTGTATTCAATTACACTTTCACTCTAAATTACCTAGCATAGATATAAAATATATACACTGTATATGGTGAAAAAGGTAAAGGAATTAAGAAAAAAAAAAAGAATAGCATATAGTAAAGCCTTCTTTTCTTATCTGACCTGTATAGTTGACTTTGGCATTTCTTAGTTACCCACAATTATTCTATATCCCAACCTACCATTTTTCTTTTAGAAAATTAGCTCCTTCATGGTGTGAGATCTTAGTTAATAAATCCAAGTAACCACTCTGGAAGCTGAAGGGGAAAATCCCTATCTCATAGGGTTGTAATGTACGTTGAATGAGTTAATTTAATTTTTTTAATCCTCACCTAAAAATATTTTTATTGATTTTAGAGAGATGGGATGGGGTCAGGGAGACAGAGAGAGAGAGAGAGAGAGAAGAGAAACATCGATCAGTTGCCTGCTGTATGTGCCCCAACTGGGGATCAGACCCGCAACCTAGGTATGTGCCCTAACCAGGAATTGAACCCTCAACCTTTTGGTGTATGGGACAATGCTCCAACTAACTGAGCCACCCAGCCAGAGTATTTAATGAGTTAATTTAGAATGATGCCAAAAACATATAGTAACTGCTAAGTATTAGCTCTTCTATTTTTGTTACTGCTTTTCTTCATCATGTTTTCATTTGCCTTTTCATTTTTGTTATAAATATTCAATACTATCTTCCTATGGCAGCCAGGACAAAGAGATTTTACCTGGAATTGGCCACCCAAATTCTCTCCTGGCATATTAAATATTGTATGCTTGATATAGCGTAGAGATATGGTTGGATTTTTTAAAAATTGTGAAATATAAAAACACTTAAGGAAAAGTGTATTAAACTATAGGAAATATTTAAATATAATTAATTGCAAGTGCCCATGTAGCATTACTGGCAAGATTATTAATCTCTTAAAGTCTCCTGTGGGCCCCTCACCAATCAAAAGCCTCTCTCTCACTTAGGGATGTCTTCACGGGAATGTGGCCTGAGCAGCTGCACAGGGCTCCATACCCAGGAGTATGCTGTGCTATAAGGCCCACCAATCCTATGAGTCCTGTCTCATAACTCCCAGACATGCCCTGTCTGTTTCCTATTCTCTGCCAGTGCTTATTTCTGTTGCTTGCAACCAAAGAAACACACTGTATAGTCTGTTACTAAAAGATTCTTGATAGAGAAAAAGACAGTGTGTGATATTTTGTTTTGTTCCTTTCTATACATACCCCAGTCTTATGAGTATTTCATTGTTTGAGATTTATTAAAAAATCAACTAACACCCAACCTGAAAAATTCTTGTTTTCTAGAGGAAGAAATTGAAACTTGAAGTTGTGAAAGCAGTTCCCATATTTAGGAAAATATTATCTTCAGGACAAGCCACAAAGCCCAAAGTACCTGCCAATGACACTTTATTCTTTCCAAAAGAGTTGCTTTGGGTTGCTAATGAATGACCAGTTTCTTGGCAAACTCCTCCCCACAAAGTGTAGTTGTGGTAGGATCCCTTTCCACACATTGTACCCCCATCTCCTTAACCTCAGTGCCTTGTGCAAGGATAGGCATGTGACACCACACCCCCTCACAAAAAAACAAACAAAAAAAACTAATAATAATCCCCCCATAGAAAGACTGAGAACCAAGAACCAAACATAATCAAGAGTTTTTCACTTGAACTATCAGGGAAGATGATCTCTGATCTTTGGGAATCCTGGAAAGATATAGGGTTAGGGCTGCCAAGGGGTGGGGAAGACTTTTCTACAGCAGAGGAGACAAGAGCCAACACATAAAAGGCGGTACGCAGAAACCATGAGGCAGTTCTGCTATGAAGTATGCAGGGAGTTGGTAGTCGACAGTGGTGTAAAAGCAGAAGCAGAGAAATGCTTGCTGCCAAACTGCTCTGAGCCTCTTGGGTTACTGGGTGTCTTGAAGAACATTTGAGTGCTCCATGAATCTTGGCTTCCTTACTTCCCCATGTGTCCTAAAATAAACCTCCAACACCTGTCTCTCCCTCGACTATCAGAATTGGGGCCTGGAATAAAATATGTTTACAAGCCCTTGGTCATTTACCTTGAGACCCTAAAAGGAACCCTTCTGCAGACTCTCTGTGCTTCACCAACTATTGTTCTTACTGACTGTGGAGCTTCCCTGTGCTCACTCCCTGCAGCTCAGGGGTAAATAAACACCAGCAACATCAAAACGGTAACCCAGTGAAAAAAACCTAGCGAGAACTGCCTGCAGCATTGGAATACTGACCTGGTGAATCTTAATTTTTTTTCCCTTGATCTCCCCTCTCTTTACTATATTTCAGGGTACTAGGCCCTTAACCTGGAGTGAGGCCGGCCTCCCTGCTTGCAATCTTGTTCCTCTCAACTCCGTTCTCCACGGAACCAACAAAGCAAGCATTACAAAATTAATACTAGAGTGGCTACCCACTGCTCTCAGGGTATGTTTCCAAATTCTCAGTATGCATTTAAGATCATTTACGACTTTGGCCCTGGCTTCTTCAGCTGGGTTCTCACTACCTTTCCCCACCTCCACCCTATTGCTTGCATTCTCTCCTCCAGAGCCACATGCTCTTCCCTGAGCTCCCTTTTTACCTTCTCACCTTTTACAGTGAGTTTCCTCACCCATCTCCCTTGCTGTCTTCTACTCTTTAAGGTTTTATCTTAAATGTCCCTTCCTTCAGGAGATTTTTCCCGAGCTCCAAAGAGCAGGGTGCACAATCATGTACTTTATCGAGTCTTTTATTTTAAATTAAAACACCCCTTAACTTGTCTGTCTCTAACTTGGCTGGATATTCCTTGAGGGTGACTGGCACATAGTTGGTGCACAAATGAATGTACAAGATTAGAAGAAACAATGGTTTACTCCTCCTATAGCTAGAGCCCAAGGCTAAGCTATGGATTAAGGGAGATGACAGAATTGGATGAGTAGCTGGGACAAAGTGTGGCCACAGTCCCAACCACTGGTCTAACCATGAATTACTTGGTAAATTACCACCTTAATCAGTTTCATTTAAGGCAAATTAGCAAACCCATCCATCTTCTTTTTTTGCATATTTTAACTGGAAGAAATTAATAACCTTTCTCAGTCAATACTTACATGTTAGACAAATTGTCTATTTCATCATATCTAAACAAGAAAGAAACACACTCCCTCACAAAACCAAAAAAACAAAAAACAAAAACAAACAAACAAACAAAAAAACACCTAACCAAAATTACAGTCAAATGAGAATCTCAGCTTGGGAGTTCGTTAATTGAAACTGGACTGGTGGAAGGACCAAGTGAAAATGGTTAAGCAGATTCCTTAAATTCTGCTAAGATAGGAAGAAAGATAGGAAAATCAGAAATGTCACCTCCATCTTGGCCAGTGTGGAAAGTGCTGATAGGTAGATGACAGTGTGTTTTGAATAAATGAATGTTGGTTTGCTTTCTTTTTCCTTTTTTGAAGACTTCCTTTAGGAGACCATGATATAAGTAAGTACAATCCTGGAAGGCAACATCCTGAAAGAGCATTGAACTGAAAATAGGAATCTGGGTAACTCACCTGACTTCTTGGAGCCCCAGTTTCTTCATCTGTTAAATGGGAATAACAGTAGCCTATCAATCTTCCCTGTCTCCTGTTGAGAGACACCACAGGAGACAGTGTTTCAGAAACAGCTCTATAAAAGCCAAAGCCAAAGCCAAATGCAAGAATGCCTTAATCCTGCTTATCATGGCTCCAGAGGAAACAAAGCCAGGGAAACTGAAGTGTTTCTGAGCAGAAGTTATGAGATCAAATTTTGTGATGATGATAAGCAGGAGGGAAGCACAGGAATCATACTTTTTTAAATCAAAAATGTTATTTTGAGTAATTTCCCCCTTCTGTCCCCATCAATTGTTTTCTAATGTTCCTGGGCATCCCAGAGAGCTTTATACAAAGTCATTTTGTGTTCAGTGCTCCTTAATCAATTTAAAACAGCAAATTGGCAAAATGCTGCAGTAACTGAGGTTTCCTTTTCTCTTCAACACAGAGAGGGGACATGGAAGGAATGTTTGAGAATGTCTTTCTATCTAGGTCTCAAGAAAGGTGGCCACTGGTACCAGTTAGGACTGGACTCAGGATAATCACATGCATTCATGCAGTTAATTCCTCCCTACCATAGTAGATGTCAACAATCAATCACAGGACTGTTCCCTTCCTTATGCCTGGAGATGGCTGCGCAACCCATCCCAACAGTGTTAACTTGATCAAATCAGGCTGAAATCTTATTTGTCATGCCTGGCCTAGCAGTGATCAGAGGAAGCCTGACTCTCTTCGGTGATGCCCTACTGAGAAAATTAAACCAGCAACTTACAGGTTTGTGACTTATTCTTTCATTTCAGAACACTTATTGGTTGCACTTAAAGCAAAGCAAACAGGGTAGCAGAGTTAAACCAAAATGTCTGGGTTGTAATCCCATAGAAGTTCCTCTCCTTCCAGCCACACAGGATATTTGATCCTTCTAATGCCATTAGCTGTTGGCTTCAAACAACTGTGAAGGAAAGGAGGAAACCTGACACTTTAGCTGAATGGTGTTTATACAGATGCACCTCTTTCTCAGTGTATTTGGTTAGAAGCTCAATGAGCTGGGTGGGGGCTGAATCGCAGGAATGTGTAAATAAAGTGACATTGACACAGACCTTTAGGGTATTTTCAAGCCCCATTCTAGCCCCACTTAGAGCCGAGGCTCTTAATCTTTATCAGGAATGGACCCCTTTGGCAGTCTGGTGAAGTTTATGAACCACTCCTCTCAGAATATTGTCTTTAAATAAGGCAATAAAATAAAACATACTGGGTTATAAAGAAATCTTGATTATATTGAAATAAGTTATTGGAATATTTTTTTAAATCTGTGATGTAGTAATATATGTGCTTTTTATTAAGCTTTAAATAACAAGACTTTACTGCAGGTCAAATAACTACCTTAATGAATAGAGTAGGGCAAATATTTTGAGATATCTGGGACAACTGTGTTCTAAAAAATTATCTGTGATTTTGATTTGTGACAAAGTGACAAATTCTGACTAATAATATTCTGATTCTGTGATCATATTTAAAATAGAAAAATCGCTAAGTTTCAGAAAAAGGTTAGTAAAAAGAAAGATGGGTTTTTGTTTTTTTTTCCTTCTGCATCCAACTAGTTCACGAACCCTGTGAATCATGTCCAGGGATCCCAGGTACAGACCTCGGACTTAGACAATATGAACATGGGGGATCTTTGGGCTATGAGGGGCAACATTCCTACTTCTAGTTCTTTACTTAGAGAATACCTTATAATACAAAAGAAAAGAATCTTATATGGATTGCTTTGCTTTGGTGTGAGACTGCCAAGCTCTTCTCTTCAAAAAAAGGGATCTTCTCAACTTTCAGAGTCACACATGGCTTCAACACATTCTTTGGCATAGGAACCATGTAGCCCATTGCAGATGTATAGGAGGCAGAGCAGGTGAAATAGCCTGACTACAGAATGAAACAGTGGGGAAGGCCATCAAATCCTGCAGTGGGGATTAAGTTCAGTCATTTATGGTCATCTTCTATCCCTGGCAAGTTAAAGGGTTAAGAGGGCCCAGAGCTCGTTCTACATGTGACTTAACCAGAGGTCCAGGTAAGGAATCTCACAAATAATGAGGAACTCCTCCTGGTCTAGTGAGGTTGATTCAACAGCCCCCCAACCTGGAATGTTTCTGCGGGCTTCTGCAGGGGAGACTCCAAAGAGCTAGATCAACCCCCAAGACCATCTGGTATTTGCAGGAACTACTCTAACAATGTGTCATTGAAGCATTGTTAGTGCCAGATACTTCTGTTTTGTCGTTGATTTTATACTAAATTAAGTGAAATCATGAATGTGTTTGTGGGTGTGGGAACTGGGTAAAAGGAATCATTTTTGAAAATATTGCCCCTGGGTAAAATAGCCTCTGACACATTATATTTTAAATTCATATTATACTTTAGATTATTTTTATGACACCATTAAAGTTGATTGATGATTTATTTTAATTGCAATTTTATTGCTATATTTATTCACAGGTGATCACATAAATGTTCCCTAGAATTACTTACTATTATAAAAATAATTTCTGAGAGTGAATCAAATTAACTGCCCTCTTATAACACTATGGGAGCCTGCAAATAAGCCCATTACTCTTAGAATATCAATTTACTTGGGTTCTTTCATTTTGGCTTTATTCACGATGACAACTGCAGAATTGAGCTTTTGGGGCATCTTGGATTTTCCTGGATTTAGGAATACAGAAATGTGGGAAGTAAAAGGCATGAACAAAGATGACTGCATAGAATTTGTTTAAAGAACTTTGTCTTTTTTTTCAGTTGCTTTTTCACCACTAGAAAATAAATTACCGAAGTAGTATGTGCTCAGGTAAAAAGTGCAAACAGTACAGAAGTGAAGTGAATAAAAATGAGAGTCCCTCTTCCTTTGCCAACCTCCAATCCCATTCCCCTGGCCAGAAGCTGAGTATTTTTCAGAACTTTTTCTGGGTGTTTATATATGCATATGTGTGTAAATGCATAGAAAATACATAAATGCATATAAAACATATTTCTTTGAATAAATGTGAATATATTCTAATTATACATATTTTTCTGTGACTTTTTAAAACACTATTTCTTAGATTTATCTTATTCTTTCTAATGACTATATGCTATTCCATTATATATATGGACATACCATATTTGTTTAGCCATTTCCCTGTGTATGGACTTTCAGGCTGTTTTCAGATCGGGTTTTTGTTGGCTTGTTTACTTGCTAATAAAAACAGTACTCCATTATTATTCTACCTCCTTTAAACTGATAAAAACCATCCTCAATGTGATTTTTCTTTCTCTCTGAAGGCATGAGTAGGGGGTAGGAGGGAGACAACAAAGGGAGAAGAGGAAATCCTTTTTCTTCCTGCTGATCACCTCCTTCCCATCTCCCACCTAAGTTCCATGCATAGTAGACAAAAAGAGAGCTCCCTCTGCTGAGAATGCTCTTTCCTTCCTCCCTCTCACCTGGATAACTTTTTATCCTGCAAGTCACACTCACATTTTGTCTTCCCAAGGACCCATCTTACCACTCTTGGTAGGTGGAGGGCCCCTCCTCTATGTTCCTGGCTCTTTCTTCATTTCATATTATTTTCTTATACTTATGGCCCCTGAGGGGTGGAAAGGAGCTCACTGTGTTCACCTTGTTCAACTATTAGCAGCTAACAAGGGCCCAGTGACACAACTGGTGACCTGAACTGAAGGGTCTCCAGGTGAGTAGCTCCTGACATGGTGTACACTTGGTCTAGGTACCTTGAAATCTGTGTTGAAGCCAACAATATTAAATTGTGAATCATCTAGATAGTATCTGAGCCTGGGACAAGGTGTACAGACTATAAGAATAGTATTGCAGAAAGGTTAAAATAACACAGGTCCTGCTGGCCTTGGCCAGTCCCTGCTCTGGCCTTCCCCACACACTTTGCATCTATAGGGATCACTCTGATCTTGGCAGCAGGCTCCAGCAGGCTGATAAAAAGCAATACCTGTTCTGCAGATTCTATTTTTAATTGTCATTAAAATTTTTAGCTGTGCCCTGCCTGATCTCTCTCAGGCAGGTGGCTCTGAGACAACTGGGTCAGTTATGCCCCTTTCTCTCTGCAGCTCTGCCCAGCCCAGTGCAGTGCCTCTGGGAGGGCTGGTGGGAGCTGAAGGTCTTTCCAAAAGCTTCACACTCCCTTCTATTGATGACACATAGCTGGAGCCCAAAAGGGATTGTATTTCTCCAGCCTGCTGGACCACAGAGGGTAGAGCAGGAAGGGAGAAAAGGCAAAGGGGACACAGACAGGCCTGGAGAGAGACAGTCCACCTGAAACAGCCAGTGGGCCAGACCTCAGGGTTGAGGCTGACATTCTGAGTCCTGAAACCCTAAACTATAAGGTAGTTTTGGGATCAGCCAGTCAGTTTTGGAGCAAAAGAGAGGCTTAGGGGAGATGAACTCCATCTTATGTAAAGTACAATACATGCTAATTCCATCCTTTCACTAAATTGCTGCTCCTCTAGTTCAGCCTATGTAGAGATTCAGGAGTATACTGGCAGTAAGCCACAATTTCTCACTCTCGCTTATACAGGTGACTAATAAACTTGGACATCTACACAGTGACCCCAGCTATGAGGGAAAAGGAAGGGGAGGAAGAGAGGAGATGTTGGAAGGGATGGTGTGGACTGGTTCTTCTTCCCTTCCTTCATTCTACAGAGAAGCAAACTGATACCCAGAAAGGTGAAGGCAGGCCCAAGTCACTCAGCCAGTGAACCAATGAAGACCTCTGAGGGAAATTCAGATGCCCCTCCCATGCTGGTCTCACACTTTTCTATGCCCTGCATTTTGCATAGGTAGAACTGGTGTCTGCCATCTCCTGGTGCACTCTTTGTCTAGGGGAGAAATGTACGACGGCTAAAATATCTCCTCTGCCTGACTTGCCAATTTCTAAATACTAGTTTTATCTTTTGACCCCAAGTTAGGTTCGTTTCCAAATGCAAATATCCCTGGGAGAGGCAATGCAACCTCACTGGGAACAATTTTATTAAATCTTTTCTGTAAAACAGTTTGAGCAAAGTGAGGCCTGGGGAAGAGAGGTGTGTGTGTGTGTGTGTGTGTGTGTGTGTGTGTGTGTGTGTGTGTGTAAGTTTTCAGTGCTCCAGTGGGAATATAGATGCCAAAAGGGAAGAGATGGCTCTGGATTTACTTTTTGCCTAGAAACTGTTCTAACAACAGGGACTTTCCCCTTGAAAGTGTTCGTGGTCACTCCGGTCACAAAGTGAGATACAGAATCACCACAGTTCGCATCCTGAACTGGCTGCCCCCACAACCGGAAACCCCCTGACCCAGATTTCTTCTTGGCATCCCACAGGAAGTTGATTCTATGCTAATCATCAGATTAGTTCTTTATCCTGGAAGAGTGCCAGCAAGAATTGTTAGCAGCTCTCCTTGGAGGGCAGAAGGTTGGAGACTTTTCTTTCCAACAAGGTGTATCGTAGGGCAAGAGCTTGTTCCATGCATGAAAGAAGGAGCCCCTGTCTTCCCCTACAGGCAGATTTCCAAGGTCATTACCTAGTTCCCAAAGCAGGGGTGTCTCCAAACCCTGACAACTAACTCTGTTCTGCTGGCTGTACCTTTAATATTCATTTTTGGTTCCTTCTAAACCTTGTCAAGTCTCCACATTTGTACTTGGTTGGGGGATCCCAGAAAGGAAAACAAGGAATGTGGCACTACAGTCACTGCACATGCTGGGAAGACTGTTTAAAGCAGTCTGGCTCCTCTTTCTCTTCGTGTCCCTTGTGAGGATGAATAAAAAAAGTAATGTATCCAAAGCTCTCTGAGCTCCTTGGGGAGAGGGATTATGAATGCCCAGATTCTGTGGTTTATACAGGGCATTTAATAATGCCACTAACGGTTAGACTTTCCCCTCCTTGACAAAATTTGATTACATGCATTTCCCAAAGGTCGTCTCTGAAATAGAATTTTCTAAAAGTCAACAAAAGTGGGAAACATTGCCGTCTTCCAATAATGACTGACCCCAGATGAGGTTCTGCTAAAGCTGGGGGAGGGGGCTGCATTTCCTCGGGGACATGGGGAATTCTTCCTCTCTGGAAAGTTGAGGACTGGAGCAGTAATGGGAAACACAAGAGCAAGGTTGACTACTGAGATTTAATAAGGCCTGACATTTCTATGCCTAATCCTCATATATATTCCATTATGGTGATTTTTCAAGACAGACCACTAAAACCAGGCTGTCTTATGTTCAAGAGAGGGCAGTGAGAGGCAGGGTGATGGGAGGAGGGACTGCCATCATTATAAAAATAACAACAATCACAAATAATCCCAACAGAACTTCTGAAAAAAAAAACCCTGATTTCTATTTCTGAAAAAAATCTCCCTTTAAATTATCTGCCAGGCTCCAGTGAAATACTGAACTAAGTTCTTTATATTCTTAAAAGATGAAATCCAATGTAAAACTAAACCTTTTCAAAATAGATACATGAAATGACATTGTAGAAAGCCAGGAGAAAGTGGGTTTGGTAAGTCAACTCTTTGTTAGATATTTCAGCCTGCGTGGATCTAGACAAGGGAAGAAAGTAGAGCTCAGCAGCTCTCTCTCTCTCTCTCTCTGGCTGCTCAGACATTCTTCAGTGGCTCTCATGGTAAAAAGAAAAGAAAAGAAAAGAAGAGAAGAGAGAAGGAAAGAAAAAGAAAAAGAACTTATTACTTGCTTCAGAAAGACAAGAGGCACCCATTCATAACTGTGAGAACTCACAGAAAATCAAGACTTTATTTATACTGGCCCAATCAGCAAAAGATCACATATCTCATATAAAGGCTTCAGTACAATCTACCCTCAAATAGAATGAGTAATTCTGTGCTATTTTTGGATGGTGTGGTTCTTTAAAACAAAGTGATAAATTAGAGTGATCTCAGTAATGCAGCAAAAATGTTAAGCTGTTTTAAGGCAAATGGAAAATGTGGTCTTTGTGTACAAAGAAGGAGTCAGCACATGGAAAGGTTTGGAGTTGGCTCCCAAAAGAGATCAAAAAGAATTTCAGCCGGTCAGTCTGGTATTATACTTTGGAAACGACACTGTGCCCAGTATTGTGCCTGGGTATGAGGAATTATTCAAGAGAAATGATTTATTGTTTGTTTGTTTCTGAACCCCCAGTTAATGCAGAATTTCTTGAAAGAGGCACATCACTTGTTTTTCTACAATACAACCCCAACTTGTCTAGCTAAATTTGTGTCCCACCTTCTACAGTTGCCCCAGGCCCCTCAAAATGGCCTGTTTTTGGTCACTATTGATATCCATCACCTCTCCTCAATGCTCTTTAAGTACAGGCCCTATTTCTCCACACTTCACTTAGCTAATTCCTACCCACACATCCTTCAAGGTTCAGTATGAACACCTGTAGTTCCTTAATGACTTTTTTTTTCAGGATTATAAACATATATTTTATTTATTTTTTTTATTTAATGTGTTTTATTGATTATAATATTACATTTGTGCCAATTTCCCTTCCCTCTGCTCCCCTCCACCCGGTGGCCCCCCTCCCTCCAGTTGTCCCCCCCTTTTAGGTCATGTCCATTAGTTGTGCATACAGTTCTTCTCAACCTCTCTGTCTATTCCATTCCCTCCTACCACGATCCTTAATTCCTATATCATCTCCCTCCCTCTCCCCATTCCCCCTCCCTGTTGACCTCCCCCCAATATGTTCCCCGTAACTATAGTTCTTTTTCCAGTCTCGTTGCCTGTTTAGTTTGCCTTTGTTTCAATTCCCTAGCTTCTGTTGTTTCTTGTGATGCAGTTTTCATTTTAGATTTCATTGTCTTGATCCTCCTTTTTCTAAACCAGTCCCTTTAACATCTCATATAACAGTGGTTTGGATCTAATGAACTCTTTCAGTTTTATTTTGTCCTGGAAACACTTTCTCTGTCCTTCTATTCTGAATGACAATTTCGCTGGATAGAGTATTCGTGGTTGTAGGTTTTGGATTTTCATTACTTTGAATATTTCTTGCCAGTCCCTTCTTGCCTGCAGGGTCTCCCTTGAGAAGTCAGCTGATAGTCTAATTGGGACCCCTTTGTACATAATTCTTTTCTTCTCTCTTGCTGCTTTTAAGATTCTCTCTTTATCTTTAATTTTTGACATTTTGATTATAATGTGTCTTGGAGTGGTTCTCCCTGGGTCCATTTTTTTTGGAACTCTCTGTGCTTCCTGGATCTGTAAGTCTATTTCCTTCCCCAAGTCTGGGAAGTTCTCCTTTATTATATTTTCACTCAATTTTTCAAGTTCTAGTACATCTTCCTCGCTCTCCGGCAAACCAATGATTCTTATGTTGGGCCTTTTATAGCTGTCCCAGAGGTTTCTGATCCTCTCATCGTTGCTTCCCATTTCCTCTCGCTGCATTGGTTGACTGCTTGTTCCTTTTCCATATTCCGGTTTGTTGAAATGAACTCTGGATTTTATTTCCTCACCATCTGTCTCGTATGTGGTTTTGTTCCTTTCGTTATGAGTGTTTTTCGCTTCTTTCTCATCTTTTTCCAAATCTTTTGTGAATTCTGTAAGCCACCTGATAACAATGGCCCAGAACTGAGCCTCTGACAGGTTTCTTATCTGTTCATCTGTCAGGTTCTCCATCTGTTGCCTGGTGAGCTGTGCCACCGGGATTTCTATAGTTGTCTGCCTCATTTTGACAGATGCGTTTTGTTTTCTTGGGTCGGCTGTAGGGGGCAGTGCCTGTGTACGCGTCACAATCCAGCGACCGGCGCCTGTCCGCGACCTATTTCGCAGCCCTGTGGCGCTTTCTTTGGGGGCGGGGGTCCAAGATGGATTCACACAGTTATTCTGCTAGGAGACCGGGATCCGTCCTCCCGCCCCCCCCCCCGGGCCTCACTGTTCAAGGCGATGTGGTGGCTGCTTTCCCCAGCGTTGGGGTCGCGAGCTGCCGGTTTTCGACTGCAGCCGGGGTTGTTCTCCCTGCCGCTGGGATTATTCTCCCTGCCGCTGTCCCTGGTGCGACCGCAAACAGCTCCGCCCCCTTTCTCTCGTCCTACCTGCCCAAAGAGCGCCGCTGGTTTATAACTTCATATGTTGGGCTTCCGTGTAGTTTTATTTTCTGGAATTTCTAGTTATCCTTTGTTTTGAAGTAGTTGTATTCCTCTCTAGTTGTAGAGGGAGACCTAGCGCGTCCGTCTAAGCCTCCATCTTGGCCGGAAGTCCCCTATCAGTTCCTTAATGACTTCATCCTGTGCTTGTGGCTCTTTTCTCTCCTCTCCTATTACACTTAGTTTCGGACCACAAAGAGGCATTTAGATGAGCAGCAGAGAGAACATCTCGGTAATGGCATAGAAAAAGGCAGATGGAGTATGCACCAGTGATGCTGGCAAAGGGGGAGAATGGGAGAGAATAGGGGAGCAGGGAGGAGAAAGAAAGTGGATCAAGCTCAAATCCAGGTTCCTCCACTCTAGAGCTCAGTAATATGGAGGAAACAATGTCATGTCTGGGAGCCTCTGATTGCTCTACTCCTAAAGACGTCCCTCAAAAGGCTTTTGTCAGTGACTGCCCAAAGTGTCTGTAAAACAAACAAATGAATTTGTGTTAAACTTATCCAACTTAAATCAAACTGGCATACTGCAATGAGGAGGGTATAAGGTAAAGGCAGTTAGGGGAAGGCTTTCTGAATTCAGTTCCCCAGCATTATCCCACAGGACAGGTCCTTTTTTGCTATTGTTGCCCTGTCTCAGTTGAGGCCTGGGAAGGTGTAGGTATGTGTGGGTGTCTGGCTCCCTCACTGGGCTGTATGCTCCCAGGGCAGGAACATGGTATTTGTATTTTCTGCTGTGTCCCCAGGGTCCAGCCTAGTGCCTCAACAACTATGCTTGAGGTTAATAAATGGGTAGCATTTTATTTTATTTTATCTATTATTTTTATTATTTTTTTACCTTTTTATTGAATTTATTGGGGTGACATTGGTTAATAAAATTATATAGGTTTCAGGTGTACAAATCTATAATACATTCTCTGTATATTGTACTGTGTGTTCACAACCCAAGTTAAGTCTTCTTCCATTACAATTTATCCCCCTATTGCCCTCTTTTACCTCTCTCCATCACCCTTTCCCTTTGGTAATGACCATATTATTGCCTGTGTCTATGAGTTGTTTTTTGTCTTTTGAATTTTTTACTTAATTCATTCACCTTTTCTCCCAGCCCCCAATTTCTCTCCCCTATGGCAATTGTCAGTCTGTTATCTGTATCTATGAGTCTGTTTCTATTTTGTTTGTTTGTTTATTTTGTTTATTAGATTCCACATATGAGTGGAATTGTATGGTAATTGTCTTTCTCTAACTGGCTTATTTCATTTAGCGTAATGCTCTCCAGGTCCATCCATGTTGTTGTAAGGAGGAAGATATCCTTCTTTTTTATAGCTGAGTAGTATTCCATTGTATAAAGGTACTAAAACTTTTTTATACACTCATCTATTGATATAGTCCCAGAAGTGAAATCGCTGGGTCATAAGGCAGTTTCATTTTAAATTTTTTGTGGTAACTCTGTACTGCTTTCCATAGTGGCTGCACCAATCCGCATTTTCACCAACATTTCGCAAGGGTTCCCTTTTCTCCATATCTTTGCCAACACTTGTTTGTTGATGTATTGATGATAGTCATTCTGACAAGTGTGAGGTGATATCTTATTGTGTATTTTTTTAAATAACATTTATTTATTTATTTTTATTGTATTTTTTCCATTACCATTTATCTCCTTTATATTCTCTTCCACCTCCACCCCATCTTGCAATCACTACACTGTTGATTATGTGCATGAGTTCTTCATTTTGCTCAATCCCTCCACCCCCTCAACCTTCCCTCCAGAGCTGTCAGCCTGCTCTCTCTCTATGAGTCTGTTTATTTTGCTTGTTAGTTCAATTTGTTCATTAGATTTCATATATGAGTGAAATCATATGGTATTTGTTTTTCTATGACTGACTTATTTCAATTAGCATAATGTTCTCCTGGTCCATCCATGCTGCTGCAAAGGGTAAAATTTTCTTCTTCCATGTCTGGGAATTTATCTGAAGAAACCCAAAACACTAATTCAAAAGAATATAAGCACCCATATATTCATTGCAGCATTATTTACAATAGCCAAGATTTGGAAACATCCCAAGTGTTCATCAGTAGATTAATGGATAAAATAGCTATAGTTCACTTACACAATGGAATACTACTAGGTCATTGTAGTTTCGATTTGTATTTCTCTGACAATTAGTGACCTTGAGAATTTTTTCAAATGTCTATTCACCCTTTGTATGTCCTCTTTGGAGAAATGTCTATTTGGGTCCTTGGCCCATTTTTAAGTTGGATTGTTTGTTTGTATGGTGTTGAGTTTTACAAGTTCTTTAATCAATTTTGGATATTAAGCCCCTATCAGATGTATCATTGGCAAATGTGCTCTTCCATTTAGTGGGTTGTCTTTCAATTGTGTTGATGGTTTTCTGTGCTGTGCAAAAACTTTTTAGTTTAATCTAGTCTTATTTGTTTATTTTTTCTTTTGTTTCTCCTGTCCAAGGAGATACATCAGAAAAAAATTTTTGCTGTGAGAAATGTCCAAGACTTTACTGCCTATGTTTTCTTCTAGTGTATTTATGGTTTTGAGGGTAACATTTAAGTCTTTAATCCTTTTTTATTTTATTCTTGTCTGTGATATAAGAAGGTGGTCTAGTTTCATTTTTCTGCATGTATTTGTCCAGTTTTCCCAACGTCGTCGTCGTCGTCGGCAGCCGTCCGTCTCGAGAGATGATGGCGTAGCTTCTTGAGAGTCTATCTGCACCGCCGAGAATGGCTGTGCAGTCCAACTCGGGAGTGACAATCCCTGCCACACTTGTTACAGGTGAAGGCAGATGGCTGTTGTTGCTGCTGTTGACGCTGCTTCCGCCTCGATCTTTTCTGGACCACCTCCTCGTTGCGCGCAGCCTCTGCACGTGACGTACCTTGCCTGACCGCGAGCCTCCAGGCTAGGCGGTCGTCTGCTTGAGCTTCCCATGTGTTGAGATTGATGGAGCATTGGGTCATGTCCTTTTTGCAGATGTCTTTGAACCGCAGTTTTGGGCGCCCTGTCATCCTCTTGCCTTCTGCTAGCTCGCCGTAGAGGAGGTCTTTGGGGATACGGCCTGTATCCATTCTTTTGACATGGCCGAGCCACCTGAGGCGTCTCTCGCTAAGAACTGCATGCAAACTGCTCATATTGGCTCGCTTCAGCACCTCAGTGTTGGGGACCTTATCCTGCCAGGCGACATGCAGGACGCGTCGCAGGCACCTCATGTGGAAGCTGTTGAGTTTCCTTTCGTGCCTTGCGTAGGTGGTCCACGTCTCGCTGCCATAGAGGAGAGTGCTGAGCATGCAGGCTTGGTAGATGCGCAGTCTGGTTTTCTCAGTGAGGCTGGAATTGTTCCACACTCGCCGGTTCAGTCTGGCCATAACTGTGGCTGCCCTGGCGATTCTCCGGTTGACCTCCAAGTCGACTGACAGAGAGCTCGAGATGGTGGACCCGAGGTAAGTGAAGTCGTTGACAACCTCCAGGGTGTATCCGTCGATGGTGATGCATGGGGGAGTCCCCGTGCCTTGAGCCATAACATTCGTCTTCGTCAGGCTGATGGCTAGTCCGAACTCCTTGCATGCGTGGGAAAGGCAAGTGACTAGCTGCTGGAGTCCCTCTTCGGAGTGTGATGTCAAAGCTGCGTCGTCGGCGAAGAGCATCTCACGGATGAGCACCTCTTTGACTTTGGTCTTGGCTCGTAGACGGGCCAGGTTGTAGAGCTTGCCATCAGATCTGGTGTGAATGAAGACACCCTCGCTGCAGTCCTTAAAGGCGTATTGGAGGAGCATGGAGAAGAAGATTCCGAACAGCGTAGGCGCGAGGACGCAGCCCTGCTTTACTCCGCTGCTGACTGGGAAGGCCTCAGAGGTTGCGCCGTTGTAGGACACCGTGCTGTGCATGTTGTCGTGAAAGGACATGACCACAGCAAGCAGATGTGGTGGACAGCCAATCTTCCGTAGCAAGCTGAAGAGTCCGCTTCGACTGACCAGATCAAACGCCTTCGTGAGGTCAATAAAGGCGAGGTAGAGTGGTTTATGCTGCTCGTGACACTTCTCCTGCAGCTGGCGTAGGGAGAAGATCATGTCCACTGTTGATCGGCCAGCTCTGAAGCCACACTGGGACTCTGGGTAGACGCGGGAAGCAAGGGTCTGCAGGCGGGCAAGAGCGACCTGGGCGAATACTTTGCCGACGACGCTGAGGAGAGAGATGCCACAGTAGTTGTTGCAGTCGCTGCGGTCACCTTTGTTCTTGTACATGGTGATAATGTTGGCGTCTCTCATATCCTGGGGGATGTAACCCTCCTTCCAGCAGAGACAGAGTAGATGGTGGAGCGGCTGTAGCAGGACTGGTTTCCCGCTCTTTAGGATTTCTGGAGGGATTCCGTCGCTTCCTGGTGCTTTCCCGCAAGCGAGGCGGTCGATGGCTTTGCCGAGCTCTGCCGCAGTAGGTGGGGTGTCTAGCTCCTCCATGACTGGTAGGTCTGGGATGGCGTTAAGAGCAGTGTCTGTTACGGTGTTCTTCGTTGCGTACAGCTCGAGGTAGTGCTCGGTCCACTGCAGCATTTGCTGTTCCTGGTCAGTGATGACCTCACCTGTCTTGGACTTAAGGGGGGCGATCTTGGAGGGGATTGGGCCTGTTGCCTTCTTGATACCCTCATACATTCCTCGTGCGTTGCCTATATCGGCGGCTTCCTGGATGCTTCTGCACAGGTTTAGCCAATAGGTGTTGGCACAGTGGCGGGCGGTCTTCTGGACTTTGTTCCTGGCAGCCCGTAGAGCTTGAAGTGTACTGGGAGTGGGCATGGCCTTGTAAGCCAGTAGGGCCTTCCTCTTAGCCTCGATCACGGGTTCCATTTCTTCC
Organism: Furipterus horrens; assembly: GCF_987537825.1. NCBI lineage: Eukaryota > Metazoa > Chordata > Mammalia > Chiroptera > Furipteridae > Furipterus > Furipterus horrens. The sequence goes on along the minus strand of NW_028327171.1, from coordinate 61,833,258 downwards.
CAGTGAGCCTCGTACCAGTCAGCGTTCTTCCGCTCTTTCTTCCCGTAAGCAATAATGGTGGAGTTGTATATGGCGTCGCGGAGACGTGGCCAATTGGATTCGATAATGTCATCTGCCGCCACTCCCTCGCCGAGTGCATCTTCCATCTTGTTGATGAATTGCTGGGTCTTAACTGGGTTGCTGGCACAACTGGTGTTGATGTGTGGGCGACCCTTCATCTTGGAGTGGTGCAACCTCTTCGGCATTATGCGCACCTTGCTTACCACGAGGGCATGGTCCGTGTCGCAGTCTGCACTGTGGTAGCTGCGGGTGAGGAGGGTGCTGCCAATATCCGTTCTTCTGGTGATGACGAGGTCAAGCTGGTGCCAATGGCGGGAGCGGGGGTGCCTCCATGACACCTGGTGTATCTCTTTGCACTTGAAGAATGTGTTTGTCACACACAGGCCGTGGTGACACGAAAGCTCAAGCAGTCGCTGACCATTCTCATTGATCTTTCCTCTCCCAAAGTTTCCGAGGCAGGTGGGCCAGGCCATGTGGTCGGCTCCTACTCTTGCGTTGAAGTCTCCAAGGAGATAGAGAGCGTTACTTCTGGGGATATTGGATAATGCTTCGTCCAGTGCATGGACAGTACATCTACTGTTTGTAACGCGGGAGGGCCGGCTTCGCGCACAGCATAGCCGTTCGGTTCATTCTCCAGAGAGAGGGGAAAGGAGAAAGAGACGCAGAGAAATATCACTGTGTGGTTGCCTCTCTGGGGCCAGGAGACCTCATACAACCACCACCTTGACTCCTGAGAGCTGATCAAGCCCAAGCCTTCCACCCATCCCCCTCTGATCAGAATCAGGGAATCAGGCCCTGGAGGGGGCAGGTGGCTCAGACACCAAGTGGGCCATCTCTACTCCTGTAAAGGAGGAAAGAGGAAGGACATCTCTAAAATCAGAGAAGGAAAACTCTGACTCCAAAAAACCTCCGCTGCCTTGCGGCATACCTCTTCAGGGAAAGGCTAAGGGAGTAAACCCCGACAGAAAATCCGGAGCCGGAGTCCCTAAGGCGGTTTGACATTGTAGTCAACACCGGCAACTCCTGCGGCGCACCTGAAGCCAAGCTGTATTGATTTCGTCTTTCCCTTGGACCCTTCAGCTGCAAAGAGAGGGGGGGTCTGCTGCATGGGCAACAGCAGGCCCTCCATATCACCCTGCCCAGGCTCTGTAGCTTCAGTTTCACTGGAGAGGACACTCCAGCGTCATCGCAAGATGTCGACTCAACATGGGAGGAGACAGATACCGGTTATAAGCTCATCCGATTGGCGAAGGAAACGAGCGCCAGGGGTCTCCTTTGACGGTGGGAGAGGTCATCGCACCTCACTGGACAGCTACCGCCCGCCTCAAGCTGGGCAGCCCCAGCCAATTAGGTGCCGTCTCGCCATGGCTCCCCTGCCCCACTGGGTGCGTGGGGATCAGAGAGGCGCCTCTCGAAAAGTGGGCCACAAAACACCCGCACCAGTTAATTCCAAGCAAACAACAAGAAAGAAGCCTCCAGCTCTTCGCCTCGCTAGCTGGAACATCAGGACCATGTGCCCCGGACTTACTGCAGACCTTCCGTGGATCAATGGTGCCAGGAAAACCGCTGTCATCGATAGGGAACTGGCACGACTAAACATCGACATTGCGGCTCTACAGGAGACCCGGTTGGCCGACAACGGAACTATCAGAGAAACCAACTACACCTTCTACTGGCAAGGGAAGTCTCCGGACCAACCAAGACAGCACGGTGTTGGGTTCGCTGTGAAGAACACGCTTGTTAACTCCATAGAGCCACCCACAGGAGGCACAGAGAGATTACTTACCCTCCGATTGTCAACAACTTTCGGCCCAGTCAGCATTCTTAGCGCGTACGCCCCAACCCTCTGCGCCACCATCGAAGAGAAAGAACAGTTCTACCATGCACTGGACGAAGTTTTCCCAACACTGTTTATTAAATAAACTATTTTTAGCCCATTGTATGTACTTGCTTCCTCTGTCAAATATTAATTGACCACGAAGTTGAGAGTTTATTTCTGGGCTCTCTATTCTGTTCCTTTGGTCTTTATGTTTTTTATTCCAATACCATGCTGTTTTGATTACTATGGCCTTATAATATAGTTTGATATCAGACAGCATGATCCCTCCAACTTTGTTCTTCTTTCTCAAGGTTGCTGTGGCTGTGCAAAGTCTTTTGTGGTTCCATATAAATTTTTGGAATATTCTTTCTAGTTCTGTGAAATACACCATTGGTATCTTGAAGGAATTACATAGAATCTATCTATTGCTTTCAACTGGACATTTTAGTGATGATAATTCTTCCTATCCATGAATATGGTATATGTTTCCACTTATTTGTATCTTATTCGATTTCTTTCTTCAGTGTCTTATAATTTTCTGAGTACAGGTCTTTTACATCTTTAGTAAAATTAACTCCTAGGTATTTTTTGATGCAATTATAAATAGGACTATTTTCTTAATTTTCCTTTTTGATGGTTAATTATTGATGTACAAAAATGCAACTGATTTCTGGATATTTTGTATTCTGCTGCATTACTGAATTTATTTATTAGTTCTAGTCATTTTTTGGTGGAATATTTAGGGTTTTCTACATACAGTATCATGTCATATGCAAATAATGACAGTTTTACTTCTGCCTTTCCAATTTGGGTGCCTTTATTTTTTCTCATGTGATTGCTGTGGCTAGGACTTCCAGTACTATGTTAAATAAGAGTGGTGAAAGCAGACATCCATGTTCCCTATTTTAAGGGAAACACTGGTAGTTTTTGCTCATTGAGTATGATGTTAGCTGTGGGTTTTCATATATGACCTTTATTATGTTGAAGTATGATCCCTCTATTTCCACTTTGATGAGAACTTTTATCATAAATGGGTGCTGGATTTTGTCAAATGCTTTTTCTGCATCTACTAATATGATCATGTCACTTTTATCCTTCATTTTGTTTATGTAGTATATCACATTTATTGATTTGTGGATATTGTACCAACATTACACCCCAGAATAAATCTCATTGGGTAATGGTGTACTATCTTTTTAATGTATTTCTAGATTTGGTTTGCTAATATTTTGTTGAGGATTTCAACATCTATATTCATCAGGGATATGGCCTACAATTTTCTTTCTTTGTAGTTTCCTTATCTGGTTTTGGAAGTAGGATAATGCTGGCCTCATGAGCTTGAGAGTCCTCCCTCCTCTTAAATTTTTTGAATAGGTTGAGAAAAACAGGTGTTAGTTCTTTGAATGTTTGGTAAAATTCACCTGTGAAGCCATCTGGTCCAGGACTTTTGTTTGCTGAGATTTCTTTATTACTGCCTCAGTTTCACTAATTGAAATCTGTTCATCCAGAGTCTCTGATTATTTTGATTCAGTTTTTGAAGGTTATATTTTTCTATGTATTTCCCCTTTTCATCCAGACTCTTCAACTTGTTGGCACATAGTAGTTTGTAATATTTTCTTACAATCCTTTGTATTTCTTTAGTGTCAGTTGCTACTTCTCCTTTTTCATTTCTGATTTTACTTATTTGTGTCCTCTTTCTTTTTTTCCTTGATGAACCTGTTTAAAGGTTTCCCAATCTTGTTTATCTTTTCAAAGTGCCAGCTCTTGACAGCCTCCACTGAGAGTCACCATGGTTTCCTGCTTCAACAGTGCTTGAACAGAACCTGATGCTTGATTCTCATCCCAACCAGCTGCCCAGATCCATCCTACTGCTATGTCCTCACAGAGCCTTGGGACTACCCCAAGGCTCCCACCTCCACTCCAGTGCTGCAAAGCCACCTGTCCTCAGCCACCCATATTCATGACCATGTCTACCCCGCAGGTGCACAAGAATTACCACCAGGACTCAGAAGCTGTCATCAACCACCAGATCAACCTGGAGATCTATGTTTTCTACATCTACCTGTCCATGTACTTTAACTGTGATGATATGGCTTTGAAGAACTTTGTCGAATATTTTCTTAACCAATCTCATAAGGAGAGGAAACATGCTGAGATACTGATGAAGCTGCAGAACCAACAAGGTAGCCAAATCTTCCTTTAGGATATCAAGAAACCAGACTGTGATGACTGGGAGAATGGGCTAAATCCAATGGCGTGTGCACTACACTTGAAAAAAAAGTGTGTATCGGTCACTACTGGACTTGTACAGACTGGCCACTGGAAAAAATGACCCTAATTTGTGTGACTTCATTGAGACTAACTACCTGGATGAGCAAGTGAAATCCATCAAAGAATTTGGTGACCACATAACTAGCCTGTGTAGGTTGGGGCCCCTGAATCTGGCATGGCAGAGCACAGTATTCCCTCACTTATCATGGGTACTACGTTCTAGATGCCCCCCCCCCGTGATAGGTGAAAATTGACAAAATAGTATCCTTACATTTATTTTAGTATTTATATATATATTTAAACCCTTATAAACCCTTCCCACACACTTATAAACTGTTCCCAGTCCCTTATTAACCTTTCCCACTCCCTTATTTACCTTTCCCACTCCCTTATTTACTTTTCCACACTTTTATAAACACTACTTATGTTCTTAAACATATTCTACACTCTTAAACCTACTTAACTTTAACAACATACATATACAGTACCACAAAATATCGCGATATAGCAAAAAACCCGCGATAAATAATTAAATATAATATTTTTTAAAATCCCGCGATACAGTGTGGCCGCGATAAGTGAACTGTGATATAGAGAGGGACTACTGTATCTCTTTGACAAGCACACTCTGGGAGACAGTAAAGAGAGCTAAGCTTTAGGTTGCTTTTTCACAGCCACAGTAGTGATTTCCCTGGTTGTGGAAGCACTACATGCATGTTGGAGTTACCTTTACCTTTTCTATAACTTGTACCAAATCATCCACTTATGTCCTTCATATGTAACATTCTTTGAAAGTAATTTGGCAGCAAAAAAAAAAAAAAAAAAAAAAAGAAAGAAAGAAGAAGAAGTACCAGCTCTTTGTTTTCATTGACCTTTTGTATTTATTTAGACTCTATTTTGTTTATTTCTGCTCTGCTATTTATTATTTCCTTGCTTCTATTCACTTTGGGCTTTGTTCACTTTCTTCTTTCTAGTTTCTTTAACTGTAAAGTTAGATTGTGTATTTGAGATTTGTCTTTTTTCTTGAGATAAGCCTATACTGCTATGAATTTAACTCTTACTACTGCTTGTCTCTGTACCATAGATTTTAGGTGTGTTCTTACTTTCATTTGTTTTAAGGTATCTTTTGATTTCTTTCTTGATCTCACTGTTAATCCCTTCATTGTTTAATAACATGTTATTTAGCCTCCATGTTTTTGTGTGTTTTTCATTTTTTTTCTTGTGATTGATTTCTAGTTTTATACCATTATAGGCATAGAAAATGCTTCATATAATTTCAGTCTTCTTAAATTTATTAGGACTTGTTTTGTTTCTTAACATGAGATACAATAAAATGTTCTATGTGCACTTGAAAACAATATATATTCTGTTGCTTTGGGGTGAAATGCTCTGAAGATATCAATTAAATCCATCTCACCTAGTGTGTTATTTAAGGCTGCCATTTTCTTGCTGATTATTTGTCTGGAAGATCTATCCATTGATGTCAATGGGGTGTGAAAAACCCCTACTATGACTGTACTACTGTCAGTCTCTCCCTTTGTGTCCATCAAGATTTTCTTTACATACTTAGGTGTTCCTATGCTGGATACATAAATGTTTACAAGGGTTATATCCTATTGTTGGATTGCTTCTTTTATAATTATGTAGTGTCCATCTTTGTCTCTTACTAGATCTTTGTTTTAAATTTTATTTTTTCAGCTACAAGTATTGCTACCCAGTTTTTTTTTCCCTTTCCATTTGCATGATAGATCTTTTTCCATCCCTTTACTTTTAGTCTGTCTGTGTCTTTGTTCTGAGTTGGGTCTCTTATAGATAACATATATATGGTCTTGATTTTTTATCCATTCAGCTACCCTCAGTCCCTTGATTGGAGCATTTAAACCATTTAAATTTAAAGTGATTATTGATAGGTACATATTTATTGCCATTTTATTCTTTTAACTAGGTTTCTCCTCCTCTTCCTCCTCCTCCTTCTTCAGATGGCCCTTTAACATTTCTTGTAATACTGGTTTAGTGATAACAAATTACTTTAGCTTTTTCTGGTCTGGGAATGTCTTTATTTCTCCTTCAATTTTAAATAATATCCTACTGGGTAATCTTGGTTATAGATCCTTGCTTTTCATTACTTTGAATATATTATGCCAATCCCTTCTGACCTGAAATATTTCTGTTGAGAAATCAGCAGACAGTCTTACGGGAGCTCTCTTGTAGGTAACTAACTCTTTCTCTTGCTGCTTTTAGGATTCTCTGTCTTTAATCTTTGCCATTTTCATTATGATGTGTCTTTAGTGTGGGCCTCTTTCAGTTCCTCTTGTTTGGAACTCTCTGCATTTCCTAGACTTGTGTGTCTTTTTTCTTCACTAGGTATGGGGAAATTTTTGTCTTTGTTTCTTCAGATAGGTTTTCAAGTCCTTGCTTGCTTCCTTCCTCTCTTCTCCTTCTGGTATCCCTATGATGCAAATTTTCTTATGCTTCAGGTTGTTCCAAAGGTCTTTAACTTATCCTCATTTTAATTTTTTTTTTCCTTTTTGCTGCTCTGATTGGGTGTTCTTTTCTACCTTGTCTTGCAAATTTCTGATTCACTCCTTTTCTTTATCCAACCATCTGTTTATTCCACCTAGAATATTCTTTATGTCAGATATTGCATTCTTCATTTCTATTTTATTTGATTGTTTCTATGTCCTTATTCATGCTGTCAAGCATCCTTATAACCAATGCTTTGAACAGTTTATTTGATAAATTGCTTGCTTCTTTTCATTTAGCTCATTTTCTAGAAACTTCTCCTGCTTCTTTATTTAGGGTATGTTCCCTTGTCTTTTCATTTTGACTGCCTCTTTGTGTTTGTTTCTATGTATCAGATAGATCTGCTATGATTCCCAGTCATGGTGGAGTGCCCTTATGTAGTATGTGTCCTGTGGGACCCAGTGGTACAGTTTCCTTGATCACCTGAGCCAGGTGCTCCAGAATGTCCCTTATGTGGGTTATGTGGGCCCTCCTGTTGTAATTGAATCTTAATTGCTATTGGTCCATTTGTGCATGGGATCAACCCTCAGGCTGGATGACTGTGAAGCTCAACCCTGATCATGATGTGCAAGCTGCTGTGCAGGTCGTTAACATATGAAGCGGAATTTGCCTCAGTAGGGTCCGGTGTCTGCCAAGATCTCTCTTTAAATATGCTACTTGTGAATCTTATTGGGTCCTGCTCATATGTTTTCTGAAGCTGGCCACTGGATGTCTTGGTTCTGAGCCTCTTGGTAAGAATCTTGCGTAGGTCAATGTGAAACATTGTCTGTGACTGTCCCTGGGCAATCAGTTTGGAGCTGGAAGTGATCCATAGTTTGTGACTGCTTCTATTGTACCTGAGCATGCATGGGAAGGACTGAACTGTGCAGCAAGGCCAGCTTTTGCTAGCACTGGGCCTGGGGGTAGGTCAACAAAAGTTCCAAGGCACCCCATGATCCACTTCTGCCATTTCTCCCCTGCTGGCTGCCTATTAGGCTCAGTCACTGAAAGAGCCTCCAGTGGTATTTGAGTTGCGTGAGGTAGTTTCTCAGTAAGTCACCAGGTAGGGGGCAAGTGGTATACACCAGACTGGCACAACTTCAAACTCAGTGTCAGTCCTAGGTCTGAGGTCACTCAACAATTGTCTCAGGGTATACCAAGTCTAGTTGCCACTCACTGGGTGCTCACGCACCTTGTGTTGGGGCTTTATAAGGGTAGGGTCATCAGAGTTTATGAGGCCCAAACGGACCGAGATTTGGGCATGTGAACGGAGGGCTCTGCTCTGTTTAAGCATGCACTGGAAAAATGACCCTTGTCCTAGAGCCACGCAACTCAATCTATCCCAGGTTCTTCTGGGAGGAGACAGAGCTCAGCAGGGTGAGGCTGCCAGGAGTCAGCATGAAGTGGCTACTGGCTCTCCCTTGAGGGGGAGATGTCAGTCAGGCTTCAGGGAAGGTGGCTCCTGCCCCAGAGCCATACAACTCAGTCAGTCCCAGATTTTGCCCTGACCTCAGTAGGGCAGAGCCATTTGGAGTTCTGAGGATGGGTCTGCCAGAACCAGGAGGGTGGCAACAGTGGATTTCTTATCAAGGGGAAGCACCAGTCAGGTTCACAGGAAAGTAGAATAAATGATGCCAGCCCCAATGTCACACAACTCAGTCACTGACACCTCCTGAGTCGGCCCAGACCTGTATACCTTGGCCAAGGCAGCTTACTCCCCAGTAGGGCATAAGCTGCACAGGGTGAGGCAAGAAGGAGTCCAGAGGGTGGGGATATTGCATTACCCCAGCCTGATGCCACATGGAAAGAAGTGCTCCACCTAAGAAAGATGGCATCTACAGTATGACAGAGGGACTCAGCAAAGGGAATCTAGCAGCTGTTTCTTCTGCTCTCTCCTCATGCAACTCTAGTCCATTTTGAGTTCCCTCTGCTGGAGTCCAGTGGCTGGGAATAAAATTTTTGCATATTGGCTTTTTAAGAGAGCATCTGTGTCTCTAGCAGACTCTTGTTTCTCCCTAAGATACAGAAACCCCACTGCTTTTCACAGCCAGATATTATGTGGCTCTGGTGCTCTGGGCTGGGGAGGCCAGTTTGGGGTTGAGATCCCACACTTTTTAGGGGGAACTTTTGTAGCTGAGATATCCCTCCAGAATCTCAGCCACTGCCCATGGAAGTGTGGCCAACTCGTTTTGCATCTCTGCTGCCCGTCCCCACTAGTCTCAATGTGGCTTCTGTAAGTCCTCGGTTATAAGATTTCTCTTCAGCTAGTCTTCAGTTGGTTATTCAGGATTGTTGTTCTATAATTTAGTCGTAACTCCAATTTTGTCCTGGGAGGGCGTGAATGTAGCTTCTACCTACTCTGCGCCCATCTTGGCTCTCCCATGGGTAGCATTTAAAAAATGCTTAGATTGTCCTGGCAATGGTGTGCTGCATAGACTATAGAGGGTGTGGCTCAGCACCAGAGCTTCAATAAGGTTCTGAACTTGAGAGATTTCTGGGATTTGTTGTGGGCATGTTTTAGTTTTTGCCAGTGAGGACACCCTTCTTCTCAATCCTAGCCACAATTTCTGCACTGCGTACTCACCGTTAGGTAACTTCTGAAGGAGCCACCCATGCAGCAATAATTAGGTTCATCATGTTTAGTTCAACATGATGTATGTTAATACCAAGATTTATTCAGTGTCTAATATGTGCTATACACTGTCCTAAGAAAATAACATGTATTGGGGTTCTCCAGGGAATCAGAAAAAAAAAGGAGATATACATACATATATGTAAATAGATTTATTAAAAAGGATTGCCTCACATGATGGAGGCTCAGAAATCCTAGATCTGCAGTTGGCAAGCTGGAGAACTAGGAGAACTGAGGATATAGTTCAAGTCCAAGTCCAAGTCTGAAGACAGGAGCAGACTAATATCCCAGCTTAAAGATATTGAGACAGCAGTGGGGGGAGGGGAGGGGAGGAGAGAGAGAGAGATTGAGGGAGGGAATTCTTCTTTACTCAACATTTTTGTTCTATTCAGGCCTTTAACAAATTGGATGGGGCCCACCCACATTGAGGAGGACAATCTGCTTTACTCAGTCTACTGATTCCAATGTTAATCTCAACCTGACACACCCTCACAGACACACTCGGAAATAATATTTGTCCAAATATCTGGGCATGCCAAGACCCAGTCAAGTTGACACATAAAATTAATCATCAGACATGTGCTCATTCAATGTATCCTCACAACCCCATGAAGTCCTCAGCGTTATTATCCTCATTATTAAGGAGAGCCAGGATTTTAGCGAGTCTGACTTCAGAGTCAGTAGTTTTAACCAGGACAGTATATGTACTACACTGCTCCACCCTGCCTTAGAAAACAATCCTAGAGCTTCCCTTTGCATTTGCAAGTGGCTTTAATTTTATTTTATTAAATAAGACAAAGACCAACCTCAAATACAATTTTAAAAATAGTTTATTATTTTTATATGTTTCTTTCTAGTCCTTTTTCACTTTAACATGTAATTTTTAAAAGGGCCTTAATTTGCCTCAAGTTTACTTAGAAGTGATGATGGCATAAAGAGTGTCAACTTCACCTGACCCTGGTTAGTCAGTCAGTAATAAAAATAATGATAATAGTAATATGATATTATTATTACCAATTAACTTTATTAAGTAATTATTATTTAATAAATTTTAATTTATTTCATTCTCCTGGGTTGTTATTTTCCTAAACACAAGCAAAAAAAAAAAAAAAAAAGTAAATCTATTACTTATTAAAGAAGACATTTACATTAAATTCTCTTCATATCAAGGAAATACAGGATGTCAAATGTTGAATTTGAGAAACAGAAACATAGGTAACTTTCTTTTGGTGTCTTTTTTACTGCCTTTTTAAATATAGCACAATGGGAAAATATATAATTCACCTTATATTAAAAAATTTCTGTATAATTACTGTATTAACACAAGACAAAACTGGGCCAAATGGCCCATAAGAAACATTTCCTGTTGGCTGCAGGACCATCACAGCTGGTCCATATGTCACCCCTACTTCCAAGGACCCTGTAGTGGCCTTTCTTCTCACACCTCAGACCACAGCAGAGCCAGAACATAGGGATTCCAACCGATTCTCACGTGTTAGTGATTTTTCCTCCAAGATTATTAATTATTTAGTGACAGACCAAAGAACAGACCAGGCTTCCTGATTCCTTGTACTCTTTTCTGCTAATTATGTTCAAAATGAACCAGCTTTCTGAAATCTTTCTAAAGATATTTCATCATGTGCATTTTCTTACTTTGCATTGGGTTCATGGGTGCACAGCTACATGAACATAAATGTAGTAACTGGTACAGAGTTAGCCAAAACTTGGTATACCCTTACCCTGTTCTATGCTTCCTCCTCACCCATGACAGACATCATTAATGGAACAGAGAACACCCTTCCCCAAGCTCAGCTTTCATTCAGAGCCTTCCCAACACAGTGTTCCAAGCAGCCACTACAGCTATTTGGCTCCAAGGATGAATCTACTTGCTCTCCTTGGATAAAGTAGAGATGTCTGCTCTGATCCCTTTTTTCCCTCAGTATCTGTCCTTGTTTCTTTACCAGTCATGGCTACAACCTCGCACTTCTTTCTCATTCTGCTTGAGACAACATACTCAGGGTGGAAGCTACTTTCATCCCCAAACAGTTTCCCGAAACACAAGAGGAGGGGGGATCATGTCTAACCCATTTGTTTTTCATGCTTAGAAAACCTTAAATGACTGACTCAAGCTCATGTGGCTGGAGTCATGATGGAACCAAGACCAGTACCCTGATAGCTGACTCTGTCCAGTGCTCTTTTGACCACTCTGCCTATCTGACTCTGTGCTTTATCACACAGAACAGAGAATATGTTCCTGGGATAGAACATGTGTAAACACTCCTCCATCACGCTGGCCGTGGCAGCTTGCCAAGACAGGAATGAGGCCAAATTTAGTGGGTCCTTCAGCCTGGTGACCCCAGTGGAAACAATCCCCTGATATAGAACAGAGAGAGCCAAAGAAAAATGTGCTGTCCTACAAAGAACAAAGCCTGGGCTGATTCATTCTTCTGATCCTGGTGGTGATTTATTGCTGGATGCTGGTCACTCATATATGGCTGTCAGCAACTTCGCAGGAATTCTTATCTGGATGCTTGTCCTGAACACATAATTCCCTACTTACTTTCTCATGATTCCCAAATGTTCAGAGGTTTCCTGAGCATGCTCCTCTGGCTGCCCTCTTGGTACTTAGCAAGAGACCCTTTCAAAATATTAAATAGTCTGGGGCCTGGGCAACCCTCTTAGATTTTCTGGACCTCAGCTTTCTCATCCTTAAAAATCAGAAATTGTACTCACTGGTCTCAAAGATCTCTTCTGGCCCTAAAATTCTGTGACAAGACACATTTGAGGAAATACTTTTCAATAGGAAAATTTATTTTAGTTTTCTATATCTTAAAACGTGGTTAGTTGTATATATAATAATGAGACCAGGCAGGAAGGAAGGGTGTGGCAGGGCCTGGCAGTAGACATAGCCTCTGTGCAGGGACCCACCAGACTCCTAGGCCTCTGCCATCTGTTTCTCACCACACTATGAAAACTGCTCCTGCTCAGGTCACTAATGATTTTATTTTTTGTTCTTAAATTCAGTAAACACATATAAAGTAAAATAAAAGTAAATTATAAAAGCACTGAGAACAAGTTCTTATGAAAAATCAACAAAGCAGAATATGTATATATGAGACATTATATAAATACCTATAAACATTTACAAATATATCATTTTTAAGGGGAACTATTCTAGGTGTTTTAGTTTAGTTTTATGGGATCAAATAAAACACATTACTCTGTAACATACCTTTTTTTACTGAACAATATATCTTGGAGTTCTTTACCATGTTAGCCCATGTAGTCTTTCTTTTTAACTGCTGCAGAGGATCCATTGCATGGATATATCATGTTTTGTTAACCACTTCTTTTTCTTAACCACTTCTCCATTGATGGATAGTTTGCTTTTAGGGTAGTTATTTCAAAACATGCTGCAATAAACTACTATACTTGTCTATATATTTAATCATTTTTCTAAGATAAGTGTATTTAGAAGCCAAACTATTGGGTTTACAAAAATACATTTTACATTTAAAAAAATTCTGCCAGGTTGTTCATTAAGATGGTAGTATCAATGGGAACATTCATTTTCCTGTATTCTCATCAAGCTTTTTTCTTTTTATATTTGCATTTTTTTTCATCACTGGCAAGGTTGAGTATAATTAATTACATGTTTTTTGGCCATGTATATTTCTTTTGTGGATTGCCTATTTATACTGTTTGCTCATTTTTTAGTTATGTTGCCTTTTTTTCTTATCAATTTGTAGGAGTGTTTAAAAATGTTTTTAAACTTTTTTTGAACTTATGTACTCATCATCTAGCTTCAATATTATCAACTCCTGGCTGTTATACTCTCCCATTTACTTCTGACCAATGAAAAGATTATTTTGAAGCAAATCCCCAACACTATACTATTTCATCTGTTAACATTTTAGTACGTAAATCTAAAAGATCAAAGCTTTAAGAAATATTCACAATATTATCATCACATCTAAAAAGAAATATAATTCTTATATTATCTAGTACCTGGTGTTCATATTTCCTCTGCTGGCTCTTACACTTTTAAAAATGTTCAGTGAGTTTTTAAATTTCCTCCATTGTCTCATAAATCTTTTCTGAATTCAGACTCAAAAAAGGTCTAGGAATTATAACTGGCTAATATGCCTTTTAAGTCTTTTTTAATTTATAGGTTCTTTCTCTGTTGAAGAATTGTTCTGGTTATTTTTTCTTTAGAGTTTCCTACAGCCTGAATTTTGCTGATTGAATCTCAGGGTGTCATTTAACATGCCCTTGCTTCTTGTGTATTTCTTAAATATATACTTATAGTTTGAACTAAGGTTTAATCAGATTGAGGACTGATGTTCTGACATAATGTTTCAGAGCTATGTTTTGTATTTTCGACAAGGCTACACAATTCAGGGTGTCTCTTTGTGAGGTCAGTAGCCATTCATGATTGTGTTGGTCTGGGTCTACTCAGGAAGCAGAAACCACATGGTAACTCAAATAGATGATGTTTAATATCAAGAATTATTAACTATGATGGGAGAGTCGTCGTCGGCGGCAGATGGGAGAGTAGCTATGAAGATATAAAGAGACATCTCAAGGGTATTCTATATCTAAGGGAGAATACTCAGGGAAAACCAAGCTTGAAAAGGAGGACTACTACCAGGGCTGGGGCTCTGACTTAGTTGAAGGTGTGGTGTAGCACACTAGATAGTAGAGGGGTCCACAGGCACCAAGGAAGCAAGAAACAACACATGGTTGCAGGCAGGCAGAGGCTGCTGGGTTCTTCAATGGGTGGAAAGCCCGGTATGCATCATTCACAATGGGAGAGTGTGGGGGGATTGCAGAAACAACATCCTGGGACCAGGATGGAGAACAGTGCGCAGGAGGAGATACATATCCACTAGGGATGAGTCTTGGAGTGCACAGTGTCCACATTACAAGTGCTGAGGCAAGTGGCCAATGGGCCCAGGATGTGACTCTGAGGTCTCAAGGACTGCATATTCTAAGCATGTGGCCGGGGCAGAGCACCACTGTTGATAGGCCATGAAGCTGGAGAAGAAAAAACAAAGCTGGATACACCAAAACAAAGGAAAACCTCTTCTTCCTGCAATGTCCCTCCAGCGCCCTCTACTGGCAAAGTTTAGCATTGCGCTCTTGGTAAGAAATGGTTGGAGTCCAATCCATTATCACAGAGCAGGTATTGAAGGGTGGCTTGGGAGGCAATAAATTGATAACTGACACAATGATCAGTAGCTAGGTACATTATTTCACTAGGCTTGCAAAATGGTTATATTCTAATTCTAGCTATTTTCATGTAGTAGCTGGAATGCTCTTAGAGAAAGAAACTTTCTGAATCTCTTTGATTGCCCCTGAGACACAGTATGCACAGGCACCTGGTTCTTTTCTCTGCTGTTACCATTTTTTTGTCTTCTCACATACTTCAGGGTCCCTAAGGTCCCAGCATCTTTTCTCATTCACCAGGTTCGATCTGAATTCTCTACCTTTGGCCCTGGAATCTCCTTCTCTCTCTGGTCCAAGATCTGACTTCAGATCACAGCTATTTTTTTTTTTTTTTTTTTTTTTTTACCACCTCCTGAATCTTGACTTTGCCCAGAAATATCCTAAACAGAATGTATGGGAAGTGAACTTTTTATTTACAAATTATGAATGCCACTGTCCTGGTTTTACATGGGGAACCTGAGGCTTACAGAGGTGAAGCAAGTACTTCCAGGTCTCCAGCAGGTAATGGGAGAGCTGGGCATAGAACAAGTCTGCTTAACTATGAATCATGACAGCTTGCCAGCCTGGGACTCAAAGCCTTCTGCTTCTTTCTCTTCAGGTAGCTTTAAACTCACTTGTCTCCTGGCTTTTCACCAGTTCTCTATTTTCTTCTGAATTTCCAGGTCATTAAAAATGTTCTCCAAGAATCATCATTACAAACACTCTTTCAGGATCACCTTCTCCAATACTATCTAATCCATGTCTTTATTTTGAGGATGGTGTTTCTTTTAGAACAGTAGCCTAATACCATTTAGTTGCATTGAACTCCTTACAGTTTAATTGCAGTTTATTTCCTCTGGTCTTAGGTTTTGGGGACAGACATCCAAACCCTCTCAAGTTTTGAAGACGCTGTTTTTACTCCCCCCACCCCACCCCCCTTGCAATACACATGAAGAAAGGAATGAAGGTAAAGGTGAAAACTTCTGTTCCCAGAGGCAGTTATGCTACTCGGGGCATTGTAAAGAAGGGAATAAACCATGCCAGACCTGGCATTGACGTTAAAAGTGGCTCTCTCCATTCTCCACTCTCAGGAAACCATAAGCCACCTGTGAAGTCCTGACCATGACAACTCTGTAAAGACTGCTGCAACTCAATTAAAATCTTTCTTTTCCTCTCTTCCTCCTCCAGTTCATACTTCCTCCTTCTACAACTCACCCACCACTTTTCCTTTTCTTTTGAGTCATCTCCTCTACCCTGTAGTCATTATTCCTACCTCCCGGTCCTCCTTAGCCCCCACCCGTCCATTCCTTTTTTTTTGGTCCATGGCCGCCTCTCTTCCTTTCTTTCCTTCCTCCTACCCAAGCTTTACTGGCAAAATCAAGCACAATAACAAAAGAATGAGGAATAAGTAAACAGCTGCGTGCCCTCACTTGGAAGTCTCTGGAAGTGGCTTCCTTCACCTCCATTGATAGAGAGTCTCTGTGTTTCAAAGTGTTTGGCCCTCATTCAAGGCCAGTCCCATTGGCCATGGAGTCATTGTGTTGAGATGAAGGTAAATCCAGGCAGTTTCTATTTTTGGATGCAGTTGTGTTTCTGGAAAAGGCTGCACATCACATAATAGGAAATCCTGAGAGTGTGAAGACTGTTTCCTGCCAGTTGAAGGATTGTTGTCTTTGGCTCTTCAGACAATAGCAGAAACCTTTGAGTAAGTAGACAAAGGTGGAGGGGCGAGGGGAAGGAGGAACTGGCCTCTTCAAGTAAATGAGACAGTGAAATGTGGAGTCGTGGAAAGTGGGGATTGTCAGGGAAGGTGATTTAAAACTGTAAGTGAGAACAAATAAGTTGTAGAACCCTAATTACTTTGTAAAAATATCTGTGGAAACGGGGTCAGCCAGGGCAAGGTACTATCTGCTCGGTATCTGCTATTCTAAAAATGGTTCCTCATTAAGTAGATAATGCTCAATGTCAATACTGATGACACTCAAGAACAATGACAATGACAGGGATAGTGATGATAGTGTAGAAGAAAGTCACAATTATTTTATTCAGGCCTAAGCAACTGGAGGCTCTTTGTGCAGGGGTGTTGGGATAATTCTGAAGCAGTGCTTCTAATCCTTAAATGTGTGTGAATCATCTCGGATCTCATTAAAATGGAGGTTCTGATTCAGTAAGTCTGGGATGAGCCTGAGATTCTGCATTTCTAATGAACTCCCAGATGAGTTCTTCCAGCTGATCAACACATCCATGCTGTTTATACACCAAGGAACTGGGAGAACATGTGTGAGAAAGATAAGGTAAAGTTTATTGATATGAGGGCACTCTCTCATGATTAAGGATTTATATCATGGCAAGGACACACAGGACACCCACTTTGCTAAAGCAATAAAGAATCTATTAGTGGTGGTGATGTGGGGTGGGGGGTGGGGAGCAGGGAAGCAGCATCCCTGAGAAGTGGAGCAGTGGCTGTCTTCTGCAGGCTAATATTGCCAATAGGAGACATTAGGATTGGGCTCCGCAGTCAGTGGAATACCAAAGGCCATGTTTAGGCACTATCAGAGGCAAAGTGGAAGCAAGGCAGAAAGACAACCCAGGAACCTTGACCTGCAAGGGCCTCTGATGCTGACTTATTGACTATGGTGTTCCTAGGGGTGATGTCATGGGCATCCAATGTGGGTTCTGCTTGACCTATGTGACCAAAAGGGTCAAAAACAAGTGAACAGAGGCTGGAGTCAGCAGTCACAATGAAAAATCCGTCCCTCACTCAGTTTCTTGAAGTGAGTTAGTTCTCAGACCCAGAGCTCATTGATTGAAAGGGAGACCAGGTTCCTTTGAAGAAAGCTCTTTGAATATACCATGTTAAATATATTTGTGAGCTTTCCCCTACTTCTCCCCCCATGGATTCCCACAGCTATTTATCCCAGTAATTCTACAGTGGGGAAAGGAGAGTACCTAGATTTTTTAAGGACCTGAATTGGTACTGATAACAAGAGACCCAAAACACCACCGTGGCCTCTTTAGAGAGGAGCACATAGAACCATGTGATAAATGGCCCAGGTCAGTCTCAAAATAGGTCCCAGTGGGTTCATTCCCTCATTCCAGTGGTATGCTGGTAAACCAGCTCTCCACAAAGAAGGAGAAGGATGAGAAAGGGAAGGGGCAGGGGAGAGGTGACAGAAGGGGAGGAGGAGAGAGAAGGAGAAGAAAAGGAAAAAGTTCCTGATCTGGATATGTGGCATTTGATCATTCTTATGTTGTATATACTCCCGCAAGAGCCATTTTCAGGCCACCATACAACATGAACTTGGAGAAAGATTAAACAGGATGGATGTATTGCACACTGGCAGAGCTCAGGCCAGGTCCTGTGGCTATTTGGGTGAATGATCCCTTTCTTCCCATAGCAAAGACACTACTCACCACCTAAGCCTTACTGAGACTTGACCATAATTATTGGTTTAGCAGCAACAAGGAGATGCAGGAACAGATCTTCAGGGCAGCAAACATTGTCTAGCAAGGTGTCTGGCTTGGGGAGGCCTTTGTCTAATCTCTAAGTGGAGAAGGCTGCCCTCTACCAAGTGGCAGGGGATGATTTATGCTAACCCATAGGTTCTAGAGATTTGAGAGCTGAAGGTTCTCAGGCGCATCACCCCAGGTTCCCATCTCAGATTTCAGGGTTCCAGTCCTTTCTTATCAGAGCCCTCCCTCCCCCATAGGAGACCTGCCAAGGCTGACTGCACTTTCCTTTGTCACTCCAACACTCGAACAATCAGGGCCTAGACCTGGTTTTCCTCATGAACGGCCCCGCTGCTGTAGGAGATGAGTTTTTAAATGCTGCCACGGAAGCCTTCTAGCTTTCACATGGTGTTCTATGCTGACGGTTGGCTGATCTGAGCCTGTCATTTTCTTCTTTCCCGGTTCCAGTGGCAGTTAGCAACTAACCAACCCTATGATCTTTTGCTACCATATTTCTAACATGCCAGAGTTACTGCTAAAGTTGACACATCTCCTTCCAGCATACTCCACCTCAGTTCACTTCAGATAAGGATCTTACAGAACTTATCCACAAGATAAGTGAGATGGAATCTTACAGAACCTTTAAAACTCTACATGACACCAGCAGTTGGGTCTTGTTGCCATTGGGCTGGTAAGTGATCCAATTCCAGAATTCCATCCTGAGGGTCTGCTTCCCAGGATGAGCACCAGCCATCCCAGGCTGTGTTCTACAGAATCAGACCTCGATACAGGGATTTCAGTGCACATAGTTTAACTGTGAGGGGATCCCAGTAAGTACCAGTAGAGACAGGGAAGGGCAGAAAGGCAATAAACAGTGCATTATCCAGCAGAAATGCCCTGGGGGACACGGGGAAACACTCTGGAACATTCCTCAGAGTTACCAACCTGCCCCGAGGGATAAGAAAGTTGATGTATTCATCCATCCACACTTCAGCTGTCACTGCTTGAAGGCTGTGTCTGGGACATTAACTCCCTGGCAGACCAAAACAGCCCTCAGCAGAGAAAAATCCAATGTTTCCAAAGTAGCCAGCGGTATTTAGAGGCAAGGGCGACAGAGCTATGGGCCTCTGCTAACCTGGTATCAGGGTCGCCCTAACCTGGTGGCAGCAGCAATGCAAAAAAAGTCCAGAGTAGATCCAGACCAAATGGGATGGCACTGGAAGGTCTCTGGGAAAGAGAAATGGTAGAGGCCAAGTGATCTTGGTGCTGGAACCACTGGGTAACACAGTGTTCAGGAACCACAGTTCCAGCTGGGGAGAGCGAACGCGGCCCTGCCGTGTGGGGTGACTCACCAGGCCATTACCCCCCTGAGACCTCCCATTGGGGCTGGGAGATGTGATCCATGGATAGGTTAATCTGACAAACTCTTGCTGCAGGTTAACACTGTGCCTTCCAGGTAACACCGCCTGGCCCCAGTTAAGAAGGCCCCTTAAAGAATGGCTGCTTGGGTGAGAATTTCAAGCACAGGTTGTGGGAAAGTTATTTTGAGGTACATAGTTTTTTGTAGGGCCCCTCAATTATACTGAAAATACTAAGAGCATCTACTTGCATTTGCTTGGGTACTTTCACATAGTAATTCAGTTGGTCCTCATAACAACTCACTGAAGACAAATGAAGGTAGGTATTTTTATCTGCATTTTACACATGAGAAAATTAAGACTTAGTGGAGTTAGCTTGAAGGTCACAAAACTGAGTAGTGGTGGAGCAGCGGTATAATCTCACATCTTTGGATTCTGTGTCATTCAGGGCTTGTTCCAAGACTGGCAGGTCCCATAATGTCTCTCCCATTAGCTGTGAAAGAGTGCCTTGGTAGCAGAAATATCTGGTTTGTTTTGGCAATCCCACTACTGGCATATTCTGTGTTTAATCTCTTCCTGTTCAGCAAACAAATTTTAAAATCCCTCTAAAGACTTGTAAAGGGATATAACAACCTTTCTCAACTCCCTTTCTTTGTCTCTACTCCCAGCTAGACTTAAACAAAACACAGGCACACACACACACACACACTTCAATCCTGCAAGCAATGCTCTTTTGAGGCTTCTTGAAAACCTTCACACACTGTAGAACCTGAGAATTCTAAGAAACAAGAGGGGCCTCAGAGGAGCCCTCACATGTATTAGGAAACCCAGACTGCTCTCTGAGAACGTCTTAAAGGTTGGCAGGTAGAAGCTTGACTGAGTCCTGACAATGTTAAGAAGAGTTCAGCTCCCTAACTGGAATCTCCTCTCCTGGGTCAGGCCTCCTAGGAGGAGACCTCAGTTCAGTGGTCTGCAGTGACCTTCTAGAGCCACAAGAGGGAACCAGTGGCGCGGGGAGCCAGGTTTAAAAGAGCTGCCTTCGGCAGGAATGTCCCCTCTCCCCCAGAGGCTCGCAGAACCCACAAAAGGAATCTGGATAGACAGCCGAAGTGGGGGAAGGAGGAGGACCGGGGAAGCAGAACAGAGAGAATGTGAGGAAAAGCAGAGCTGTGGAGTGAAACGTAGAGAAGAATGTAAAATTTTAATTGACCATAGCTTACATAAAATATAAATGGGTGGGGAACTTTCATCTTTTTACTAAGCACTATTTAATTTTTTTGGAGGGGACAAACATACATTATTTTTATAATCAAGAGTGAATAAACATATTTCAGACAAACGGGAAAAATGAAACAAGCAGCGAGCAAAATTCCAAAGTTACTTTGGTGTTCTGGGAAAAAAATATCAATGTTCCTGGTTCCTTGGGTGGTTATGAGACACGCACTCACGCCTCCACATCTACATTCTTGTTCGTGTTCATTGTCTCCTTTTTCTTCACTCATTCTCTTATGAATTGGAATTGCCCTCTAAGAATACTCCCTCTAGCGTGAAATTTAATAGAAATGAGTTAATAGCAGATAGTATCAATGTTTCACAATGATTCTTAACTGAAGCTGTTACCATTTACACTCCTTTGTGAAAATAAATCCATAAATAACTGATGCTATCAATAAGCTATAAATTTAATTATTAAAATGTCATTAGAAACAATAATAAAACCATTTAAGTTGCCTCTTGGAAGCCTTTAGAGAATTCGTTTTGTGTTTCCTAAGAGGCACAGCTATAAAGCAATGAGAATGATTTTAATTAAACATCTTAGACCCTGTGTATCTAATTGACACTTTTCCTGCAACCCATGGTAACCAATATGATTATTACAGGCATCAAAGCTTTTGGCTTAGGAAATCGCCCTCTGAGTCCATTTAGGAAAAATAAAATTAATTTATGTCACACCTCTTTGGGACTCAAAGCGTTTCTGGAAATTAATCTACTTTCAGAGGATAAGACTCATCACCTCCATTAGAGGCTACAGTACCAGGAGTGAGGAACAAATAGCACCTGGCCTTGGTGTTGGGGCTGCAGTTCTTTGCTTGGTGGGAGAGGTGGTTGACCACCTTAGCTGCCTCTGGGCAAAGCCCTCTGAGCCTCTCTCTGGTTCCCATGCCGCTGAGAGAAGCCTGGGCGCCATCTCTGTTCACTGTCCACTACTCCCAAGGTGGGTATAAATTGGAGTTGGCTCCAGGAAACTAGGGCTTATATTGTCCCAATGCTTTTCCACCATTTGCATATCACAAATATGCAGACAGGACTAATATCTGTATAAAAAACTGAACAAAATGCTAGAACTACAGGGCATCTGGAGATAGCTATACTGGCATTGGTAATCGTAAATATTGAATTTGCATGAAATGTCCAAATAAAATCTTTTAACATTTTTAGTGACAAGCTTGTGTTTCCTTCCATCAACATAATTTTTAAAAATGAAGTTTTATGCTTAAAATGGCTCCTTGAAACAATTCTTCAAGACTTTTAAAAATAATCTCTTTAGAGTTTTGATAGTCACCATCAATGACTTTGTTTACAAAAGGTGATAAGGCTTTTATGACCAGTTTTACAATCATTCAAAAATTTACATTTGAAATTATAGCAAAAGAGAACCTAACTGTTCTTCCCCATCTTTCATTGACAAAAGGAATGTTGTCCATTTCCTGTGATAAGGGGAAAAGATTTTGAATCCAGTGGAATGTTTTCAGATCTGTATTTGACAGTAAGGAACTCTAGTTTGCCTGCATCATCAGAATGCTTACCTTGCAGCGCATAGCCAGAATTACCCCTGGGATAGGAAGACAGAGCAGGAAGATTTGAAGCCCAGAATTCCTCCTGGGGCTCCCTGCCTCCTCATTCTCTATTGGCCACAACTTTTGGGTCCCTGGAGCTAAATAGGACCCTCATCCAGGTAGATACCATTGCCCTCTACAGAAGATGTAGCTGCCCTGGTGGAGGGCACCTCCTTCACAGCTCACCCTGCACAGCAACCAACACAGATAATCACTTACAGTGCCCCAGGCTCTCCAGCCTAGAGGTCTCAGGAATTTGGGGTCTTGGGGCACCCTGGTAATCCCACTACAAACCACTTTGGGGAAGCACTCTTCCACAGTGGTCTCAAGGAGTCTTCACTCACATCTTGTTCAGCCAGCTCCTCAGGGAGGGGAGCAGAAGGGGATCTCATGCCCTCAGTGACTTTGCACTCAGGCCCAAGCTCTCCTGCAGCTCACGGGGGTTTGTCACAGGCACATGAAGATGTTTTAGGGTTCCTGTGTTTGGGTATCTGTTACTATTGAAATGTGACCAAAAATGTCTTTGCTTTTTAAAGTGGACTATCTAAAAGTTGTTGCAGATGTGGTTGGAACAATGGTGTTTTTCAAGTAAGTGTACAATCACCCAAGGTGACTACTTTTAAAGGAACAGCACTCATTTGGATATTAAGCTTCTCATTTTGGAACAATCTTCCTCTTCCTATCCTATGTATGTAGTTCTCTTTTATGTACTGATCAAGAATTTGACTGCACTTCAAAGGCACTTATTTAATGCTCAGGTGAGTCAGCATGACTCTAGATCTGTAAGTGGGCTTCTTCTAATTTTAAAGTACAAAGCAGTAGCTTTGTACTTCTCATCTGTTCATAGCCCCTCACTAAGTAACAAACTACTCCCAAATTTAGCAGCTTGAAACAACAAACATTTACTGTCTCATGGTACTGTGTGTCAGGAACCACATGGGCCTAGCTGGTGCCTCTGGTTTAAGGTCCCTCATGGGGCTGCAGTTACCTTTCAGCTGGGGCAATACTGTACTCTCATCTGAAGACTCAAGAGGAGCATATCAGCATCTAAGTTCATTACATGACTGTTGACAAGGTTTAGTTTCTAGTGGGCTGTTGAACTGAGGACCTCGATTCCTGGCTGGCTTTTGGCGAGAGACTCCCCTCAGTTCCTTGCCACCTGAGTCTTTCCATAGAGCAGTTTTTACCACATGGCAGCTGGCTTCCCTCCACATTAAGAAGCAAGAGAGCCAAAAAGCCCCCAAGATAGAAGCCACTAGATTTGTAACCTAATCTTGGAAAGGATATCACATTACTTCAGCCATAACACTGGGGAACACAATTTTGGTTGAGTTAGATCTGACACTTGTTTTTGACTAACTTTTGGCATCTGAATCAAAAATTACCCCAGTTTTTCTCTATCACGTCAACTTTTTAAGGTACAGGATATCCTCCCTTTGTCCCCAAAATCATACAAAGTATATATACAAAGGAAAATAAGGGAAAAATTACCTGAATAGAGTGTTTATTTAGAATTATTTTATTCATATAAAAGCTATATATATCATTACTGTAAGTCAAATTGTGTACAAGTAGTTAAAGTTCAGCTACCGAACATACATATTAAGGCATTTTATCTTTTCAAATGACAGGCTAGGAAATACCAAACTGAGATACTTGAAACAGTCTCCTTCAGTTGGCAAAGCTTTGCAAATTGCTTCATGAGAACCAGTCTTATGTGCAGAGGTGGGAATATAATGTTCTTTCTGTCAACAAGTAGCTCATTAAAATGTTTGGATCACCAGGTTTGAGGTCAGATCTTGGAGGCCAATTTGACTCCACCCAATGCTTCTCACGAGCTCTGCTGTCCACATACACAGAAAACAGCGATACTTGGTGTATCCGTGTTGCTGACCAGGAAGGAAGCAGACCATTTGAAGGTCAACACAGATGACCCAATTGTGCTTGTGATATTGCAACAGATCAATGACTCTCTTTATGTTTTCATATTCTTCATAAAAACAAACTGAATGGCCAATTGGGACTGCACTAAATAAACTGCCATTGTGGAGGAGGACACACTTCAAGCTCTGCTTTGAGCTATTGATGAACAGTTGCCATTCGGGGGTGTTATAGATTGGAATTCCCAATTCCTCCATTAAGCATGTATGTTATGACAATACACAAAGCCACCGTCACTTTGAAAGTACTGCAGAAATGCATTTTCTCTTGATTGAAAGTAGGATGCCTTCACTCCTTTTCTAAACAAGTTTTTCTCATGCAGTCTTGATGCTAGGAGTTCTGAAGCCTTTTTGGATAGTCCCAAATCTTGTGCCAAACCACTCAATTCATGCTGATCAAATCCCTTACAAACTGAGTCATCTTCAATTTCAAAATATTTATCATTGCTGTCACCTAGTTCTTCACCATACTTCTGTTTTTAGAAAGAGGATAGTTCAATGAAAATTGGCACTGGGATTTCAGCTGAATGAGGCACTAGGCGTATAGCTGATGGTAGACCAGGATACTCTATTTTACATTTATTTTTCTTGTTATATCCTGACGTTTTCACTATACAAATGAAACATTCACTTGAATGATCTCTGGGCTCTCGCCAAACCATAGGTATACCAAATGGAAATTTATCACATGTTCCCTTCATCCACATCCATTAACTCTTGACACACTGCTTGCACACCTTGTGAGGGGCCCGAGACTTATCTTGATCACCAAGTTTTACTTTAAAATATGCAAAATAGGCTTGCCTGACAAATGCACTGATGTTTGTCCTTTGTCTGGGAATGGTGAAACTGCCACAGATATAACAAAACAAATGAGTGTTGTTTAGGCACTTATGATGAGAAATACCAGAGGCAGACATGATCTGAA
Source organism: Furipterus horrens (assembly GCF_987537825.1). NCBI lineage: Eukaryota > Metazoa > Chordata > Mammalia > Chiroptera > Furipteridae > Furipterus > Furipterus horrens. Next base: position 61,808,253 of record NW_028327171.1, on the reverse strand, counting down.
GGAAAGGAAATAAATACGTATGTAAATAAAATAATAAATTCTGCTCACTCCTTGTATACAGACAAGAACTCTGACTATACTTCAGAATACGACTTACTATATAGAGTGGCACACAACCTCTCACCACACTGTCTCATGTGTAACTGAATAGCCTAGACAAGTATGAACCTGTTGCTGGTCTCCAACATTGTCCCCCACCCCTCCCCACTCAAGGGAGGTTTGCTCTCAGCCAATAGGAGAGCACTCGAGCTTCCCTTGATCCAGGCTTGATCCAGCTTAGAGTGGTCACATTAAGATAAGCTGTACAGAAAAAACTTGATGTGATAGAATAAAACTAACTACAGTTTTGAAATCAGCATGCCTATTTAAGTCTAAAACAGCTGAAAAATTCAACTCAACAGGAATTATGTTGAAAATTGTTCCCCTGTGTAATCTGTCTCCATTAGTCCAGCCCATACTCAAAGGGAGGAAATTACACAGAGCACAGATAACAGTTGGCAGAAGTGAGTGTTGGTCCTCACAGAAGCTACCCACCACATTCTCCCAAACATCTACACTTGTTACCTTCTTTGAGGCTCTATCTGAATTATGCACTGGTTTCCTCATCCTTTTAAGGTAGTAGCATTGCACAATTCTTCTTAACATATCCTTTATATTCACTCATTCATCCCTTCATTCAACAAGTATGTGTTAAGGCCTACTCTGTGCCATGTTCCATGCTGAGTACTGGTGGCCCAGTGAGAAAGAGGCACCATCTATATGCACAGAATTTATTTTCTTCAAACCTCTCACCTAGAACCCTCTGTCCCTTTGCAGTCTTCGTAGAGGCAAGCAGGTGCCTAGATGACCCACAGGGATTGGCCAGGTCAGAGATGCTGTCACCTGTCTGATGACAGAGCCTTCTCCTGATGCTGCCTCCTTGTTGGGGCACTAGCATGGTCACCTCCCCCTCTTTCCATCAGCCATAATTTGTTTCTCTGTCCTGACCCTTTCAAGTTTAGCTAGTCAGGCTGCATTCTGAGTGACGGGACCTCTCCGGACCTCACTTTCCTCGCAGGGTAATGACCTCTATAGTAAACTCAGATAACATAGGAAAGTATTGACAACAGTGGCTGGTAGTAGAAAACATCTAAACTATATCTTTCCCAATGTTATTATTCTGCACACCTGTTTGGGCGGCTACAAAATTAGCCCCACTGCCACAAATCATACCCTTATGATCCTGTGAATTAGAACCTCGATAAAAAGGCTATGTTGTTTTCTCCAACTTAATCATCACTTTGAAGCTCTTTTCTTAAAGGCATATCTGATTTCATTATGGAAACTTGAACTTCTCACCAACACTGTTTTTTCTCTCAGAGGTTCCTTTACTGCCTCCATTCACAGGCTCAGTGCAAAGGTGGTTGGGTAACTAACAGTGCAGCTGCCCTGCTGCCCTGCCTCTTGTGGCCTGGCACCCCGGGGCTGCAAGCAGATGCAAGCAGCCAGGACTTTGTTTTCCAACTCACTGGGGTGGCCTGTCTATACAGGCCACAGGGTAATTGCATACCAGCTATTTGGAAAAAGTCACACAAAAGCCAGTGACAGTATTGAAGTGGGTGTCCCCTTTTTGAGTTATTAAGCTTTAAGGAAGGAAGAAGTACCCAGAAGGAATTGGTGAGCCCTGCCCTGACCCCACATTCCCTGAGACTTGGCTTAGATGCACAAGCATCTAAACTTCGAGGGCTCCATGGTCAGTCAGTGCTGCTTCCTGTCCATAAAGCAGGTGTGACTTGAATAGTTTGAAACTTGCCCTCTCTGTCATGCTGAACTGGCCATGTCACTGGCTGCCAAAAATTGGGTTCCAGAGGTCTGGCTCCCTTCTTGTGGTAGAAATAAGTGTTTGCCTTCTCATCTCAGCCTCCCATCTGTGGGTTGATGAATAAACAATTAAGGAAGTAGGAATACCTGTTGTTCACCACAATCTAAGATTACCACAGCCAGAGAGGAGGGAGCCTATGAGAGATGGCCTGGGGTAAATTTAGAAGTGTTGTCTTTAAAACATAGATTTCCGCAGCTATCTCCTCAATGGTGGGCTTCAGGGAGGCCTTGCTCCCCTCATCTGGCTACAACTGCCTTCTCCTTTCTGATACATGCACCTCATCCTCCCATGATTTTTTTCTTGTCCTCCCATTCCTCCTTCCCCACTCATCATTTCTCTGGTAAGCTCATCTTCTCCTGGAAGGTTTCACCTTCTCACTCTTGGATCTTCCATCTGAGAGGATGCACCCTCCCATATCACAGGTCTTCTGCTCTTCCTTCTTCCACCCACATGCCCCTGCTCCCTCTGACCCATGAGCCTCTGCTACAGCTGTGATTAGGGGTGGAGGGCAGAGAATGTGGATGGGCTGTCTCTCCATCCTTGTGACAAAGCTTCTGCGGATGAGAGTAACAAGCACTGAGAAGCAGACTGTACTTTTTTTCCCCCTTAATGCTAGAGGGTGACTAGCTTGAGAGCAGGGTAGGTGGGTATGGAGTGGTAGGTGACCCTTCAGTCTCCTCCTCATTTCCCTCTCTCCACTGCATCCAGGTTCATGTCTCCCATTAAGGCATGTTAGTCTCTACCTGGATCTCTAATACTATCTGGCAGGTGAGTGACTGAGGATTAGCAATTATAGTCAGGCAATCTCCAGAATATATAAAGAATTACTACAGCTCAACAACAAAAAGGCAAAGAACCCAATTAAAAATGAAAAAAGAACTTGAGTAGACATTTCTCCAAAGAGGATAAACAAATGGCCAGTAGGCACATATCACCATGCTAAATAACATTACTCATTAAGGAAATGCAAATCCAAACTACAATGAGCCCTTTATATCTACCAGGATGGCCAGAATTAAAACAATGAAAAATAAATGTGGGCAAGGATATGGAGAAATCAGAACCCTAGTCCATTGCTAGTGGGAATGTAAAATTGAACAGATGCTAGAGAAAACAGTTTGGCAACTCCTCAGAAAGGTAAACATACAATTACCATACAACCCAGAAATTCAACTTCTAGGTATATACCTCAAAGAATTGAAAACAGAGACTTAAACACATCCTTGTATGCCAATTTGTAAAGGAAAATTTATATAAATATATTCAATGAGTGCCCAGCCACAATCATACTAGGAGATATATGAAAGAGGGACCAGATGTTTACACCTGTATCTAGAACCATCAAGAATTCTGCAGGTATAAATGCAGACTGACCTGGTGTCTCGAACACTACATGTGCATTTTTTAAAATAGTGAACAATCCCTGGTAAAATTCTGCACAAAGTACAATCTCCTGTCCATTTGTACACTAGTTATATTCCCCAAAATGTCAGTGTATATTAAAACCTTGTAAAAAATACCTTGTGACCAAGTTAGGTTTAATGCACATATGACCAGATAGACACATCTCTCATTCACATGGCTGTCCAGTGAGACATTCGTTAAGTCATTCTAGGATGCAGAAAAATTCTTCTTGGTTGGGACAGGAACTCATTCACCAAAGGTCAGGAGATCCCCTTCCTGCATCACAGTAAAATCCAAAAGACCCTCACAAATTTACAAAATGATCCCTGGAGGATGCTGCTGCCGCTGAGGTGTTAACATTCAGGGGCCATTACTACTCCTGGGGCCCCCACCCAGGCTCTCCAGGATTTATCTTTTGGAGTTATGATGCTGACAAAAAGGACTTTGATAGACATTTTAAAATGCTTTGGGTATACTGTGTGGTGGTGTTGCTTTTGTTTGTTTTGTTTTGTTTCTTTGCTTGTTTGGCAAGATGACAATATTGAAATAAAAATACAAATCCCCCAAGTGGCAATGGCCAAGAAACAAGCCACTGCAGAATGTCCCCTCACCTTGCACGAGCGGCAGCTTTGAAGCAGAGACCTGTGCTTGGAGGCAAAGCTGTGAGACCCAGTGCTGTGTATCGGTGCTCTTGAGAGCCAGAGGAAGCAAATAGAGCAGCCTCGCGGGTTCTGCAGCTGCCAGTTGTTGGTGATAGGTCTCTCTGATTCGTTCACAGGATTGGAGGCTCGACTTGAAAGGGGTCACTGATGCTCATTTCTGCTGCCCTCCAAGGCGAAATGGTGAAATGCAGCTTGTTTCGCCGCCAACTGGAGCTAACCTGAGAGGGTGACTGCCCCAACCTGCTGCAGAACAGGAGGACCTTCCGCACCCCACCTGAGGGGCCTTGAGCATGGGGAAAGAAGGTCCCTGGGTTCGCCCCGAGCACTGCAACACAGCACCACAAAACTGAATCCTCCTGCGAGAGACTCTGGAAGGAGAAATGCCCAGAGGTCACTTCCTCGTGCCTCAGAGCCCAGTGACACGAGCACCGCCACAGGAGGGTTTTTCCTCCTGGGAATTCCAGCTGCAAAGGCCTCCACAGAGAGACTGAGAGTAGAACTGCTCACCAGCAAACCCAGAGGCTCCCTGGGCGCCTTGGGACCTCAGAATCCTGGATCGTTTTTGATGAGGTGTTGGAACACAGCGCAGGAAACCGCACTGCTTCCCAGTACCACCAGAGAGAGTCCACTCTGTGAATGTGCTTCCCCCGCACCAGGACGAGAGCCTGTGACGTTCTGTTGATCCGGATGCGGGAGTTGAGTGGGCGAGTGTGCCTGAGGGGACGTGGGGCTAATGCTGCCTCAGAACTCAGTTCTGGTGTCGACTTGCTCCGGAAAGTGGGCGGCGTATTCAGGTCCTGTCTGGTTCCATTCCACAGGAATCACCTCCCTCTTTTATTTCCAGACCTGTTCTTTTGTCATCTTCCTGCAAGGAATCATTTCTGCTTCAAGCTAAGAATGGGAAGGGCCCTATTTCATTTCAATTCTCAGGTCAGATACAGACAGACCTCATCCTATCTTTCTGCTCAGACAGCAAAAATAGCTTATATATAGGATGAGGGGGGAGGGGATAAGAAAATTTCTTGTGAAGGAAGATTTTATTCAATATCAAGTTTGATGTGGAACATCATGAAAATGGGTAGTAAAATTAAGTGAATTTTAGGAAGTGTCCTGATCTTAAAATATCATGGTTTTATGAACTCTGAAAACATTCATATAAAGCAGAGTTTCTCAACCTTGACACTGTTGACACTTTGGGCAAGATAATTCTTTGTTCTAGGAGCTGTAGTGCTCACTGTAGGATATTTAGCAGCATCCCTGGTCTCTACCCACTAGATGCCAGTAGCAGCCACCTACCTCCTAAATAGCCCCCAAGTCATGACCATCAGAAATGTCTTTGGACGTTGCCAAATGTCCTCAGGAAGACAAAAACCATCCCCATTTGAGAGCCACTGATATAAAGAGTTATGTTCGATTTTTGAAATCACAATTTAAGAAGATAACAAGCCAGAAAAATAGTCCCTCGTAAGGGCAATGATTACATTAAGCCATTTATTGAATATGCACAGCATGCTGATGAGCAGCATTTAAAAGCAGAATCCTTGGTTCTCAAATTTCCATTTAATGCCCCTCATTCAACATTGGGTTCCTTAATAACCTTCAATTATTTGAAGAGCTCTTAACTGAAGATGGTACAGAACAAGGGCGTGAAAGTCACAAGGAAGTAGATTTCAGGTTACATTGAAAGCCTTTCTTTTAGTTGCTTTTTAAAAAAAATATCAATGACTGCATTAGAAAACAAAGTAAAGTCAGAGTTTCTCACCTTTATCCTGATTCATTCCCCAGAGGTAACCACAGGTAATAGTTTGGGGAGAGTTCCCAGACCCCCTCAGGTGAAATGGATTAATGTCAGAATGGTCACAAATGTCCTCCCTCTCGTGGCTTCTTAAAGAGAACTTGAACTGGGGGAGTCACATGCTTCCTTCTTGCTTCTCCCCTGTTCTCCCTCTCACATTGTAAAATTTTCTGCCACACTGGTCTAAGACTTAGGTTCTTTTTAATTGTGAAAATTTTCTAACCTTCACGGAAGAAAAGAGAAAAATTAAAAACAAAAAACACCCATATTTCCAAAGCCCGGCATATCAATTGTCAAGATTTTGCCACACCATTTCATGGCTTTTTTTCTGAAGTATTTTAAAACAGACCTCAAACATCATATTATTTCAGTACCACATACTTCAATGTGCTTCTCAATATACATGTAAAACCAGAGGATGGACAGTGAAGGATGGAGCTGAAAACAATTGGAGAAAGGGGATGGGCAGGGGGAGGAAGAGAGGGCAGAGGAGGAGATGGGAAGGATTTGTCAAAATCTCATAAGCAAGAGCTGCTGGATAAGGAATGAGGAGGAGGGTTTGGAGTGAGCTGGCTGAGAGGCTGGGATACTCTGAGTTTCGTCTATAACACAGGGATAATAATGTCCCATATCTCATAAAGTTATTGGGAATTTAGACAAGATAGTTCATGTGAAGTCCTGAGAGCAGTGCCTGACCCACTGTGAGGGACTCTTAAGAAAAACACACTTTCTAAGATGCCTTACACATTGAGTGAAAATCATGTGTTTCACTTTCTGTATAAGATAAACTAACACATGTAATGTACCCTGGTGGAGCCAAGTCCCACATGCTTCAAACTGAGAATAGTCATATTTTTAACATTGACATATGAAGAAAACCTAAGTTTTAAAAATCTAGGTTTTATTTGAGTCTTTCAAAGGAATCTAGGGTCACTGCTTTTGGGGGCAGAACTAGGTCTTGAACCCAAGTCTATCTCATTCCATAGTGGGGCTCTCAGTTGCTCATTCAAACTGTGCTTAAAGGCTATGAACCCCCATGTGTGTGGTATGCCCATTTGATAGTGGCAATAGAAGGTTGTGCGGCTCAGTGCTATTGGGAATGCCACTCCTATGTGCATACACTCCTTCTGGGGAGGTTGGAGAGGGGCTTCTGGCTTTATTCATTCCTGTAAAAATGCAAATTCTTCCTGAAAGGGCAGAACCAGAAAGATGAATTCACACTCATGAACATGATGAGCTGGAGGGGAATTTTCTTGGTTTGTTCAGACTGCTCTCACAAATTACGATAGATCAGGTGGTTTGTAAAAAACAGAAATTTATTTCTCATGGTTCTGGAGGCTGAACATCTGAGATCGGGGTACCAATATAGCTGGGTTCTGGTGAAAGCCCTATTCCAGGTTGCAGACAGCAGACTTCTTGATTTGTCCCACATGGCAGAGAGAGCACGCTGGCTCTCTGAGCCTTCTATAAGAACATCAATATCATTCATGAGGGCTCTGCTATCATGATCTGATCACCCACAAAGGCTCTACCTCCTACTACCATAATCTTGGAAGTTAGGATTTTAACATATAAATTTAGGGATGACACAGACAGCCCTTAGTGTAGGAATAAAATGATTAGGAGCAGAAACTCTGGTCTCAAATCCTGTCCCACCCTTACAAGATCTGGGACACTGGACAAATTGTTTAATTTCACCTTGTCTCATTTTCCTCCTTGGTAAAGTAATAGTTATTGCATGATTTACAAGGGTTGGAAACAGGCAGGGGATGAGGGAAGCGCGGAATGATTTGTAAATACTAAGAGGGGAAATAACATGGAATGGCAATGTGTCAGAAATAAGTTTTACTCCCTGGCCAGTATGGCTCAGTTGGAGCATCATCCTGTACACAAAGAAGTTGGCAGGTTTGATCCTTGGTCAAACATACCTAGGTTGCAGGTGCAATCTTAGTCAGGGTATGTACAGGAGGCAACCAATCAATGTCTCTCTCTCTCTCTTTTCCCTTCTTTCTCCCTCCTTCCCTCCCTCCCTGTCTCTCTCTCTCCCTTCTACTCTCTAAAGAATTTTATTTTTTTAAGTTTCACATGGTAAGCTGGTAGTGTTGGCCTTTTGTTCTGCCTATATTGGGGGCTTTGAGGAGCCTTCAGTTTATGCCCCCCAAAATCTATGTCATAGTTTCTGAAGCGTGTCCCTCCCATTGATGCCACTTCTTTGGGCTAGATTTTACAGGTGGAAAACACCTGCTGACAGGTGAAGTTGTGGCCTGGAGGAATTATGCATGGAGCTAAAACCATCTATTAACAGATCATCTTAATTCAGGCTAGTAAAGTGTCAAGGATGAATACTGCCCGCCTTGTCATTGCTCAACATTATAAAACACAGCCAGGCTTACTGCATTGCTCAGAGAGTAACCAACCACAGACGTGAGGCTTCCAGGGCTGAAACTGAGACCATCCAGGGCAAACAAGGATGAACTGGTCATACTGATCTTTACAAAGTTGCTTATGTGGATGGCGCCCCCTTGTGTGAAGCATGGTTTCAAAAAGGGTTATTTTAGAAAATCTTTCTGGTTAAAATTAAAATCATTATGGACAGTGTGTATTCTCAGTGGTTAAATCCAAATGCCTCCACAGATAAGAAAGAAGTAGAAAACTAAAAACCAAATTTATTTGGGGAAAAGGTAAATCTGCTTTGGCTCTAAACATAAATAACAAAATTACTTGGTCTCCATTTGAAGAATGAGGCCAAATTTCTCCCCTCAACCATTAATTTTCTCAGCTATTTTATTCCCTCAACATTTTCACACATATGGAAACAGTGAACTAGTACAATAAACAATCATATACATTCCACCTAGTTCTTCACAGTTAACATATCGCCATATATGCCACATATATATTCCCTCTTCCTTTCTCTTTATACATGTGCCATATTTGACTTCTTTCTTTCTCTGTGTTTATGCATGAAAATATATTTATATATTTTTGCTCTCTTTGATTTGAAAGTTACAGATAATCATGACACTTCACCCTTAAATGCTTGATCACATATCTCCAAATAGCATAACTGCACTTGAAACTTTCATAAAATTATTTACTATCAATTTTCCTGGTTGTGCCCAAATTGATACTTTTTTGTAGAAAAGTTGCATTATTGACACTCAATAATGGATTTGGTTTTTGTCTATTTCCTTTCAGTGTTTATCTTGGTGAATGTTCTTCCCCGTAACATCACTGAAATACAGTGTTGATGAGACAAAATTCAGTTGATTGCTTACTACAGTAAGGGTGAAGGATACCTTGATGGAGCCTGATGGATGGTGCCATAGAGGAGGAAGGTGTTGGGATTTTTTATGAGACTTCAAAGTCTGGTTTAAGGTGGGTCTTTCAATGGGAGGAAGGCAATTAAAGGCTAGCACCTTGGATAAGATTGGGTAAGGATAATAGTTTAAGAGTCGTGACTCCAGAAGGTCTCCAAGGTCTAAGGCTCTGTGAGTCATTATGTCATATTTTCTTATCCCAAAGCACAAAGAAAAGTCTTCTGGGCCAGCCCTGAATCTGAGGATGCTGAAAAGACCACCAGTCCCAATAGTTCGCCCAAAAATCTGCAGTCTCTGGCATCTGTTGGCTATACCAGCCAAGGGGATTCACTCGGTGTTTAGCTCTTGACTCCTGAGTTCTAGGACACTATAACTTTTTCTGGGGATTTTGAATATATTCAGGTTCTCCATTCAGTCCATAAAATTTAGATTTCAGTGTGGAAGGAAAAAGAAGGCAGTCAGTTGCGGGGGGTCGGGGGGTGCCACTATGGATAAAGGAGGAAAAGGATGACCTTACAGGTACTACACCCAAAATTGGAACTTCAATATTTAAAAAGGAATTTGTAACAAAATCAACATAATAACCACCTATATTTCTATGCACAAGCAATGAACAACATGAAAATAAAATAAAATAAAACATTACATTAAGAATGGTGTCGAGGAGAACTTCCGGCCAAGATGGAGACATAGACAGACATGCTGCATCTCCCTCCACAACTAAGAAGGAATACAACTACCTCAAAACTAGAGACAACCAGAAGTTCCAGAAAATCAAACTGCATGTAAGTCCAGCAAACAAATATATAAAGAAGAAATACTCATCCAGACAGGTAGGAGGGGCGGAGCCGAAGTGGAGAGGACAATGGTGTGGTGGTGGCAGCAGCGGTGGCAGCAGTGGCAGTGGTGGCAGGCCGGCAGAAAGCACAGTCACACATTTTTAAAAGTCAGGAGGGACCCTTGGGGAACATTCCCAGCTCTGCACTGGACCCTGCAGTTCACAGTCCCAGAACTGGGGAAAATCAAGCCTCATTGCCTCTAACTGTGCAGACCAGAGAGTGTTGGGATGGAGGCAGAAACTGCTGGTCTCTCAGCAGAGTCTACTTGTTTAAAGGGTCACCGTGGTCCTAGAGCATCTGCAGACCCACCCACTCTGGGAATGATGGCCAGGGCAGCAGCTAGAGGGGCACCAGTCCAGTGAGAAGTGGGAGAGGTGCATGGAAAAGGGAAGAGTGCTGGGCAAGTGGCATTGTTCCTTCTTGGACCCCTCCCCCACACATAGCGCCACAACATGATGAAACAGGTCTCCCTGTACAGGCAAATTCCTAAGGCTCCACCCCTTACAATGTAACAGGAACGCCAACTCTATCTGGGACATGGAGGCAAACAAACACAGGAGCCTGTCAGAATGAGGAGACAGAGAAGTATGGTCCAAAAGGGGAAAAGGATCAAGGTTCCAGTGGGAGAACTAAGTAATAAAGAGATAGCCAACCTAACAGATGAGGAGATAGACAACCTAATAGATGCAGAATTTAAAACAGTGGTGATAAAGATGCTCACAGGCTTGACAGATATGCTTGAGTATGGCAAACACATAAGAGAAGAAGTGAAGGCTATGCTAAGTGAAATGAAGGAAAATCCACACAAAACCAATGGTGAAAGGAAGAAAATTGGGGTTCAAATCAATGATCTGGAACATAAGGAAGAAAAAAACAGTCAACGAGTGCAGAATGAGGAAGCAAGAATTGAAAAAAATGAGGAAAACTTCCTAAATTTTGTGAAGGAGATGGACATACAGATCTGGGAAGCATGGAGGGTCCCAGGTGAGCTGGATCCAGAGGGGACCACACCAGGACACATCATGATTGAGATGCCAAAGATGAAAGATAAAGACAGAGTCCTAGAGGCAGCAAGAGAGAGGCAGAGAGTTGCCTACAAAGCGGTGCCTATAGGACTATCAGCTGATTTCTCAGAGGACAATTTGCAGGCAGGAAGGGACTGGCAAACAGTATTCAATGTGATGAAAAGCCACCTACAACCAAGATTATTCTACCCAGCAAAGTTATCATTTAGAATGGAAGGGCAGATGAAGTGCTTCCCAGAGAAGGTGAAGCTAAAGGAGTTCATCATCACCAAGCTGTTATTATATGAAATGTCAAAGGGACTTACTTGAGAAAAAGAAGATCAAAACTATGAACACTAAAACGACAACAAACTCACAACTCTCAACAACTGAGTCTAGGAGACTTCCAGCCAAGATGGAGGTGTAGACAGACATGCTGCATCTCCCTCCACAACTAAGAAGGAATACAACTATCTCAAAACTATAAACAACCAGAAGTTCCAGAAAATTAAAGTGCATGGAAGTCCAGCAAACAAAGACATAAAGAAGAAATACTCATCCAGACAGGTAGTTGGGGCAGAGCCATGGCAGAGAGGACACAATGTGGTGGTAACAGCAGCGGCAACAGCAGCAGCCTGGCGGAAAGCACAGTTACACATTCTAAAAAGTCAGGAGGGACACCTGGGGAGCGTTCCCAGCTCCTCACCAGAGCAGCTCACTGTCCCAGCACCAGGGAAAAATCAAGCCTCATTTGCTTGAGTGGGGTTGGGGTGGAGGAAGAAACTGCTGGTCTCTCAGCAGACTCCACTTGTTTAAAGGGCCCCCACAGACCTAGAACATCCGCAGACCCACTCACACTGGGAACAATAGCCAGGGCAGCAGCTAGAGGGGCGCCAGTCCAGTGCAGAAGTGGGAGAAGTGCCTGGAAAAGGGGCAACTGCTGGGCAAGCAGTATTATTCCTTCTTAGACCCGTCCCCCCCATACAGCGCCAAAACGTGGTGAAACAGGTCACCCGTTACTGACAAATACCTAAGGCTCTGCCCCTTACAACATAGTAGGAGCGACAGCTCTGCCTGGGACACAGAAGCAAACACATACAGGAGACTTATGACCAAGATGGAGGCCTAGACTGACACGCTCGTCTCCCTCCACAACTAAGAAGGAATACAACTACCGCAAACCCAGAAATAACCAGAAGTTCCAGAAAATAAATGGAAGTCCAACGTATGAAGTTATAAGGAAGTGGTGCTCATCCAGACAGGAAGGAGGGGCGAAGCCAGGGAGGACAGTTCAAGCTGTGCTATCCACGGCAGCAGCACTGACAGAGGCAGGACAGCGGTAAGCACAGACATCCATAGTTAGGGGGAGGCGAGAAGCACCTGGGGAGCACCCCCGGCTGCAGACCATACCCATCAGCTTGTGATTCCAAAGCTGGGGAAGGCAGACCTCCATTGTCTTGGACTGTGAGGCCTGGAGGGGGTGGAGATGGAGGAGGCTCCCTGTCTCTCAACGGAGAGTGAATGGCAGGAATCCATCTTGGGCCCGCACCCCCACAGAAAACACCACAGCATGGTGAGACAGGTCGCCCTGTTGTGAGAAGTGCACGGAGTTCTGCCCCGTATAGCATAGGAGGTGTGACAGCCCTGCCCAGGAAGCAAAGGTAAACACAAAACTGTTCAAGATGGCACAGATCATGATAGAGATCCCAGTGATGCAGCTGACCAGACAGCAAATTTCTAATCTAATAAAGCAGCAGATAGGAAATCTTTCTGAGGCACAGTCAGAGCTTTGGTTATAAAAGAGCTTACAGACCTCACAGCAGATCTTAAATAAGACAGGAAAGGCTAGTTCTGCTGAAATGAACAAAAACACATATGAAACTAGTGGTGAAGGCAAGAAAACCGGGAATCAAATCAACAAATCAGAACATAGGGAAGGAACAAACAGTAACCAGTACAGAAACAGGGAACGAGAAAAGGAAAATGAGGAGAGGCTCAGAAACTTATCGGACAGCTATAAGCGGGCCAACATCCAAATCATTGGGTTGCCAGATGGTAAAGAAGAACTAGAAACAGAAAAATTACATGAAAAAATAATGAAGCAGAACTTCCCTAACTTGGGGAAGAAATAGACTTACAGGTCCAGGAAGCACAGAGAGTTCCAAAAAAATTGGGCCAGGGAGAACCACAGCAAGACACATTATAATCAAAATGTCAAAAATTAAGGATAAACAGAGAATCTTAAAAGCAGCAAGAGAGAAGAGAATTACATACAAAGGGGTCCCAATAAGACTGTCAGCTGATTTCTCAAAAGAAACTCTGCTTGGCAAGAAGGGACTGGCAAGAAATATTCAAAGTAATGAAAATCAAAAATCTACAACCACAATTACTCTACCCAGCGAAGCTGTCATTCAGAATAGAAGGGCAGAGAAAGTGCTTCCAGGACAAAGTAAAATTGAAGGAGTTCATCAGATCCAAACCACTGTTATATGAAATATTAAAGGGACTTGTTTAGGAGAAAGAGGATCAAAATTATGAACATTAAAATGAAAACTGTATCACAACAACCAACAACAGAAGTTAGGGAATCAAAACAAAGGCAAACTAAGTAGACAATGAGAGTGGAAAAAGAATGAAAGGTATGGGGAATATATTGGGGGGAGGTCAGCTGGGAGGGGGAAGGGGGAAAGGGAGGGTGATGATACAGGAATTAAGAGGCATAGTAGGAGGAAATGGAGTAGACAGGAAGATGTTGAGAAGAACTATATGCACACCCAATGGGCATGGGCTAAGGTGGGGGGACAACTGGAGGGAGGGGTGTCACTAGGTGGAGGGGAACAAAGGGAAAAGAAACTGGGACAACTGTAATAGCATAATCAATAAAACATATTAAAAAAAAGAATGGTGTCAAAAATACAACAAAAATTATATGAGTATTCCTCAAAATAATTAAACATAGGAGTACAGCAATTCATTCCTGGGTATATAGCCAAAGTATTGAAATCAGGAACTTGAACAGATATTTGTACACAAATGTTCCTAACAGTATCATTCACAGTAGCTCAATGGGATATTATTTGGCAATACAAAGAAATGAAGTACTGATACATGATACAGCGTGGATGAATCTTGAAAACATAGTAAGTGAAAGAAGCCAGACACAAAAGACCATGTGTTGTATAATTCCATTTATATGAAATGTAGAGAATTAGAAAATTCATAGAGAACAAAAATAGATTAGTGATTGCCAGAGTCACAGAGGAGGGTAAAACATTCTAGAATTAGATAATGGTGATGGTTTCACAGTTCTATAAATATACTAAAAAAATCACTGAATTATACACTTTAAAATGGTAAATGTTATGGTACAGGGAGGAGCAAAAGTAGGTTTACAGCTGTTTGTGTAAAAAATAATACAATCAATAATAATACAAGAATAAACTGTGTTTCATGTACTCACCACTGTAAACCTACTTTTTCCGCACCCTTTATATGAATTACATCCTAATTTTTTTATTAATGAAAAGCTAGAATAATAATGTGATTGCTGTAGCCTAAATAATTAGTGAATTGAAGGAAATTGATGGAAAGCTCTCAGGATTAAACCTACTTGAACGCAACCTTCATGTTTCTAGAGCGGATGTTCAAAATATCATCCTTAAAATTGTTATCTCTGGATTGGAATTGGCCAATAAGTCATCACACTGAAGCTGTGAATTCTTAGTATAAATTTCAAGTTGCTGGAAAAGGGACTTGACTGGGGCAGCCTGAATTAGATACCCAACCCCTGAGCCAAACAAACCTGGCACCTGAGGAAGAGAGCTGCTTAGGAATAGGAGGAACTGCCACTGTCTGGCCCTGGGACAGGGCAGGGGGCCAGTAGGTACAATTATGATTGTTCTGATTGTGCATGTAGACAGGAGTGGAGAAGGAGAGGAGGGGCAGGCCCAAGGGGAACAGACAAAATTATGCCTGTGTGCTACATAAACAAAATTAATTTTGATCCATAAGTCCTATATAAATGTTATTATCAGATTCTTTAAGATGAAAGGTTTGCTTCTCTAGATATTGAAGGTAACCAAGAAATTAACCCAGGCTTGGCTTACCACTAGCCATATGGATCTGCCTTCCTGCCCCCAATTCTTCCAGAGAGAAAGAAAAACTTTTTCTCTTGACTCTGTCCAAAATGGAAGAGAGAAAAGGAGGAGGCCTAACCCTTTAATAAGCTTCCTGGGTCCCATCTACCAGCTCTGAAATAGTGATACAGGAACTGTGTTTTCTGCATTATCTTCCTTTGGCCCTTTATAGAGTGTTTCATACACAGAATAAATAATGCAGCCACTGCTCATAACACTAATGGGAACCTTGGTTAAAATTTGTAGTAAGATATGTGAAATCCTTTTCAAGACTGGCTGCAAGGTAACCCCACTTGTGTCACTTAGAATTTCATTTGCTGCTACTGATTGAAACCCAAAATGACAGTGGCCTAAGCAAATTAGAAGTTTGCTTTTTGCACTTAACATAAAACCTAAAGGGTCACAGTCTTGTGTTTGTACGAAGGCTTCACCTTATCACCTAGCTCCTTCTTTTTCTTTACTACACTGTCCTTAGCACTGGCTTCCATTCCTTATACTTGGATGTGATCACGGGTGGCTGCTGGGACTTCAGCAACTACATCTGCTCTTCATGTACCAAGAAGAAAAGGGGAACAGCAAATGGGTTAAGACACTTCCTGAAAGTCCCACCCAAAGACTTCAAATTACCTCTCATTAACTACCCCATTTGTAAGAGAGGCTGATAATTGTGGTATTTTTAGTTGCTCTGAATAAAACTGGTTTTCCTTAATGAGGAAGAAGGGGAGAATAAATATTGGAGAGGCAACTGATAGCCTCAACCAAAGTATTCAGCCTATGTCAAAAAAGGAATGAGCTGGGGAAGCCCCAAGGAAACTGAGGGCAGGAAGTGTAGTCAGGCCTCATGGGTGTAGGGGGTAGAACCAGGAACTGTAAGATATTGGGAACCCAGCAGGCCACTCTGGGGTCTTTTTCTGGGGCTACGTGGTTTCTAGTCTGTTTTCATTCAGCATAATTACCTCCTACTTTTATTTCTCTCCCATCCAGCTCTTTGCGTCTCTATGAACAAGATAGAAGATGGTCACTTCTAGTGCCCAAGTTCTCAAGTTTTTTCCTTAAGGAAACTGCAGGACTTTCTCTGAATTCTGACTTCCAACGTGCCAGGAAGAGAATCCAATTGTCTCCCTTTGGTTAGGGGTTACTCCTGGTCCAATTGTCAGTGGTCAAAGGGCCACATACTTCAAATATGTCTGCTAGGTCCAAGTGTGTGTGTGTGTGCATGTGTATTGGGGTGTAGAGAAATGATTCTCAAAGGAGCACTCCTCAGCCAGAATAGGAGTTGTCTCCTGTAGTAACCATAATACAGAAAAATGAACTCCAGTTTATAAAAACACAGATAATCAGAAATTCAAATTTAAAAATTTCCCCTGACAACATGAAATCACCAAAAACTTGAGAGACCCTGAAATGCCATCTGAATCACCACATCAAGGGAAGGGTAGATTAGATCAAATATCATTCTTGAATTAAGAGCTTTATGTGTCATGCTGAAGTCTATACAAAAATTTGTCATTTATTCTTAAGTTGAGTGGGGACACCCAGCTAACCAAAATATCCCATTCTCTGGTCTGCCAAATAAATGGGGGTTTACTGTCTTCCCTGGAGTCTGGAATGGTTTCTGTCAAACAGGCGACACATTTCCATGAGTTTTAAGATGCCGAATATCAGCCAGCTCCACCCCACTAAGTGTAATTGTTGACAGCTGTGTCTTGAAAAGTGTTTCTTTTTGTTGCTCATCCTGCTGAGTGAGCTGAATTGCTTCATTAACATTTAGGCCATGTTACGTGTTCAAGCGTTTGTGAGGTATTTGGTTTTCAGATGAAGTTGATTTAAAAAAAGTATTCTAAACACGAGAAGCCTCCATTTTTGTAATGAGGTTTTTTTGGAATATGGGCGCTATTGAAAATGGATTTGCATCATTGTTCATTTGTTATGCAAAGATGTGCAAAAATGATTGTTATGGGTTGACCTAGTTATTAGGGCCTTTTATATTTGTGAAAAGCAAATTTCAAATCATTCCTTAGAGTAGCTATGTCTATTGGTGCTTCACTGGCTAAGAAGACTGTGTCAATTCCAATGGGTGCTTGGTGGGGGGAGGGGAGACACTCCCCTACAAAAATTATAGGCTTTCCCAAGCCATCCCAACTGAGTGTACAATTTAAGCAAAAAACAATGAACATATCAAGAAAGTTTAGATTCGAGAAAAGTTCTCTCACCTACCCTTCTGAAGAGATTTGTGCTACAAACCATTTCTCTGAAGGGATTCAGGAGCTATAGCAGCAAGCAGTCCTTCCTCAGCTTGAGGCCCTAGGACAGGAAGGATTCCTTGTGGCATACATTCACCATTCATTGCTTATCCAACACCCATTCTTCCTTGCTCACAGAACTCCAGTTACTATGAGAGTGACATTGTGCTGTGCCAAAAGTACTTGCCTTCTCAGATTTCCTTTACAGCTAGATTACCCCATGTGACCTAAATCTTGCCAATGAAATGTAAGGGAAAGTCATTGAATGAAACCTCCAGAATAAAGTTTTCAAAGGAAGCAGGTTTGCCTGGCAATCTCATAGGCCTTTGTCTCTTCACCACTTTGTTCAAGCCTCTTTTGCTGTCTTGAACACTTCTGTAGTGTCTGGGCTGACAGTCGTCATCCTGTGTGGCTATGGAGCAGGGAAACATGGGGAGCCTGGGTCCCTGATGGCAGCCTGGAGAAGCTGTACCATTCCAGGCTGCCCAGCTTTGGACTTCTGTTATCTGTTTCAGCCACTAAATGGGCTTTTTTGTTATTTATAGCCAAATATATTCTTAATTGAGACCATCCATTAAGGCATAAAAATGGGTTTTTTGTTTGTTTTTTGGTTTTTGGTTCAGACTCATTCTTGTCATCTATTGCTTCATAACAAATTGCTCCAATACTTATGCTTAAAGCAACAACTGTTTTATTATCCATCTTGGTTTTGTGGGTCAGGAATTCAGGAAGTGCCAGCTGAACAATTTTTGTGCTCCATGTGGCATTGACTGAGGTCACTAGGTAGTACTCAGCTGGTGGATTGGCTGGTTTGGAGGGTCCAAGACAGCTTTACTCACATGTCTTGTGCTTTGGCAGGGAAGCCTGTAAGTCAGGGCTCAGTGGAGTCTCTCAACAGGAGCACTTAAGACATGGCTTCTCCAGCACGAATATTTCAGGCTGGTCAGACATTCAACAGTGGCTCAGGGCACCCAATATTTGTTTCAAAAAGATAGAAGTTTTAAGTTTCTCAAACCTGGGCCTGGAAATAGGTAGTGTATTACCTCCAATGTATTATATTGATCAAAGAAGTTCCAGAGCTTATGTAGATTCTGGACCAAAGGGGCTTAAATGTACCTCACGACTGGAGTGAAGAATTTGTTACCATCTTCAATTCGCCACAGAGGCAATGAGCTACAAGATTACTTTGCCAAAATTTAATCTATAAGCCTAGAATAAACAGGTACACCTCTGAGAATAAACATAATATTCACTCCCTGAGATATCTGTCAGCTATACTGATTGTCTATGAAGTGTCAGACACTATTCTAGGGACTAGAATGTATTGATAAACACAACCAACAAGGTAACCTTCTGTCAATTTTAGGGTTCTTATTGGACATACAAGAGATTACTGTTAAGACATATTTGAAAATATATGGTGACTGTGATGGTAAATTTTGTGAGTCATTTTGACTGGCCTAAGGGATGCTCAGATAGCTGGTAAAACATTTCTGGGTGTGTCTGTGAGGATGTTTGCAGAAGAAATTAACATTTGAATTGGTAGTATGGATACAGAAGATGGCCCTCAACAATGCAGGTGGGTGTGGCTAATATGCTGGGGGTCTAAATAGAACAAAAAGAATGAAGGAAGCATGAATTTTCTCTCTCTGCTTCATCTGGGACATCTCTTATACATCAGTACTCCTGGTTCTTGGGCTTTGGGACTTGGGCCAGGAATTGTACATTCAGTCCTTCAGTTTTGGGGCCTTTGGACATGATGTGGAACTACACCACCAGCTTTCCTGGGCCTCCAGCTTGCAGACAGCCTCCAGAATCATATGAGCCAATTCCTCATAATAATTTCCTTTCCGTATATTTATATATCTCCTCTTGGTTGTGTTTCTTTGGAGAATTCTGACTAATACAGTGACCTCAACTGGCTACTATGATAATATAAAGATCTTGGCCGATAGATGAGATGCCTTGAGTTTTCTTCAGCTCAGTCTAATAGCTATGAGAAAGTCTAGTAATGCCTTCAGATTTCAGTTTTATCGTGAGTAAAATAAAGGGACTGGAATTTTATCATCTCTGAGGTCTCTCCCCTTGTAAAGTTTTATGGATCCAGGCAATCACTATTTATGATTATGAAAAAAGCTGGAGTCATGACTCCTATCCTTAATTTTAAAAAATAACATGCTTTTTCTTTTATCAAATTCCACTGTCACTGGTGGAAATGGGGTCATTCCAGGGAGTCACTAAAAAATCATTTCAGGGACCCACACATATGGGAGTGTGAGGTGTAGTGATTAAGATTTACTAACACTGAAGCAAACACATGGACTGTACCCAGGTGCCCAGAATCTGTGTCTCATGCATGGCCAGGTGGTTCAGCTCTGTCCTGCTGTGGAAGAAGCCCAGCCTTGTCTTCATCAAGCCCAGAAGAAGGGCCAAGGTCCAGAAATTCTGTTCCATCATTTCAGTCCATGCCAGAGTTTAATCCAGTTCAGCCTGGCTAGCTTGCTCCCTGTTCCTGGCTGCACTCCTGCCATTGCTTTGTTGCTGTACCCAGGCTTGTGCTTGGGCCTGAGCTTGGAGGCCACACTTGAGCTGCATGGCTGCTAGGCCCAGATGGAGAATGTGCTAACAAATGGGCAAACGCATGCTTCCTGGAGAGATCTTTGTTAAGCTTTGATTGTATTACCTTGGGTTTAGGAAGGAGCTGGCTGGTTTTCAAATTAACCAGTCTCTTTCCCAATCCTTCATGGGTTTGTGTTGGGTCTTCCCCCTATTCAATCTGGATCTTTTTCCCAGGCTAGATTCCTCCCCCTGTGGTCGCCATCTTGGTTCCTACTATGCATGCACCTAGCAGAGAAATTTCTCCTGCTGTTTTATCCCTCCCTCTCTGTAATCCTGGCTAATAGTTGGTAACTAATTCTTCCTGTGTACTTCAGGGATTAAGTCCAGAGGGCAGAGGATGCAGGGGTCTCGCTGGGGAGGCTGTAAATGTTACAATTTCCTAGTAAATCAGGCTTAAAATGTCTGATCCTGCTCCCTCGTAAATTAGGCTTAAAATCTGATTCTCTTTGCTCCCTTCCTTTATTTATAACTAACCAGCTACCTATGCTGACACCACTGCACTTTTTTCTTCCACAGCTTTTATTCATTTATAGAGCAAACCTCAGAGAAAACTTGGTGTAAAGGCAATATATTTGTGAAAATTAACTCTCTCCAGCTAATTTGATTTTTCCAACCTTCCCTGAGAACTTGTCCTTTCAAAATTTTCCCTGATGTTCTCTTTTTAAAATTATAATATAAAATGTTTTCATCATCATTGACACATGACCACTGATTCAACATGGCCAAATGTTCCAGGGTTCACTGGATTCCTGAACCACAGGGAATTTAAGAAGTCTTAATAACAAAGCAAATGAACAAGAGCCTCAGAGGGAGTAACTTGAAGTTCAGTTAAGGATATGGAGCCCTACATGACTGAAAGATAAATGTCTATAAGTGTAACATTGAACTTGGTGGTGGAAAACCACCATAGTTACTTCTTTCAGGAATTTTTTTTTCTTTCCACCCTAAAGATTGGTAGTAATAATATGTAATTTAATCCCACAGAAATTTGGGGATGTCTAGTGAGCTTATGGTTCACCTAAGAGACTCAGAGCACCATGATGAGTCTCGGGGATTTGAAAGCATCAAAGAAAAGCCAGAGCTGGATAGTAGTTAAAACAGTAAAAACTGATTTTACCCAGTGCTATTGTAATAGGAGAAAAGAGACCTCAGTATAGAATACACCATGGGCAAGCAGGAATTTATAGCTAAGAAACACAGGAATTAGTGGATTGAAAATTACTAAGAGAAAGTAGCAGGGATTAAAGGGGTTCTGGTAAGAGACCTAAAATGATTCTTGCTGAAAACAGACCAGAGTGATCAAACATACTGAGGAACAGTGGAGGATGAGGAGCCTGATTAGATATTCAGAGTGATCAGACATGGAGGGTTCTTGCTAAAACTGGATTTTTTACAGAAGTGCACAGATGGGCCTAGGAGAAAGTTCAGGTGCCTTTGGTCACACACAGAATCTTAAGAGGCAGAAAAACCTGAGTTTCCAAGGTACCAAAATATGTATAACTTTTGCTTGGTCCTCCTGCAGTATTCTGGGTAAATCTATTAATTATTTTATGATTATGTTATGGATATATTATTTGGGTTTCTACAGAGAGAAAAATACTATCTATAGTACATGTTTTCTGCTATTATATTGACACAATGTACTACTATGTAAGGTTCGTAATTTGTTTTGGGAAGTAAGGTGTAAGACCTTCCTGTAAGTCTATCCTTGGGATCCATTCCAGAAGACAGCCTTATAAAGTAAGACTGCTTTGTACATGGGTCTCTGTGACTCACCAGTAATTAGTCTCCTTTGAGTTGCCCCAAGAAAGATTCATTGCACATAAAATGGCACTTTATAGTGAACATTGTTATACTGAAGATTTATTCAATGATAGTAGTATAATGATCAGGATATTTATCAATAACTACATGTCAACAATGTGTCAGACATAGTGCTAGAAGTTTCTCTACACATTGTTTCTAATCCTCACAATAGCGTGGAAGATATTATGGTCTCCACCTGAAAAGACTGAAATTGAGTCTTCATACTGATGAGTGATGAGTCTGGAATTCCAACCCAACTATGTCTCTTGCCAAAGCCCAAGCTTTTTAAAATTTTGTCTTTATTGGATTATTCCTTCAGGGATGATGTGAATATTGTTAGAACACCTGGAACAGTTGTAAACAAACAATTTGTATTTTTCTCACTTGGTAACAAAAGACAAGACAATCAGGCAGTGATTACACTATTGAAACTAGATATTTTCCCTTTAAGATTTACATGGTAAATATATTTTCCCTTTGCCAAATAGTTCTGGATTCTATGGAGCTCTCTTTCACCTCGAGAAATATTATTCAGAGGTTGCTGGAAACCACCACAGAGACCAGTTCTGTATGCCTGGTGGGTGAGAAGTTAAAATGCCCCATAATTCTATGAAGTAATACTGTCAGATGATTTTTATTTTTGAATGCATAGCCTCCTCCACTCACCTTGTTTTTTGAGTAAATTCTTCTTTTCTAAACCTGCTCTTTGTCACTTCCACTCTTCTTTCTTGTCCCCAGAGCTTCCCCTTCTGCCCATTCACTTTCAAACACTCCACCATCACCACCACCCAAGATTGTGTGGCTGTCCTGACTCCTGCTCACACAAGATTATTAGAAGTAAACACCTTGAGAAAACCATCTCTTTCAGGAATGACTGCACACATGCCACTTCCCTGTCCTAGTCCAAATGTTTGATATTTTTTCTTTTCCCCTGCTCAGTGACTTTGCAGATAATTATTTCAATTCAGGGCCCTTGTCATCAAGTTGTAAAGAATAAATGATACATCACATCGCATCAATCACTCTATTTGCCACTTATTGGCATCTTCTGAAAAGATTTTGAAGAAAGTAAAACCATTGGCAAAAATTTAGTTTTTTAAAAAACATTTGTTTAGAAATAATTACGGATTCACAGAAAATTACAAAAGTAGTACAGAGAAGTCCTTTTATCCTTCACCCAGTTTTCCCCAAAGGTAACAGCTATCATGAATATAACACAGTATCAAAACAAGGAAACTGACATCGGTAAAACCTGCAGGCCTTATCCAGGTTTCACTAGTCTTACACACACAATTTGTGTGTACGGGGCATGTTGCAAATAATTCCAGCACATGCATAGATTCACATCCTACAACCACAATCAAGGTATGGGACTATTTCATTACCACAAAGATTCCCGTGTTACCCCTTTATAGTCACATCCACCTCCTCTCCCATGTCTTCTAATCCTTTCAACCACCCAACTGTTCTCCACCTCAAAATTGGTTTAGGTATTCCAGTTCTCTTGCCTCTTCAGATAATGTTCTTATTTTGAGAATGTTGCATTCTTATATAGTACCTTTGAGACTGGCTTTTTTTACTCAGCATAATTCCACTGAGATCCTTTCTGGTGAAAAGTCTATTTGTGTCTTTTGCCCACTTTCTAATTATATAATTTGCTTTTTTAATGTTGAGTTCTTAAATATGCATGTATTCTAGATATGTCTTTTGTCAGACTATTTTCTCCCAGTCTGTATCTAGTCTATTTATTTTCTTAGCAGAGTCATTTACAGACCAAAGTTCTTAATTTTCATGAAGTCCAATTGTTCACTTTCTTTCTTTGATGGATCATGCTTTGGTATCATGTCTAAAAATTCTTTACCTAGCTCTAGATCCTGAAAATGTTTTTCTTTGTTTTCTTCTATAAGTGTTATTGTAACAGAACCCACGGGCTCTCTGGATTGAAACAGAACCCACAAGCTGTTCAGCTATTAGGGGCCTGATTGCTCGCCACCAGAAGCATAACTCTCAATACCAGGGTTTGGTGAAAAGAAAAAGAATTATTTATTTAATAGTTATATAGATTTAGATTATTTGTGGATTTCTGCCATTAAGTTTTATTTTCTTTAAAACACCCACAAGCACAGAGTTCTGCCCACCCCCCCGCCCCGCCCCGCCCCACCAAACCAGGCTAGTTTTAGAAAAGTCAGAGATACAGTCTTTTTATTTCCCAGACATAGTTTAGCTTTACTGGCAGCTCCCAATCATTCGATCCTGATTGGGGGGGGGGGGGTTGCCTGTATTGTGGTGCTCTCCAGCTCTTAATGCAGAACTGTATGGAGTTTCCAGCCTCCTTGTAAACTGCATGGAGTTCTTCTCCTTGCAAACCCCATGGATTTCTCCTCCTCCTCTCACAGCCGCATATTGTTCTCCTCTTCTCAAAGCTGCATGGTGTTCCTAGCCAAAATGTCTGTTGCCTATTTTTAAATCCCTGACTGCATCCTGTGACGCAGTGGGCATGGTAACCAGTTCCGACCATTCACTGAAACTTGCGCAGGCTCTGTGTGCTCTTTCTGCACCATTCCATGGTCAAAACCCCTCCCATCTCCTTGGGGCCTTGGAAGAACCAAAGCCATTTGCATAACTGAAAAACTAAGCTACTAGCCATAGTCACACAAAGGCATCTTAAAAGCTGTTCCCTTTTCCCCATCCCTCAACCCGCTGACTCTGGGAATTTTTGGAGACCCCCACTCTGTAACATCATGATTTTTAAAGTTATATTTTATTGATTATGCTATTACAGTTGTCCCAATATTTCCATCTTTGCTCCCCTCCACCCAGCACCTCCACTCCCTCAGGCAATCCCTACACCATTGTTCATGTCCATGAGTACTGCATATAAGTTGTTTGGTTACTCCATTTCCTATACTGTACTTTACATACCATGCCCTGGCTGGTTTAGCTCAGTGGATTGAGCGTTGGCCTGCGAGCTAAGTGTCGCTGGTTCGATCTTCCAGTCAGGGTACATCAGAGAAGGAAAACTCTGACTCCAAAAAACCTCCGCTGCCTTGCGGCATACCTCTTCAGGGGAAGGGCTAAGGGAGTAAACCCTGACAGAAAATCCGGAGCCGGAGTCCCTAAGGCGGTTTGATGTTGTAGTCAACACCGGCAACTCCTGCGGCGCACCTGAACCCAAGCTGTATCGACTCCGTCTTTCCCTTGGACCCTTCAGCTGCGAAGAGAGGGGGGGTCTGCTGCATGGGCAACAGCAGACCCTCCATATTACCCTGCCCAGGCTCTGTAGCTTCAGCGTCATTGCAAGATGTCGATTCAACATGGGAGGAGACAGATACCATGTCACTCCCGGGTCGGACTGCACAGCCATTCTCGGCGGTGCAGATAGACTCTTAAGAAGCTACACCATCGTCTCTCGAGACGGACGGCTGCCAACAACGACTTTACATACCCCTAGCTATTCTATAACTACCTAGTTGCACTTCTTAATCTCCTAACCGCTTCATCTATTCCCCTACACCCCCTTCCCATCTGGTAACCACCAGAGCACTCTCTGTATCCATGATTTTGTCATTGTTCTTCTTGCTTGCTTAGTTTATTTTTTATATTCAATTGTTGATAGATATGTACTTATTGTCATTTTATTGTTCCTAGTTTGGATCTTCTTCTTTTTCTTAAATAAGTCCCTTTAATATTTCAAATAATAATGGCATGGTGATGATGAACTCCTTTAGTTTTTTCTTGTCTGGGAAGCTCTTGATATGCCCTTCAATTCTAAATGATAGATCTGCTGGGTAGAGTAATCTTGGTTATAGGTCCCTGCTTTCATGACTTTGAATATTTCTTGCCAATCCTTCTAGCCTGCAAAGTTTCTTTTGAAAAATTAGCTAACAGTCTCATGGGAACTCCCCTGTAGGTAACTAACTGCTGTTCTCTTGCTGTTTTTAAGATTATCTCTTTATTTTTAACCTTTGGTATTTTAATTGTGATATGTCTTGGAGCAAGTTTCTTAGCATCCATCTTATTTGGGACTCTCTGTGCTTCCTGGATTTGTGTGCTTATTTTCTTCACCAAATTAAGGAAGTTTTCTTAAATTACTTTTTCAAAAAGGTTACAACTTCTTGCTCTCTCTCTTCTCCTTCTGGCACCCCTATGATGTAAATGTTGTGCCAGAGGCTGCTTACACTACCTTATGTTCTTGGGTTCTTTTTTCTTCTTCTTGTTCTGATTGGTTGTTTTTTGCTTCCTTATGTTCCAAATAATTAATTTGATTCTTGGGTTCATCCGCTCTACTGTTGTTTCCCTGTGTAAATTGTTCTTTATTTCAATTAGTGTACCTTTCATTTCTAACTGGGTATCTTTTATGCTGTTCAGGTCCTCACTAAGTTTCTTGAGCATCCTTATAACCAGTGTTTTGAACTCTGCATCTGATATATTGCTTATCTCTGTTTTGTTTAGCTCTTTTTCTGGAGTTTTGATCTCTTTTTTTCATTTGAGCTTTATTTCTTTGTCTGCTCATTTTGGCAGCCTCCCTGTGTTTGTTTCTATGTAGTAGGTAGAGCTGCTATGACTTCCTGTCTTGGTAGCATGGCCTAATGTAGTGGGTGTCCTGTAGTGTCCAATGGTACAGCCTTAGTTATCACCTAAGTTGGCTACTCAAGGCGTACCTTTCATGTGGACTGAGTAGACCCTCCTCTTGTAGTTGAGCCTTGGTTGCTGTTGTCAGGTCAATGAGAAAGATTTACTCAGGCCAGCCAGCTGTAAGGATTGGCTCTCTGGCTCTAGGGGGAGGGTTCATAAAAGGGACAATGGTTTCTTCCCACCTTTCTGTCCGGGAGAAAGCTGTCCTCCAGTTCCCACCTTGATGCCAGGCACTTAAGTTCCTCCCTGTATGCCACTGGTGACTTTCAAGCTGCTACCCCAGTGCTGGAACTCAGAGGGATTGAGTTTGAGTAAGCCCATGTGTGAGTTCTTTCAGAACTGCTTGGGACTCCAGAAGTTTCCACCTACTCAATCCCTGCCTGTTTTTGAAGTCAGAAGTTATGGAGATTTATCTTCCTGGCACTAAAACACTGGCCTATAGGACCTGGCATGGGGCTGGGACTCCTTGCTCCCAAGATATCCTTCCCCAATTTTTATCCACCACATGTGGATGTGGGACCAGCCCGTTCTGCATCTCTGCCCCTCTAAACAGTCTGGATGGATGTCTTTTCTTTAATTCTGTAGTTGTCAGACTTTCATTCAATTCATTTTCTAATGATTCCGAATGATGGTTATTCTATAATTTAGTTGTGATTTTATGGTTTTATTTTTAAATCTAAGATCTATTTTGAAATAATTTTAGTACAAGCTATTAAGTTTAAGTTAAGGTTAATTTTATTTGCCTATATATGTTTGATTGTTCCAGCATCATTTATTGAAAAGTATATTCTTTCTCCTTTCAATTGCCTTTGCACTTTTGTGAAAAATCAGCTGGCCACACTTGAGTACAGTGTCTATTTCTGAGTTATCTATTTTGTCCCACTGATCTATATGTGTACCCCTTTGTCATTTCCACACTATCTTGATGGCTGTAGCAATATGCTAAGTCTAAATATGAAGTTGAAGGATACTTTCTCATTCTTCTTTTTCAATATTGTTTTAGCTATTCCAGTTATTTTGCCTCTCATACAAATTTTAGAAGAAGCTTGCCCACATCTACAAAAACTCTGTTGACATTCTGATAGGCATTGGATTAAAATATAGTAAAATTTGGGGAGAATTGACATATTTACTATGCTGAGTCTTCTAATTCATGAACATGATACATACAGTCCTCCATTTTTTAAAGGTCTTTACTTTCTTTCATCAGCATTTTGCATTTTCAGCATACAAGTCCAGTACATGGTTTATTAGATTTATATTTAAGTATTTTATTCTTTTTAGTAATTATAAATGGTACTGTGTTTTTAATTTTGATTTTTATGTATTCATTGGCATGTATAGAAATTGATTTTTGCCTGTTGGTCTTGTATCCAGAGACTTGCTCAACTCATTTATTAGTTCTCTAAGTTGTTTTGTACATTTCAAAAATACAGATTTTATTAAATCTAAATTTAAATTGTGTGCGCTCTTTCATTTTCGTTATTATCAATATAGATTTAAATCCAGAGCGTATACGCAATAAGAACATGGTCCCTGGTGTTACCAGAATGTACTTTTCCTTTTAAAAATATGTTTAAATATTCATTTTATATGCATTTGAATGCAGAATCCCAAGTTGTTATAAGTAAACATAATGAAGACTTGTCTATTATAAAGTGTTTTTAAAATCTGAACAGAACCTTCAAATACATAGACTTAAAGCCAACTCTCCTTACTCTGTTAGTCATTTTTCCCATGGGTTTTAGCTATACTATATACAAAGGAAAAGCATGAAAATTCACTTTTGTATCTAATAAAAGATTAGTGATTCCATATCAAATAAAATTGTTGATAATAAGCTATATTTGCTCATTAGAATGAGGGATACTATACATTATGTGATCTGTGGATTAACCACTGGGTAGGAAAAATTAGAATATAAGTGGGAATTTCTATTTATCTCATAATAGATTGTCTTTAAGCACTCCTCTAGCTAAATGCTTTTTACATAAGAGAAAAATAGTCTGAATGCTTTTGCTCTAACATGTGAATTAGGTGAGGGTAAGGTAGATAAAGGAAGAGGGCATATTAGGTCAACCTATAGTTCCTGAGACCTTAAAACCTTGGCCAGAAAAGGGTTAGTCTGGTTTAACCAGAACTAGTCTCCTGGTATCCAGCAATGTCTGAAAAATTAATAATTTCTATTTAATATAATATGCCTAAGGCCAATTATTAGTCTTAGGGTACTTAATACAACATAGTTTCTACAGGTATTCTAATTTTTATACTTAAATGAAGTTTAGGTATTTCTTCCTTTTCTCAAGCTCTTCCTCCCAGCTCTCCTTAAAACTAGCTCAAAACAATTAGGTCTTTTTTTTTTTTTAATTCAGCCCTGGCTGGGTAGCTCAGTTGGTTAGAACATCATCTTGATATGCCAAGGTTGTCAGTTTGATCCCTGGCCAGGGTGCATACAGAATCAATGAAAGAATGCATCCATAAGTGGAACAACCTCTCTCTCTCTCTCTCTCTCTCTCTCTCTCTCTCTCTCTCTCTCTCTCTCTCTCTCCCCCTCCCTTTCTTCTCTCTCTCTAAAATCAATTTAAAAAAATTTTATAACTCTGAACTTCCAACACTTGATATTGGGAACTACATAAATAAGAGCAACTCACTAAGAAAAATGAATAAGAACTGAATAAATTATATGTAGATATGTTTGAAAACATGGAAGAGATTATATGGAAAAAGTGGGGAAATGAAAACCCATTAAGTGATGCTTCTGCTTTGGGATTTTTGTTGATTTTAAAGAGACAACTGAAATGCCAAGAGGCTAAGCAGTACTTTTTGTGAGCTTTGAGGAACCAGAGAGGTAAAAGTCAGAGTAAGTGACCTGCCCGTATAAGGCCTTGGTGAGTCCCCACAGTTTGATTTGGGACACAAAGAGCTGTATCCTGGAACTAAGAAAGCACCTAAAGAAAAAGTATCCCTCATAGACCTCTTGAGCAGATCTCACACAAGTGTTCCAGTATTGGTAGGGACTCCAGATATTTAACAGAAGTAAGCCAAAAGGAATATCATATCACCTTGGCCTCAAATAATTGCAACAAACAATTTTTCAAGTACAATGAAAGCACAAAGATAGCAGAGCACACAGAAGACAGGGCAACATGAACAATAATTGGTAGAAATAAAGATGACAGATTTATAAAGCTCTAGATATTGAAGTTAATCAGAAACAGACATTAAAGTAATTATGTTTCTATGTTCAAGAAGATAAAGCACAAAATTAAAAATATGGTTAAAAAACTAAAACAATATATAGCCAATTAAAAAAACAAAAAGTCTAGTACTGAAAAATATAATAACAAAATTAAGAATGCAATGGTTGGATTTAGCAGCCATTTATTCACAGATAAAGGAAAATTTGTGAACTGGAAATAGATCAGAAGAAAATAAGCAGAATGAAGCACAAAAGCACAAAATGATGCATTAAAGATAAAAGAATGTAAGAAACATAAAGAACACTGTGATAAGATCTAATTTATGTAAATTAGATTTAGAAAGAAAGAGAAAATGGGGCAAAAGCAATATTTTAAAAGAAAATGGTTAAGAATTTTCCAAAACTGATGAAAGCTATCAATTCACAAAATCAAGAATCCAAATTAATGCTAAGCAGGATAAATATATAAAAATAATATATAGATACCTAGCAAAACATCAAAAACAGATAGAAAATCTTGGATAAAATACTGAGAATGCTCAGTCATTCTGAATAAAGTCAAGGAGAGGGACTATATGAGAAAGTCAGTACAAAGATATATTTGTAAATTCC
Source organism: Furipterus horrens (assembly GCF_987537825.1). Taxonomy (NCBI): domain Eukaryota; kingdom Metazoa; phylum Chordata; class Mammalia; order Chiroptera; family Furipteridae; genus Furipterus; species Furipterus horrens. Next base: position 61,778,118 of record NW_028327171.1, on the reverse strand, counting down.
AGTACTATGACTGGAATAAATCTTCCATTGAAAAAACAAAGACTGTTAAATTGCTTTTAAAAATAACTGGACTACAATTTCTGGTCTAGTATGTAAGGAGTTTGGAAATCACACTGTGCTAATAAATAACAAGTAAAAAGCTGAACAAATTGAAAAATCAGCTTCTAGATCTAGAATTAAAGTTGCAAGGAAAATCACTGCCTCCAGAATAGGAGGGACAGACAGACAAATAGAGGATCACAATTTTCTCAGGCAGAAACCTCCCAGGGAACCAGTAGGAAAACTTAAACTGTAATTGACAAACTGCTGGAGGCACAGTGTAAACAAGTCTGAGAGTTAAAAACTCCAGAACTACTCAGTCCTAGGGGACCCTCATATTTTTGTGAGTTTTGCCTCCCAACAGAACAGACTTCAGAGCAATGAATGTTATCAGGAATAGGGAGACATAACATAATGATAAAGAAGTGAGTTCTGAGCTTGAGGATATCTCCACAGAAACTTCCAAAACTGAAAAGCAAAGAGAAAAAAGACTGATAAAGAACAGAACAGAATATCCAAGAACTGTACAACACATGCATAATGAGAACACTAAAAGGAAGAGAGAAAAGAGCAGAAGCAGTATTTGAAGTGATAATGCCTAAGAATTTCCCCACATTAATGTCAGACACCAAACCATAGAACCAGGAAGCTCAGAAAACACCAAGGAGGATAAAATGCAAGACAAACAAATGAAAACTACACCTATACATATATTTAACCTGCATAAAATCAAAGATAAATTATTTTTTTAATCTTGAAAGAATCCAGAGGAGGGGGGAAAACATTTACTATAGAGGAAAAAGAAGAAATTCATTCAACTTCCTGCAAGTGAGAAGAGAGTGGAGTAAAGCATTTAAAGTGTTATGAGGAAAAAGAAAACCCACTTTCTGAAATCTGTATCCTGTAAAATTTGCTCCAAAAATTAAGGAGAAATTAAGGCTTTCTGAGAGAAACAAAAATTGAGGGAATGTGTTGCTGGTAGGTAGATCTGCCTTGCAAGAAATATTTTTAAAAGTTCTTCAGAGAATAAAAAAGATGTATGTCAGACACTCATAGCTACATAAAGAAAGCATCAAAACAGGATTAAGTGAAGGTAAAATAGAAAATTTTAGGTTCTTATTCTTAACTGATGACCCTTTGTTCAAACTAATAACAGCAATAATGCATTTGATTATGTATGCTTATATGTGTGTGTGTATATGTGTGTGTGTATATGTTTATGTATGAGTGAAATGAATGACAGCAATAATACAAGGGGCAGAAGAAGGAAATCAGGATTATTTTGCTATTATACGGTACTTGAACCACCTGTGAAGATATATAATATTATTTGGAAGTGGACTTGAATTAGTTGTTAATGTATATTGTAAACTTTGGAGAATCAATTAAAGTAAATTTTTTAAAAGTATAATTAATAAACAAAAAAAGAGAGAAAATTGAATTATATAGTTATATAAAGAGCTCAGTAAAACCACGAAAGGCAGAAAAAGAGAGGAAGACAAAAATAGAAACAAAGAACAAAGTCAATGAATAGAAAATAGTAAAACATATGGTAGATATTAATCCAACTATATAAATACTCACTTTAAACATCCATGATGCAAATACATCAGTTAAAAGAGAGAATGTCACTATGGATCAAAAAACAAGACCTAACTATATTTTGTCCATAAGAAATCCAGTTTAAATATAAAGACATTATATTTAAAGTAAATTGGTGGAGGACGATATATCATGCTAACACTAATCAAAAGAAAGTGGGAGTAGCTATATTAATTGCAAACAAAGTAGATTTCAGAGCAAGGAAAGGGATCAGAAATAAAGAGGAGTATTATATAATGATAAAGGAGTCCATTCTCCAAGAAGACATAATAATCCTTCATGTGTATGCACCTAACAACAGAACATCAAAATACATGAGGCAAAAAGTGGATAGAAATGCAAGGAGAAATAGAGACTTAAAATTATAGTTGGAAACTTTGAAACCGTTTTATCAAAAATGGGCAGATACACAGGCACAAGATCAGAAAGGACATAGTTGAACACAACACCACCATTAATCAACAGTATATAATTGATATTTATAGACCATGTCAATCAACAGCAGCAGAATACACATTACTCTTAGGCTCGCATGAAATATTCACTAAGATAGACCATATTCTGGGTCATAAAACTAACATTAATGAATTTAAAAGAATAGAAGTTATACAATGTCTGCTCTCAGACTATAATGAAACTTTATTAGAAAGCAATAACAGGTAGCTGGAAAATCCCAAAATACTTGGAAATTAAACAACATACTTCTAAATAATATGTAGATCAAAGAATAAACCCCAAGAGAAATTTTAAAATATTTTTACTAAATAAATATAAAAATACAAGTTATCAAAATTTGTGGGATGCAGAAAAAAGCAGTGCTCAGAGGGAAATTTGTAGCATTGGATGCATATTTTAGAAGAGAATAAAGAACAAAATGAATAGCCTAAGTTTATACCTTTGAAAACTAGAAAAAGAAGTGAAAGTGAAATTCAAAGTAAGCAAAAGAAATAAAAAAACAAAATAGAGAGGAAAGCAATGAAATTGAAAATAAAATAATCAATAGAGAAAATTAAAGAAACCAAAAGCTGGTTCTTTGAAAAGATCAATAAAATCAATAAGGCTGTAGCCAGGCTAACTAAGATTTAAAAGAAGAGAGAAAGGACTTTCAGTCAAGGTGGCAGCATAGGTAAACATGGCTCACCTCCTCACACAACCACATCAAAATTACAACTAAACTATATAACAACCATCACTCAGAACCATCAGAAAACGAGTTGAATGAAAGTCCAACAACTATGGAATTAAAGAAACCACATGCATCCAGAATAGTAGAAGGGGTGGAGATGCAGAACAGGCTGGTCACACATCCATGTGTGGTGGATAGAAATTTAGAAGGGATATCCTGGGAGCAAGGAGTCCCAGCCCTACACCAGATCCCCCAGCCCAGAGTTCTGATGCCAGGAAGATAAGTCCCCATAACTTCTGGCTACAAAAACAAGCAGGGATTGAGTCAGTGGAAGAAACTTCCAGAGTCCAAAGCAGTTCTTCTGAAAGAACCCACACATGGATCTACCCAGACTCAATCCCTTGGAACTCCAGCACCAAGGCAGCAGCTTGAAAGGCACCAGTGACATATAGGGAGGAATTGAAGTGTGTGGCATCAAGGTGAGAGCTGGAGGACAGCTTTCTCCCAGACAGAAAGGTAAGCAGAGGCCATTGTCCTTTTTCTACTCCTTCCCCAAAGCCACTGTGCCAGTAGGCAGATGCTATATCTGAGATTCCATCAACCTTGCTAACACTCTTTGTCCCACCCTGAGATATGCTGGGGCTTTGTTCCACTCAAGTTACAGGCCCACCTCAGTGATGTTTTTAATGAATGGCTGGTCCTGGCTCATGCTTCACAACTTTCTAAATCTTCCCAAACAAGCAACAGTTGTCCTCAATGAGCCTCCAGCCCCGACCCCCATACCTCTGCTAAGTGGCCCCAGGCCTGACACTAGCAGCAACCAGCCTAGGTTCACAGCTTGAATTTGCCTGGGAATCTCCAAGCCCAGCACAAGTAGGAGCCCTCACAAATTGTTTTCTAGCTCAGGCAGTGTGGCCCTAGGCAAAACACCCCCACCACCCAGGAAACCCCAAGGCCAGCATACCCAGTGGACAGCTACAGAACACACTGAAGCACCACCACCCTTCCCCTGTATGGCTGGTCCCCACGGACAGTGGAGGTTGGTGATCCATGGTAACAACCAGTCCTTACAGTTGACTGGACTGGGTAAATCCCTATTATTGACCTGACAAGAGCAACCAAGGCTCAACTATAAGAGGAGGGGATACTCAGCCCACATGAATATGCACCTTGAGTACTCAGCTTGGGTGATAGGGAAAGAGATACCATTGGGCCCTACAGGACACCTATTACATTAGGCCACTCTACCAAGACAGGGAGTCATAGCAGCTCTACCTACTACATAGAAACAAACACAGGGAGGCTGCCAAAATGAGCAGACAAAGAACCATGGACCAAATGAAAGACGAGATCAAAACTCCAGAACAACACCTAAATAAAACAGAGATAAACAATTTATCAGATGCAGAGTTCAAAACACTGGTTATAAGGATGCTCAAGGGACTTAGTGAGGACCTCAACAGCATAAAAGAGATCCAGTCAGAAATGAAGGGCACACTAATTGAAATAAAGAACAATTTACACAAGGAAACAATAGTAGAGTGAATGAAGGTGGGAAGCAAATTGTTACTGAGCAAAACAGGGCTCATTCATGTGGCACCTTGGTGTATGACCCAACAATCAGTGTTGAGACAAATAGGACTTTATTTAAAATATTCCAACCTTGTTGGGGTTGGGAGCACTTCAGCTCAGAGTCCTGTTCTCCCATGGCACGCAGCAACTTCCCTTGATCCCCAAAGGCTATAAACCAAAACCAAGCCAAATTGTCCCCCAGACCTTATCTGCCAGCTTGCTCCTTCAGGAGCTGGGGTACATTGTCATCAGCCTCATATAATAGTCCAGGAAAGCATGTGCCATGTTACACTGGATCATAGTGAGGTCCAGGAAAGGCACAAGTCCTAAGAGAGTGTCTTCTCCTTATGTCCTGAGTTCTAAGAGCCCAGACAGAGTGCAGGTCTGAAAGGCAGAGTCCTTGGTGGCTTTGGAGTCAGCTGGAGCTGGCACGATTAAAGCAGCTGAATGCCTGCTTTCCTACTAGTGTTACAGAGTGGGGGTCCCCCAAAATCCCCAGAGCCTGCGGGTTGGGGAATGGAGAGAAGGGAACAGCTTTTAAGATGCATTTGCATAACTAGTGTGTATTAGTTATGCAAATGGCTTTGGTTCTTTCAAGGCCCCAAGGAGATGGGAGGGGGTTTGAGTATGAAATAGTGAGGAAAGAGCACACAGAGCCTGCACAAGCTTCTGCGAATGCTTAGAACTGGTTACCATGCCCATGTGTCACAGGATGTAGTCAGGGATTTAAAAATAGGCGGCAGGCATTTTGGCTAGAACTCCATGTGGCTTTGAAAGGGAAAGGAAAACTCCATTTGGTTAACAAGGAGGCTGGGAACTCTATGTGGTCCTGTTACAAAACCCTTGGGCTGCTCCAATTGAAACAGAACCCACGGGCTGTTTAGTTAGGGGCCTGATTGCCTGCAACCAGAATTATAACTCTCAATACCAGAGTTTAATGAAAAGAAAAAGAATTATTTACTTAACAGTTACATAAATTTAGATTATTTGCGGATTTCTGCCGTTAAGTCTTATGTTCCTTAAATCACCCACAAACACATATTCTTGTCTCCCCCTACCAAACCAGGCTAGTTTTAGAAGAGTTAGAGATACCATTTCCCTACTTTCTAAACACAGTTCAGCTTTACCAGTAGCTGTCAATTATTCAATTCTGATTGGGAAGGCCTTTCTGCGTTGTGGTGCTTGCCAGCTTTTAATCCAAAACCTTGTGGATTCCCAGCCTTCTTATAAACTGCATGGAATTTTCCCTCCTTAAAGCAGCATGGTGTACCCTCCTTTGTAATCCACATGGAGAACTCCTCAAAACCACAATGTCAGTCCTCTTCTTTTCAAAGCAACATGGTCAGTCTCGTTAAAATGTCTGCCGCTTAATTTTTAAATCCTTGACTGTGTCCTATGACACAGTTGGCATGGCCCCCAGTTCTGACCATTCACAGAACCTCACGCAGGCTCTGTATGCTCTTTCCATACCACCCCACCCCCACCCCCATCTAAGACCCCTCCCATCTCCTTGAGGCCTTGGAAGCATCCAAGTTATTTGTGTAACAAAAATACCAGCCACCAGCCCCAGGCATGTGAAGGCATCCTGAAAGCTGCTTCCTTCTCCCCATCCCCCAGCTGCAAGCTCTGGGGTTTTTTGGACACCCCTGTTCTGTAACAGTTCTACATTAAGAGCTGGAGAGCACCACAACACAAGCAAAACCTCCCCAATCAGGCTCAAATGATTGGGAGCTGCTGGTAAAACTGAATTGTGTCTGGGAAATAGGAAAACTGCATCTCCGACTTTTCTAAAACCAGCTTGGTTTGATAGGGGTAGGCAGAACTATGAGTTTGTTGGTGTTTTAAAGAAAATAAGACTTAAAGACTTAAATCCACCAATAATCAAAATCTGTATAACCTTTAAATAAACAATTCTTTTTCTTTTCACCAAACTCTGGTATTGAGAGTTATGCTTCTGGCGGTGGGCATTCAGGCTCCTCATAACTGAAAGCCCGTGGGTTCTGTTACACTAGCCCAGGTCACATGGCTAAAACCTGACTACTAGCTGCATAGCTGCTTCTTCTCTCAGGCAACATGGCTGAATCCCCTTCCAGCTTATGGCTTATTCCTCATGGCTACTCCTCCTCTTTGTGATAAGTCATTTTTTACTTTTTTTGCTATTTTGCCATTTTTGCTTTTTTACTCCAGTGGCAAGTTATTTTGCTCACTTATCCCAGATGCACCAAGAATTTATTAGCTGAAGCCCCCTTGTTAGTTCACCCTGGCTGTTATCTCTATCCCAGATGCATCAAGAATTTACTACCGAGAATTTACTAGCTGAAGTCCCTGTGTTAGCTCACCCTGGCTGTTATCTCTATCCCAGGCGCACTAAGTGCACTAAATGCACTAAATGTTTATCAGCTAAAGCCCCCTCTAAATTAGAAAGTGTCTATGTGTAGTTTCTCCCACCTACTACTTTTATTGGGCAGCTCCAAGAACATGAGTCTAGTTTTTTTTTTTTTGCCTTTAGAAACCTTTAAAAACCTTATAGTCTGTAAGGCAGCGCGGCTCTCCCATCTTCCGCCTCTGAAGGTGGGAAGAACCGTCCCTGGCCAGGTAAATAAACGCCATCAATTTGTTTCTAAATTGCCTCGTGTCCTCTTTGCTCGCTAATGCTCCATAACATTTGGAGGCCCCAGCGAGATCCCCAACCTTTGTTGGGAAAGGAGGTCGAGGCTGGACGGCTACCGGACGAGAGTAAGGGGGAGATCTCCGAGAAATTTTTCTCGGCCCCTACTCTGCAGTCCAAGCCGTACCAATATCCTATCCTTGATCGGCTGTTTGGCGTCCCCCCATCAGGTATTGCCAAATACACCGAGGGAAAGGTGTATTTGGACTGGTCTGAGATTGGTGCACCCAGGGGGTCCGGTGGAGGACTGGACTCAGTCTTACTCCCCGGACTAGGTCGAACCGCACGACGGTGGGTTCGAACCTCAGGTTTTCTGTTTACTGTTTTGTTTGCTGTCTGTCTCGGTCTTGGTCTGTTTTTCGCTGAAATGGGTCAGTCCTCTTCGTGTTCGTCTTGTTCTCCTTTGGAATGTTTTCTCGAGAATTTTTCTGATTTTAAACGAAGGGCTTACAGCCTCTTTGGGGAGAAGGTGTCCCCTGGACGACTACAGACTCTCTGTGAATTGGAATGGCCTACATTCTCAGAGGCCTCCTGGCCATCTGAGGGGTCTTTTGATCTTCAAATGGCCTACGGGGTCCGCCGAGTCTGCGCCGGGAAGCCTGGCCACCCTGACCAAATTCCTTATATTCAAATTTGGATTGAAATTTTGGAAGAAAAGCCCAAATGGCTACAAAAATGTCAGAAGAAAAATGCAACTATTTTGCTTACATCTAAACCGAAGGATAGCCCTTTTAAGGGTCCCCCTCCGGTCCTCCCGGCCTCACAGGAAAGTCCCCCTCCTGTGAGACCCCCTCCTTACATCCGACCAGTTTCGGAGCCTACTGATGAGGGGAATGCGGCAGGCCGCAATCCTCCTTTTAGTCCTTCCCACACCCGTTCAGGCCGGGATTACACTCCCCCTGACTCTACAATAGAGCCAGCTCCCCTTCTCCCGCTGCGAGAGGCCTCGGCCCCCGCTGAGCCCTCTGGTCGGCCCTTTATGGTGTATGTCCCTTTCTCTACCAGCGACTTATACAACTGGAAGAATCAGAACCCATCTTTTTCACAGAATCCCACTGGACTTATCTCCCTTTTAGAGTCTGTTTTCTTTACTCACCAGCCAACCTGGGATGATTGTCAGCAGTTGCTTCAGACCCTCTTCACTTCGGAGGAGAGAGAGCGCGTAAGAGGGGAAGGGCGGAAGCTCGTCCTCGGGCCAGACGGGCAACCATCTGAGGACCCAGTGAGACTTGAGCACGTCTTCCCCTTAACGCGCCCAACTTGGGATTCAAACAGCGAACGAGGTAGGGAGGCATTAGAGCGATATCGCCAGATTCTCCTCCGCGCCCTCCGTGCTGCGGCTCGCCGACCGACTAATCTGTCAAAGGTCACTGAGGTAAGTCAGGGCCCTGATGAGTCGCCGGCCGCATTTCTCGAGCGGCTGCAGGAGGCTTACCGCCTTTATACTCCCATTGATCCTGAAGCACATGAGAACCAGAGGGCTCTAAATATAGCTTTTGCATCCCAGTCGGCCCCTGATATTAGAAAGAAGTTGCAGAAATTAGAGGGCTTTGAGGGAAAGCCCCTGACCGAGTTGGTAGAGATTGCCCAGCGTGTCTTTAACAACCGAGAGGATCCTAGGGACTTGAATAAGAAAATGGCTCGTGTTCTCCTAACTATGGCAGGAGAACCCCCACGGAGGGACAAACAACCGTTTAAAGGACCAAGGCATATGAGACAGGAAAGGACCCCGCTTGGCAAAAATCAATGTGCTTACTGCAAACAGGAAGGACATTGGAAAAATGAGTGCCCCAAGCGTAAGGCTCATATGCCCCGTCAGCCAGTCTTGGTACAGGAAGCTCGGGACTGATGGGGCCGGGGCTCTCTACTTTATGCCCCCAAAGAGCCCAGGGTCTGTCTCAAAGTGGGGGACCAACCTATCAACTTCTTAGTGGACACAGGTGCGACTTTCTCAGTTCTTCAGGAAGCCCGTGGGCCAATCAGCCAGAAAAAGACTCTTATACAAGGGGCTACAGGCAAGACTAAGTCGTACCCCTGGACTGAGGCCAGAATCACAGACCTTGGTGGCCGCACCGTCACACATTCCTTTTTAGTCATGCCTGAATGCCCGTTTCCTCTCCTGGGTCGAGATCTTCTCCATAAGTTGGGGGCAACAATCTCATTCCGCCAGGAGAAACCAGAAGTGTCCTTGGGATTAGCACCTGCAACGGTGTTTGTCACTTGTCCACTTGAGGAAGAATATCTCCTCCTAGCAGATTCCACCACCACTCAGCTTTCTGACCTTCTGGTTCAATGGCAACAAGCCATCCCAACTGTTTGGGCTGAAAACAACCCTCCTGGCATTGCTTCCCATGTACCTCCTGTAGTTGTTACTCTTTTAAGCAATGCAATTCCATGCCAACAGAGACAATATCCTATGCCCCTGAAAGCTCGGCGAGGGGTTGCAGTCCATATCCGGCGTCTGCGAGAGGCCGGTATTTTACGGGCTTGCAAATCAGCATGGAACACCCCTCTCCTCCCAGTTCAAAAACCAGGCACGGAGGACTACCGCCCAGTACAGGACTTAAGAGAAGTGAATAAAAGGGTTAAGACCATACACCCTACGGTGCCCAATCCTTACACTCTTCTCAGTCTTTTGTCTCCTGATCATACGGTGTATTCAGTATTAGACTTAAAGGACGCCTTCTTCTCCATACCATTGGCACCAGTCAGTCAGCCTATTTTTGCCTTTGAATGGACAGACCCAGACACAGGGGAGTCAGGGCAACTAACGTGGACCCGGTTGCCCCAGGGATTTAAGAACTCCCCAACTCTTTTTGATGAGGCACTCAGTCGGGACCTTGCCCCGTTTCGAGCAGATCACCCTGGTGTCACTATCCTACAGTATGTAGATGACATCCTGCTAGCGGCCAAAGACTTAGACAGTTGCAAGGAAGTTACTGAGACATTGTTGCGACTACTAGCCCGTTTAGGATATCGGGTGTCAGCGAAAAAGGCCCAGCTATGCAGGGAGGAAGTCACTTACTTAGGATACAATTTGAAGGGAGGTAACCGGACGCTGTCTCAAAGAAGAATTCAGGCTATCTTGCAGATCCCAACTCCCACCACTAGACGCCAAGTCCGAGAATTCCTCGGGGCGGTCGGTTATTGTCGCCTATGGATCTTGGGATTTGCAGAACTAGCTAAGCCTCTCTACGCCTGCACTGGGGGGGCAAAGGAACCGCTAAAATGGACTGAAATAGAGGAGGCGGCATTCCAGGCGCTTAAGAAGGCTTTAGCAACTGCTCCAGCCTTAGCCCTACCCAAACTTGACAGGCCCTTTCAACTTTATGCAGCAGAAAATAAAGGAATCGCCAAGGGGGTGCTCACACAACAACTAGGTCCCTGGAGGAGGCCCGTAGCATATCTATCAAAGCGATTAGACCCCATTGCTGCGGGATGGCCGAACTGCTTGCGAGCTATAGCAGCTACTGCACAACTAGTGAAGGAAGCCACAAAGTTAACTTTCGGGCAAGAACTACAAGTTATCACTGCCCATGCAGTAGAAACTCTGCTAAGAAGTCCCCCTGATAGATGGCTCTCCAATGCACGTATTGTACAGTATCAAGTTTTACTTCTAGATCCAGACCGTGTCAAGTTTCTCCAGTCTGCAGCCCTCAATCCAGCTACTCTTCTCCTGGATGATGATCCCAGCCAGCCGCTTCATGACTGTCTCGATGTGCTCACCGCCCTCACCAATTACCGGGAAGACCTAACAGATATTCCCCTGACAGATCCTGATGCCGTCCTGTACACTGACGGCAGCAGCTTTGTCAAGGAAGGGATCCGGTATGCTGGGGCAGCTGTTGTAACAATGGACACTGTCATCTGGGCGCAGGCTTTAGGACCTGGGGCATCCGCCCAGAAGGCGGAACTGATAGCCTTGACACAAGCGCTGCGCTGGTCAAAGGGGAAGCGGGTAAACATCTATACAGATAGCCGGTATGCTTTCGCTACTGTACATGTTCATGGTAGCATCTATCAGGAAAGGGGACTCTTAACATCAGAAGGAAAGCATATAAAAAATGCTCAGGAAATCCTGAACCTCCTTGCTGCTATTTGGCTCCCAAGGCAGGTTGCTGTAATTCACTGTAAAGGGCACCAGGTTATCCGTACGCCAGAGGCCCAGGGAAATGCCTTTGCCGATCAGGAGGCCCGGAAGGTTGCCTTGCAACCAGTGGAACCGCTCACTCTGTTGCCGCTTGTCCCGCCTCCAGTTCTCCAAGGGCCTCCTGTATACTCAGAGAAAGATCAGGCACTGGCTATCAGACTAAGAGTCCCGGAGACCCAGGAAGGATGGAAGTGCCTCAAGGACGGCCGCCTCTTAGTTCCAGAGGCTTTAGGGAGGGAGCTCATCAGGCAAGTACATCAAAGCACACACTTAGGGGGAACAAGATTAGCAGAACTTCTGCAGACAGTCTATTATATCCCGGGACTATACCAAAAGGCAAAGAGTGTTAGTCGCCGGTGCCCCCAGTGTGCTGCTGTTAATTCAGCTCCAGTTTCCAAGGACCCATTAGCACCTCATCACCGTAAGGGTGGACTCACGCCGGGAGAACTATGGGAAGTTGACTTCACAGAAATGCCCGCAGCTCGAGGTGGTTTCAAATACCTTCTAGTGCTTGTAAATACATTCTCGGGCTGGGTTGAGGCTTTCCCCACTCGGTCAGAAACGGCCCTAGTAGTAGCTAAAAAGTTATTACAAGATATCATCCCTCGATTTGGTCTCCCCCTAGCTATGGGGTCCGACAATGGCCCGGCTTTCATTAGCCAAATAACCCAACAATTAAGCAAAGCTTTAGGCATCAAGTGGAAACTCCACTGCATATATAGACCCCAGAGTTCAGGTCAGGTAGAAAGAATGAATAGAACCCTAAAAGAGACTTTGACTAAATTAAAGCTAGAAACTGGCGATGATTGGCTAAGCCTCCTTCCCTTTGCCCTGTTAAGAGCCCGCTGTACTCCTTATTTTCAGAAGTATACTCCTTTTGAAATTATGTTCGGACGGCCACCGCCCTTGCTCCCCAAGCTCAGGGCCGATTTTACAGCTGTTATAACTAACCAAGAACTTCTTAAGGCCCTGCAGGCTTTTTCAGTAAGCACCCGGGAACTGCACGCCTATATCCGAGAGTGCCGGCCCGCCCCAGTTAACAACAACTCCGGACAACCACTGGCAGAACCGGGAGACCTTGTGTGGCTAAAGAAGTGGAATCCGGACAAGCTCGGACCGAGGTGGACTGGACCACACCAGGTGATCTTCAGTACCCCCACTGCAGTTAAAGTCGCCGGGAAAAGGTACTGGATCCACCGCTCCCAGGTCAAGCCGGCAGAACTATCGGACAAGGACCTTGAGAAATGGACAATCGAGCGAACAGAGCACCCCTTGCGGGTGCGGCTGCGGCGGCACTCTTCCTCTTCCTCTCCCCCTTCCCCCTCTTAACTATAGTTGCAGAAAACCCCCACCGCCTAATTAATTACACCTGGCATCTCTCCCGAACTGGAGACAGAAAAATCGTCAGCCAGGTTAGCACTCCTGGAGCCCCAGTGTTTACTTTTGACCTCTGTGCCCTTCTTGGTAATCAGTTTTACCCCGGAGGTTGGGGACAAGAGTGGACCCCAAGACGCCCTCCAGGGCCGTTAGGCGCCCAGCTGGGTACTGGGGCCTTTAATAGGGTTCTAACCGGGCCTGGGTGCGGTACCCTGCAGGGAGAAAAACTGTTACGATCTGTTCAATTTTATATGTGCCCCCTCTCAGAATCCCCACCGTGTAACAAACCCACAGAGTTTTACTGTCCCCAGTGGTCTTGTGTTACTATAAGCCAGCAAGCCAGCTCTGATACATCCCTCTCCCAGAGCCGGCCTAAGAGTCCGGTGACGTGTGAAACCTTGCGCACCTGTAATCCTATCTCAATGTGGCCTCTCGAACACTGGGACAAACAGTGGGAAAGTGGAAAAACCTGGGGACTGAGACTTGTCGCAGTTGGTCGGGATCCTGGAATTCTCCTTACCATCCAGAAGCGTCGTATTCCCCAGCCTAGCCTCCCAATCAGTCCCCTTGCAGGTTTCGGGTTACCCGAGAAGCCCAAGGCACCACCCCCGCCCAGAGCTTCACCGTCCCCTTCTAGGAAACCAGGCCCCCGAAGCACTAGGGCGGTCACCTTCAGACCAGTCTCACTTACTACCCCGAAGCCGGAGACCCAGCCTATATTCAGGACCCTGAGTACTGTCTTTCAATATCTAAACAAGACGCAGCCTAACATGACTAAAGACTGCTGGCTGTGCCTTAACCCAGGGCCTCCGTATTACATCGGCATAGGTGCCAACCGCAGTTTTGGTAATCAAAATGAGAATATACAGAACTTAACTCTATCCCAGTTAGCCAAAAGACCCCAAGACTGCCGGTGGGGACATGCTCCTAAATTAACTTTAGGGTCCTTTGAAGGCCAAGGAGCTTGTGTTCTCTCCTCCAGTTTTACCCTCACCACTTCCCCGTACAGTAGCTCCTGTGCCCATAAGACTACCCTACCCCCCAGAGGTGCAGCGGAATTTGTCTTAGTTGCTCCTTCAGGTACCTGGTTTGCATGTACAAGTGGATTAACTCCCTGCATTTCTTCCTCTGCACTAGACCCCAGTTTTCCTGAATTATGTATTTTAGCTCACATCCTTCCCCAAGTATACTATTATTCTGGCAGTCAAGGTCGAGAGCACCTGAGGTTAGAGGGTTTATACCGATATAAGAGAGCTCCAGTACTGGTCCCGGCGCTCATTGGCCTTGGGATAGCAGGATCTGCTGCCATAGGAACCTCGGCCTTACTAGTTGGAGACAAAAACTTTAAGGATTTAAGTGCTCAAATAGATCAGGATTTAGGGACGTTAGAAAAAAGTGTCAGTAAATTAGAAGATTCACTCAGTTCTCTAGCAGAAGTAGTGTTGCAGAATAGAAGAGGTCTAAACCTGCTTTTTCTTAAACAGGGAGGATTATGCTTAGCCCTTGGAGAAACTTGCTGTTTTTATACTAACCACTCTGGAGTTATAAAAGACAGCCTTAGCCAACTTCGTAAGAGGCTGCAGGATAGGGAAGAGGCCAGGAACAGAAATGAAAATTGGTATGAACGATTTTTCTCTATGTCCCCTTGGGCGACAACTCTTTTAACAGCCTTAACTGGGCCACTTGCCATTCTCCTTTTAACGTTAACAGTGGGACCTTGCATTATTAACTGCCTAGTAAAGTATATCAAACGAAGAATTCAAGCAGTGAAGCTACTAGTTCTCCATAGCCAGTACAATAGACTAAATACTCAGGATTCAAGGATTTGAATTAGTTACAAAAACCAGTGGGGAATGTGATAAGTCATTTTTTACTTTTTTTGCTATTTTGCCATTTTTGCTTTTTTACTCCAGTGGCAAGTTATTTTGCTCACTTATCCCAGATGCACCAAGAATTTATTAGCTGAAGCCCCCTTGTTAGTTCACCCTGGCTGTTATCTCTATCCCAGATGCATCAAGAATTTACTACCGAGAATTTACTAGCTGAAGTCCCTGTGTTAGCTCACCCTGGCTGTTATCTCTATCCCAGGCGCACTAAGTGCACTAAATGCACTAAATGTTTATCAGCTAAAGCCCCCTCTAAATTAGAAAGTGTCTATGTGTAGTTTCTCCCACCTACTACTTTTATTGGGCAGCTCCAAGAACATGAGTCTAGTTTTTTTTTTTTTGCCTTTAGAAACCTTTAAAAACCTTATAGTCTGTAAGGCAGCGCGGCTCTCCCATCTTCCGCCTCTGAAGGTGGGAAGAACCGTCCCTGGCCAGGTAAATAAACGCCATCAATTTGTTTCTAAATTGCCTCGTGTCCTCTTTGCTCGCTAATGCTCCATAACACTCTTCTCTTCTACACTCACTCTGCCCACATGGCCCTCTCCCATGGCAGACCAACTCTCCTACAAAGCTGCCTCACTACTACATCATGGCTCTCTTCCTACACACCGTAATTCCTAGCTGACTAGTCTGCACCTTTCAGACCATGTGGCTTCACTCCTTTTATCCCCATGGCTCTCCCTAATTTTAAATACTGACCTGGAGCACCAGACATCATTGTTACAAAAACTCTCTTAAGCCTATCTTAAGCCTTTTGCCCTGGGCTGCAGCACAGCTATTACCTAGCCATCAGCTTGCCATAGATATGCAAAGTACTTAAAAAGCTGTATTATCTCCTTCCCCCAACCCCAAAACCATGAGCTGTAGGGACTTGTGGACTCCTTCCCCAGTCTGTTACAAAACCAATTATTTGGAACATAAGGAAGCAAAAATCAACCAATCAAAATAACAACAAGAAAAAAAGAGTATTTTAATGGTTGTCAGATGGGAGGAGGTGTGTAGGAGAATGGGTGAAGAGGTGAGGGGATTATGAAGTACAGATAGGTAGTCACAGAATAGCCATGGGGATGTAAAGTCGTCGTCGTCGGCAGCCGTCCGTCTCGAGAGACGATGGTGTAGCTTCTTAAGTGTCTATCTGCACCGCCGAGAATGGCTGTGCAGTCCGACTCGGGAGTGACACGGCATCTGTCTCCTCCCGTGTTGAATCGACATCTTGCGATGACGCTGGAGTGTCCTCTCCAGTGGAGCTGAAGCTACAGAGCCTGGGCAGGGTGATATGGAGGGTCTGCTGTTGCCCATGCAGCAGACCCCCCCTCTCTTCGCAGCTGAAGGATCCAAGGGAAAGACGGAGTCGATACAGCTTGGCTTCAGGTGCGCCGCAGGAGTTGCCGGTGTTGACTACAACGTCAAACCGCCTTAGGGACTCCGGCTCCGGATTTTCTGTCGGGGTTTACTCCCTTAGCCTTTCCCCTGAAGAGGTATGCCGCAAGGCAGCAGAGGTTTTTTGGAGTCAGAGTTTTCCTTCTCTGATGTACCCTGACTGGAAGATCGAACCAGCGACACTTAGCTCGCAGGCCGACGCTCAATCCACTGAGCTAAACCAGCCAGGGCCCGGGGATGTAAAGTACAATATATAGGAAATAGAGTAGGCAAAGAATTTATACATATGACCCAAGGACATGAACAAGGGTGTGGGGATTGCCTGAGGAGGGAGTGGGGGCACTGGGTAGAGGAGGTCAAAGGTAGAAAAATTGAGATAACTGTCAAAGCATAATCAATAAAATACAATTAAAAATAAAAAAATATATATGTGTATATATATATACATACATACATATATATATACACACACACACACACATATATATATATATAGAGAGAGAGAGAGAGAGAGAGAGAGAGAGAGGATACAAATGACCTACATTAGAACTGAAAGAGGGAACATCAACTCAGATCCCAGGGACATCTAAAGGATGATAAAGAAATACTATGAACAACTATGTTTTGGTAACCTAGTTGAAATGGGTCAATTCCTTGAAATACAATCTGTCAAAACTCATGCAAGAATAGACAACCTGTGTCTTAAATAAATTGATTCAATAATTAATAATCTTCCAAAAGAGAAAGCATCAGGCCTAGATGGATTCACTTGTGAACTCTACCAAATATTTAAGGAAGAAGCGATACCAATTCTCCACAATATTTTTCAGAGGATAGAAGCAGAGTGAATACTTCCTAAATAATTCTATGAGGCCAGCATTATCAAAATAAGAAAACTAGATATTACAAGAAAAGAATTACTACAGATCAATATCTCTCATGAATACAGGGGAAAAAAATCTTCAAAAAATATTAGCAAATTGAATCTAACAACATGTAAAAAGAATTATACAGTATAACCATGTAAGATTTTTCCCAGGCTGGTTCACCATTCAAAAATCAGTTAAATGTAATCCTTCACATTAACAGGCTAAAAAAGAAAAATTACAAGATCATACCAGTAGATGCATAAAAAGCATTTGACAAAAATCTAACATCCATTCATGATAAAAATTCTCAGCAAGCTAAGAATAAAAGAGATCTTCCTCAATATCTATCAAAAATTTACACTCCAGACAAGGTACAGCTAAAGGAGTACATCATCACCAAACCATTATTATGTGAAATGTTAAAAGGACTTATTTATGAAAAAGATCAAAACTATGAACATTAAAATGACAACAAACTCACAACTATCAACAAAAGAATCTAAAAAATACAAATAAAAACAAACTAATCAAGGCCCTGGCTGCTGTGGCTCAGTGGATTGAGCGTCGGCCTGCAAGCCATGTGTCGCTGGTTCGATTCCCAGTGAGGGCACATGACTAGGTTGCACACATCAGGTCCCAAGTTGGGGGCGCAAGTGACAGGCAACCACACAGTGATGTTTCTCTCCCTCTCTTTCTCCTTTTCCCTCTCTTCAAAAATAAGTATATAAACAAACAAATAAATAAATAAATTATAATAAAAAAATTAAAAAAAAAAACTAATCAGACAACAAGAGTGGGAATAGAATCATAGGTATGGGGAGCATTTAGAGGGGTGTCAGCTGGGAGGGGAAATAGAAAGAAGGGGGAAATGGTGCAGGGATTAAGAAGCATAGTTGGTGGGTGCAGAATAGACAGGGGGATGTTAAGAATAGTACAGGAAAAGGTAAAGCCAAAGAACTTAAAAGCATGACCCATGGATGTGAACTAAGGGGGATGGGATAGATGCAGGGAGAGGGGTGCTGAGCGGAGGGGAGCAAAGAGAAAAGAAATTGGGACAATTGTAACAGAATAATCAATAAAATATACTTCAGGGAAAAAATTCTACAGCTAACATCACATTTAATGGAGGGAAGCTTGAAGTTTTCCCAGTATATTACATACAAGGAAAGGATTTCCCCTCTCACCACTGCTTTTCAAAATTGTACTGGAAATCACAACTAATGTAGTAAGATCAGAAAAAGGGGGAAAGGGCATATAAATTAAGAAGAAATAGAACTGTCTTTGTTCACAGATGACATGATTGTTTATGAAAGAATTGACCAAAATCCTCCTGAAAACAAACAATTATAGAATTGTGGGACAAAGATTAATATACAAAAGTCCATTTCTTTCCTATATACCAACAATAAACAAGTGGAATTTGAAATTAAAATGGCAATATATTAATATTATTACCCCCAAAATGAAATACTTACATATAAATCTAACAAAATATGCAAAAGAGCTATATAAGAAAAACTACAAAACTAAGGAAAAAATCAAAGAAAAAAATAAATGAAGAGCTATTTTATGTTCGTGGATAGAAAACAATATTGTCAAAATGTCATTTCTTTTCAACTTTATCTAAAGATTCAACACAGTTCTACACAAAATCCCAGCAAATTATTTTGTGGATATTGACACACTGATCCTAAAGTTTACATGGAAAGGCAAAAGACTCAAAATAGCCAGTATAAGGTTAAAAAGAAAAAAGTTGGGGAGTTGAAGAACTAACATTACCCAACATCAATACTTAATAAAAAAAAACAATAGTAATCAAGGCAGTGTGGCATTGGTGAAAGAATAGACAGATGAATGGAACAGAACAAGGAGCTTGAAAGTAGACCCACATAAATATAGTCAAGTGGTTTTTGACAAATGAGCTAAGATAATATAATGAAGCAATGTTTTAGTCCTTTCAACAAATGGTGCTGAAATAACTGGACATCCACATGCAAACAAACAAACAACAAAACAAAACAAAACAAAAACAAAAAAATGAATCTACACATAGACCTTATACCCTTCACAAAAATTAACTCCAAATGAAGTGTAGACCTGAATGTAAAATGCAAAACAATGAAACTCCTAACAGACAACATAGAGGGGAATCTAGCTGACCTTGGATTTGATAACTTTTTAAATGTAACACCAAAGGCATGATTCATAAAAGAAATAATTGATATCTGTGCTTCATTACAATTTTTAAACTTTCCTATTCTAAAGACACTACCAAGAGAACGAAAAGAAAAATGACAGACTGGGAGAAAATATTTGCTAAAGACCACCTGATAAGGGGATGTTATCTAAAATACACCAAGTACTCTTAAAACTCAACAACAGAGGACTTCCAGCCAAGATGGAGGCCTAGACAGAAACGCTGGGTCTCTCTCCACAACTAAGAAGGAATACAACTACCTCAAAACTAGAGGCAACCAGAAGTTCCAGAAAACCGGGCTGCATGGAAGTCCAACACACAAAGATATAAAGAAGAAATACTCATCCAGACAGGTAGGAGGGGTGGAGCCGGGGCAGAAAGAACACAGTGTGGTGGCGGCAGGAGTGGTGGCAGTGGCTGGCTGGTGGAAAGCACAGTCACATGTTTTAATATCTAGGGAGGGACACCTGGGGAGCACTCCTAGCACCAGCACCAGGCCAGACTGCACAACTCACGGTCCCAGCACCAGGGAAAATAAAGCCTCATTGCTTTTGACTGTGCAAACCAGTGGGGGTTGGGGTGGAGGAAGAAACTGCTGGTCTCTCAGCAGAGTCTACTTGTTTAAAGGGCCCCCACGGTTCTAGAATGTCTGCAGATCCACCCACTCTGTGAACGACGGCCAGGGCAGCAGCTAGGGAGGCGCCAGACCCATGCAAAGTGGGAGAGGTGCCTGAAAGAGGGGCGAGTGCTGAGCAAGCGGCATTCATTATTCCCTCTCAGACCCCTCCCCAACACATAGTGCTACAACATAATGAAATGGGTCACCCTGTACTGATGAATACCTAAGACTCCACCCCTTAAACATAACAAGAGCAACAGCTCTGCCTAAGACACAGAGTCAAGCAAACACAGCAGTCTGTTGAGATGAGGAGACAGGGAAGTATGGCGCAAAGGAGGGAACAGATCAAGGTTCCAGTGAGGGAACTAAGTGATGAGGAGATAGTCAACCTAACAGATGAAGAGTTCAAAACACTGGTGATAAAGATGCTTACAGATTTGACAGATATGCTTGAATAAGAAAAGAAGTGAAGGCTGTGCTAAGTGAAACAAAGGAAAATCCAGACAAAACCAATGGTGAAGGGAAGGAAACCGGGGTTCAAATCAATGATTTGGAACATAAGGAAGAAATAAACAGTCAACCAGTACAGGATGAGGAAACAAGAATTGAAAAAAACGATGAGAGGCTTAAGAACCTCAGGGACAACTTTAAATGTGCCAATATCCGAATCATAGGGGTGCCAGAAGGAGAAGAGGAAGAACAAGAAATTGAAAACTTATGTGAGAAAATAATGAAGGAAAACTCCCCAGATTTGGCCAAGGAAACAGACATACAAGTTGAGGAAGCACAGAGAGTCTCAAATAAGCTAGACCCAAAAAGGACCACACCAAGACGCATAATTAAAATGCCAAAGGTTACAGATAAAGAGAGATTCTTAAAAGCAGCAAGAGAAAAGCAGAGAGTTACCTACAAAGAGGTGCCTATAAGACTATCAGCTAATTTCTCAAAAGAAATTTTGCAGGCAAGAAGGGACTGGCAAGCAGTATTCAAGGTGATGAAAAGCAAGGACTTACAACCAAGAATACTCTATCCAGCAAAGCTATCATTCAGAATGGAAGGGCAGATAAAGTGCTTCCCAGACAAGGTAAAGCTAAAGGAGCTCATCATCACCAAGCTATTACTATATGAAATGTTAAAAGGACTTACTTAAGAAAAAGAAGATCAAAGCTATGAACATAAAAATGACAACAAACTCACAACTATCAACAACTGGATCTAAAAATAAAAACAAAATCCAAGTAAACAAACCAGAATAGGAACAGAATCATAGGTATGGAGATCATTTGGAGAGTTATCAGCTGGGAGGTGGATGGGGGAGAAATTGGGGAAATGGTTCAGGGACTAAGAAGCATAACCAGTTGGTACAAAATAGACATAGGGAAGTTAATAATAATATAGGAAAGGGCAAAGCCAAAGAACTTATATGCATGACCCTTGGACATAAACTAAGGGAGGTGGAATTGCTGGAGGGTAGTGGGGTACTGGGTAGAGGGAAGCAAAGGGAAAAAAATTGGAACCACTGTAACAGCATAATCAATAATACATACTTTAAAAAAGAAATTAAAGATAAAATAATACTAAAAACAAAAACCTCAACATAAGAAAATAAACAATGAGCAAAAAACCTGAACAGACACCTCACCATGAACTGCTTTTAGTTAATAAGTGTTAATTTCAGACCATCCTTTGTGGCTACTTTAGGTCTCTGAGTTTCTAAGGCTGCCTTGCAGGCCTTCCCTGAGCTTGTCAAGTTAATATTTGGCCCCTTTTCTTCCACACTACTAACTAGAAAAGTGTAAATTAAAACACTATAAAGTATCAAAACCACACCCATCTGAATGACAAAAATGAAAATCTCTGACAATACCAAGAGTTTGAGACTATAGGAGCAAAAAGAACCCTCAAAAAGTGTTCTGAAAGAGTAAATAGTTATATCCCACTTTGGAAAATAGTTTGTCATTATTTACTAAAGTTGAAGATAAGCAAACCTATGACCCACCAATTATAAATACATGTACAAATGCTCCAAAAGTCAAATACGTTCAGGGCCCAGTTTATGTGTCTCCCCAAATTTCTCCTTACCTATATACTCTATCATGTGCTCAGCACCAGAAGTCTTCTATGTTTCTTTTCCAATATATTTGTTTTCCCTTACCCATTTTACTCTCCCCTCACCACCATTCCCCTCCGATAACCGCTGTATTCTGTTGTCTCTATGTATGTGTAAGGTGTGTTTGTTCACCTCATCAACCTTTTGGCGCGCTGGGTGAGGGCGGGGGTGGGGTAG
Source organism: Furipterus horrens (assembly GCF_987537825.1). Classification (NCBI taxonomy): domain Eukaryota; kingdom Metazoa; phylum Chordata; class Mammalia; order Chiroptera; family Furipteridae; genus Furipterus; species Furipterus horrens. The sequence continues at coordinate 61,756,346 of NW_028327171.1, read as the reverse complement.
GGTGCCGTAGGTCTGATTTTGTGACAACACTAGGGGGAGCTCCTTCTTTTCCTTCCATCTCGACTCCAGGCAGCCAGTGGCAGCCAGCGGGGCTCAGCAGTTTCTCAGAACCAGAGCTGGTGCCTTTGCACTGCCAGCTTCACAGAAACGTCACCTTCCACCCACTGGGAAGCAAACCCAGATGACTTCACTCCGGAAGAGGGTGGAGTGTATCTTTCCTTCAGGACAACTAAGGAGCTTGAGGGGTCTTCTAGCCAGTTTTATTATTCTGCCTCTAGGCAAACGTGAGATCAAATAATTTAAATCCTGCAGTTCACTACCTTTTCCCCAGGGAAGCAGAATCCATGAACTCCTTTTCAGCGATTTTATCCTTGATTTTATCCTTCTGAGCAGCAAATATTTTTCCATAGCATACAAAAAGAGCTCAACACATGTTTATTGTCCATTGAAAAATAACATGACATCATTGCAGAGGGAGAGAATTAGCAGGACAATGAGTAAAGGATTGGTCTGTAACCTGCATGTAATGGAGGCACCATCTGATATATTTGCAAATTCCTGATGGGAATAGTCTCAGCCTCAGTACTGTCCCTGCAAGGGGACTTACCGGTTCTCAAACAGGGAACCTCCATTCACCATCATATTCTGTTTTTTTTCTTATTCATCTGTTCAGTTACTTACTGTTTGTCACTCCCCTAGGTTGTGAGTTTCCAGAGACCTTGTCTATTTTGTTTAAAGCATTGTCCCCATCTCCTAGGATATGTACTTGGCACATACTAGGTGTTTAATAAATGTGGAGTGGAAGGTCACCTATGATTTCAAGCTCCATCTGGATCAGTTTGGTTTATGGTCTTCACCTGCACAATGTTATCCCTGTTCCATAATTTGTTAACTTTTTATGGACTCTAGGCCTTCTTTGGATGCCCCTAAAAAATTTCCCACACAAGGTATCTTTGATGGGAAGTCTTTCACGAATGATTTGGAAAGAAAGACAAACTTATATAGAAACTAGATAGTTTAACACTGAACAATAGTGTTTCATTGATATAGCAATGGCATCTCTCTCCTTCCCCAGAACTGAGAACACCCGTAATGCTCCCATCCACAAACATTTCTGGCACCTCAGAATTTTGCGGTCATTTCTCTCCACCTTTCTTCCTTTTGTCAACTCTCTTCCTCACACTTTCATGCAGAGTATCATAATTCTTCTCCAGTTCCTCCTTCCAACTTGAACTCTAAGCCCAGCTTTGCCCACTTACAGCCCATCAATGATTAGTTCAACTTAAGAACCACATCCCTTAGCACACCCAAAGGTCAGAGATACAATAATGTTCTATTGTGGTTGCACTGCCCTCTTCTTTACGACTAAGATTTTCACCTGTTAATTTGATTCTGTTACTTCACCTCTCTCTACCCAAAAAGTGAAGCTAAACACCCAGTGTTCTTTCTATCTTCCAATATTTTTATCTCATATAAAAGTGGTTTAGAAGATAACAGATGGAGATCTTAAGGAAGAGAAATAAATCCCCCCAAAGTCAGAGTCTAAGTCTATTGTAGAAGTTGGGGGAGCAGAGAGTAGGGGAGCTTCCCTCTACTTGGTCTTAGTGATTGCTAAAGAAGGCATGAGGAGTAGCTATATTTGTCAGCCTTCAATCTTTTATTTGTGGAAGAGAAAAGTTCAAGGTCTCATCACCTTATAGTCCTCCTCTGACCTTTATTGTTGCTGAGACAGATGAAATTTGAAATATCAGAGACTTAAAACAAAGTTTATTTCCCATTTAAATTGAGATCTATGGTAGGTTGTATGGCCTTCCATGTGATCATTCAGAGTCTAGACTACTTTCACCTGTGGCTCCTTCTTCTGCATTATCCTCCCAGTAGCTGGCAGATGGTGAAAGAGACTCTATGGAGATACATGTGCTTCTTTGCCCTTTGGCTCACTTGAGCTTTTTTTTTTTAAATTAATTAATTAATTTATTTATTTATTTATTTTTAGAGAGAGGGGAGAGGGAGAGAAACATTACTGTGTGGTTGCCTCTCACTTGCGCCCCCAACTGGGGACCTGACCTGCAACCTAGTCATGTGCCCTGACTGGGAATCGAACCAGCGACACTGGGCTCGCAGGCCGACGCTCAATCCACTGAGCCACAGCAGCCAGGGCTCACTTGAGATTTTACAAAACTCTTCTGCTCACATTCTGTTGGTAAGAACCAACAACACAGTCCATCTACATGTAAGGGGTGTGGAGGCTATGAAATGTGGTCTCTGCTAGCCAGGCGAAGAATAAATCTTTGGTGGTCAACTAGCCATGTTTGTCATAGCTCTGAAGACCAAATTTCCATCTGGATATTGTCTTCTATAGTTGGCCTCCCTACCTTCTTTAGCATAATTTCTCATCTTTCCAGCCAAGGTTTCTGTTCTCATTCAATCCCTTATAAGCTCCCCAAATGCCTTCCCTTCTCTTCTTCTGTCTGTAGCCTAATACTTTCCTTCTCCCTCGAAAAGTTTGTTTAGTTGAGGGGCATCTATACATTAACCTGTTTCTTAACTTCACCTTTCTCTTGATGGCAGAGCTTGTGTCTCTGTTTCTGACTCCTCTGCATGAATGTGTTGTCACATGCTCAGAAGCCCTCAGGACTCAGTCCTGAGTCTTCCTGCCCAGCCAGGGGCTACATTTCTCAGCCTCCCCCATTTACCCACCCACTTACATCTGGATGGGCCAATGGTGATTCTTACCAAAGGAATGTGAGGACAAGAGCTTTGGAAAGACCCAAGTAGTTAAGAGACAGAGGAACCTTCTCCATAGTCTCTTTCCCCAGCTGCCAGCTGCTGAGAGGAAAAAAGAGCCATCAAGTGGAAGGGACCCAGGCTCTGAATGATCACATAGGCCATGCAACCTGCCTTGGCCTGCTCACCCACTTTCAGGAGGGTGGTTTCTACAATAATAATGTTAAGTATATGAAATGTAGCCTCTGACATCACCTCAACTCCCTCCTGACTTTTGTCTTCCCATGTGTCCCCTATTCTTCTTATTTATCCCAGACTATTAAAAGTTTCAAGTATGAGACTTTCAAATAATTTCTTTAATAAAAGTCTTTCCCAATAAACTGCACCATGACAGGCAGAGACAGAGAGATACTTTTGAAAAAAAGTACTTGCCCATAGCCCTTTAAATAACTTGCCATTATTAATATCTTCCATTTATTATCACATACCATGCTAAGTGCTACATACATGCTTTCATTTAAGTTTTCTACAAACTTACGAAATTGATATTAATGTTTGTCTTCTCTAACCTTTGAGCATCTGAACTAGGGACCATTCCCGGGAAATTAAATCTGTCTGACTCTTCTTTCTTTACTTGGTTTAAAACATCTGCTTATTTTCCCTTGGCATCAGAGTTCCATTCTATTTTTTCCATCCTCCTGAACTGTAAACTGATGTCTGAGAACAACTCTGCCTGTCACTTATCTGCCTACTTATTAGTCCTCTGCTTATGTTCAAGGGATTTGAGGTAGCCTGTGTCTCATACTTATTTATAGACCCCACAGAACTTAACTGACCAACTTTTCCATGGAAGATGCTTAATAATTATATATTTGAATAATAGACAAATTCCAATAATTAATGTGTTTGTTACATTCTAACTAATTCTATAGTTCCTAAACCTAACTGCATTTCAAAATCAAACAGGAGAATGTGTTACTATTATCAAAATTTTTGAGAATGTGTTGCATAAATCTCTATTTTTAACAAGCTCCCCAACTGATTCTGAAACAGCCAGCTTGATCCCAGACTTCAGACTAGCATTTGAAAACCTATGGAGTGCTCTTGCTTCACCCCAGAATCCCACAATATTTCCCCTTCCTTTCACCATACAGGCTGCCCTAACCATTTTCTCTTAGCAACCAAAAATTAGCGACCAAGTTGACCTATCCTGAGATTCTCAGCATGAGACAAAGATATGCTCCAAAGTCTAGAAAATGGTAAGCTCTACTAGACATCAAAACTTTCCCCCGCCAATCAGCCCTGCCAACAAATGAGTGATCCTTTCTACACTCAAATAAGAGAACCACAGACCTATTTCCTGGATACGTTTCACCATATTGCATATTTACCCAGCGATGGGCCCTTGAAAGTCTCCGCACTGAGTTTTGTCTTGAAACAGTCTTCTCATCTACCTGGTAGCTGGGGGTCCCATGTTCTCAGATTACCTGAATCCACAGTTTTCTCATGCTGACCCTACCTGCAGCATTCTCTTTTGGGGAGCTTTTTGCAAAGAGGCTGTTAAAGCAGAACAAGCAGATTCAAGAAAACTGCCATCTGGTTTCCACACTGCAGATGCCCACACGAGCCTTGAAAAATCTAGCTGGGGAGGAGGTGGAAGATCCTGTAGGCTGTCTGATAAAGGAAGAAATAAGAAGGGTACTTTTTCCCCCCTTAATGTTCCTACAATTGGGCCTAATCACCATAATTTGAGAGAAAGAGAGAGAACTCATCACTGTTAGGTAGAGAGACCTAAAGGTTTAAGAAAACAACTTAATTATTGTTTTCTATATTTGAGACACACATTATATGACCATTTTGCTAGCTCTTCAGTGTTGCCCAAGAATGAAGATTTTTTCTGATCACTCCCACTTTTCTTCTTACTTCTACTTTCTAGCCAAACTCCTGTCATGACAAAAGGAACAAGAAGACTTTTCATCCATATGTATACATGTATATATCTTTTTATTATATATGTATATGAGGTCTGTCTGGAAGAAGTCCAACCATTGTTAATATAACAAGAATGGTTTGCGTGACATCTATGTAACCTGGCAGCCAAGGAGAGTGGACTGGAATGCACATGTGTGAACAATAAGAATGTCACTGTACTAGTCAGTGGGGCAGTAGACACTGTTGAGTGAGCATGTGTACCATGTGGTCATCACATTCAAAATGACTGAGCAAATAGAGCAATGAATCTGAATCAAATTTTGTGTTAAGCTTGAACATTCCTCCATGGAAATTATTCAGATGACTCAGAAGGCCACAGCTATGGACAACCGGTGATTGGCAGTTTCATAACAACAATGGACCTGACCTGCTCACGCACTACGTCTCATGCAGAGTCTTTTTGTGAAACATCAAATCACCCAGGTGACCCAGCCCCTCTACAACCCAGATTTGGCACCTTGTGACATCTGTCTATTCCCAAAACTAAAATCACCTTTGAGAGGGAAGAGATTTCTGACTGTCGATGGGATTCAAGAAAACATGACGGGGCAGCTGATGGTGATTAGGAAAACTTTGTGATGTTCCAAGGTGCCCACTTTGAAGAGGACTGGGGTGGCATTGTCCTATGTACAATGTTTCTTGTATTTTCTTCAGTAAAGGTCTCTTTAGTTCATATTATATAGCTAGATACTTTCTGGACAGACCTCTTATATATGTATATATGTATGTATATGTATAAAACAGGATTATTTTCTATGTTTACTGAAGACAAGATAGAAGATGGGCTATGAAAATTTATGTTGATTACTTAAAATTTAGAATTTTATACCTAAAAGAAATCCTGGAGATTATCTAAACCTATTAGCCCTTTTGTAGAAGATAAAGGTAAAACCAAAGACGCAAAGTGACCTGCCAAAAGTGCATGCAGTTAGTTAGGACAAGATCCAGGGCGGTCTCAGTGATGGGCCCTCCGGATGTCTCCTAAAGGAAGTATTTGTTGCCTCTGTTACTAATAGGGCAGTTGGGTTGGCATACAGCCTTTAGCTGTCAGCTTCTCTAGGATTCCTCTCATATCAGAGAATAGTCTCACCCAGGAACAGGCCCTTTCAGGGGAAGCTCATAACCACTAACTGACTGAGGTGGAAGCAGAAAAGCCCAGACTTTTGACCTCACATGGGACATCTTGAATGGCCATGTTAGCTCCAGAGCTGCACGTAGGGTTGGCTGAGGCTGACAGGTGGTCAGTGGGCCTGCTTTCTTCCTAGGCTTTCCTTCCCCTTTCAGAAATGTTGATCTCAAGGGTACTACTGAATAAACATTTTGCATACTAAACATCATCTCAGAGAGTGCTTCCAAGAGAACCCAATCTTGAATAAGACCTATAATAAAAACGGTGTGTGTGTGTGTGTGTCTTGGAATGTATACGGATTTTTTTTTTAATTCAGAAGAAATGATGAGGTTATATGACCAAGTGAAAAATAAACACCCATACACAGCACAGTACTTTAATCATAGCCAAATTTACCCAGAATTAATCTGATGTCCTTAAGGATCTATATAAATTATTATCCATATGTAAAATAGCCATACGTTTTAACATATTCTCACAAACTTGATATTTGAAAAGGAATTCTAAATGTATACCACATTTTCAATCACTTTGCAAATAACTTAGTTTTTTTAATCTCTCCACTCTCCTTCTGTTTATATCCCATGAATGTTACATTGTAAGTGTATTGACATACTGACATTTTAGCACTTTTCATTTTAAGTTATTCCTGTTTGAAGATTTATCACCACCATCCCCTGTCTACTCCTGCTTGAGAATAAAAATATCAGAGTGATAAGGGAGCAGATAATATAACTAAAAACAGAGTTGCATGTTTGATGAACAGATAAGATTATTGGATTATAGAAAGGACAGACTGCTAATTTTGTTTCTCAGTAGAGAATAATCAGGATAGAAAATAAAAATGGGAAAAATTGCTAAGGAATATAAATAGAAGAAGATATATATATTTCATATATATGAGAGAAAGATATATATTCATATATATATATATATATATATATATATATATGAGAACACTGTCATAAAACCAGAAGTTGATAAATATGGTAAAAAAAAAAAAAGGAACAGATTACGAGAGATTTTCTTATGCCCTTGGTAATGGTATCTACCTTATAAAACATACTGCAATATTAGATAATTTTATTTTATAATTATTATTATATTTTATGTTGGCAAATTTATCAGTATCATAATTTGAAGCCAAATCCTATCCTTCATATTTTAATAGAATCTTCATAAGATAAAAAGAAAAGACTCATGGACATGGACAACGGGGAGGGATATGATTGCGGGAGTGGGGGTGGGTTGGGTGGGGGAGAGAAATTGGGGGAAAAGGGGACAACTGTAATTGAAAAACCAAAATAAAAAAATTAAAAAAAAAAAAAAAGAAAAAAAGAATACAACGCAATCATTTTGACAAAAATCACACAATGAGGTCATAGGGTATTCTTTCCCTACAATGTCAATCTTCAGTACCGCTAATAAGAATGAACATTTATGGAGCATTAACTCTGTGCTAGGCACCGTTTGAAGCACTGACATATATTAAGTCATTTACCTTTCAACATCCTCTTGTATGCCAGTACTTCATTTACAGTTGTGTCACACTCCGCACTTTGCAGCTGAAGAAAGCAAGGTAGAGATGACTCTGGTCTGGGAGGCAGCTGTTATCTCTGCTCTGGTTTTGATGCTGCTACAACTGGTAACAGTACTTCGAACAGTGCCTCTATATTTTGTTCCTAGAAAACTGGATTTTGGAGTCCCTAAAGCATTTTCTTTTTGTTTTGTTTTTAATGGAAAACAAGTACCGTATAGCTATTATAACGAAAACCTCAGCATTGTCTGAGGTGCAGAACTGTGTTGCCTGCAGAATTTGTCTTGGGAGTTTATATTTCAAGCAAAAAAAGAAAGAGAAATTGTGACTGAGAGGGTCAGTACTTCAAAAGAAATATATATATGCTTACAAGAGGGTAGGATGTGAAAAAGACTCTAAGGATAGGTTAAGTGAGGGATGTAAGAGAGGGGAACTGAACACCACAACATGTTTTTCCTTTTAGAAGACCATCTGCTGAGCTTCTGAGCATGAGAACAAAGTGGGATTTGAAGGATCTGGAATAAATGAAGTGAAAGAAATGCTGAGAAATCTTTGACTGAGCAATTTCCCGACAAGCGAAGAAAAATCATGTGATTTGCTCTTCTGGGCCAACAAAAGTATGTGGGTTCTCAGAAAGCAAACTGTGTGGAGGGTTCCCTGCTGAAGGAATGTGATTCAAGGACCACAGTAATACAGAGCCCACAGCAAGGGGGGGTGGGGGTGGGGGTTGGTGTGGACGTAAGGAATGCAGGCGTTGGGACACTCAGGAACTGCATTGGAACAAAGGGTATGGATTCTCTTAAACAGAATGAGGAAGGAGCATTTAAATGAGGACACTTTAGAGCTAAAACCTTTCAGGCTTTATTGTTTACTTCTTCCTATCACGATACACACAGAGACCTAGGAGAGTGAGGGACTTCGCAAAAATCAGTGCTCTTGGAATCAATGCATAAAGGATTGAAAACAGTGTGAATTTTAAAAACAAGACTGACGTTCAAAAAATACTCTTCTACTCCCTTAAAATAAGAGAATAACACCAGGAAAAACAAAACAAAACTTCCTCAATTAAGGCACTAAGTGGTAATACTTGGGTCCTTCAGCAATCTGTTAGGGAAGGTTATAATATTAATTTATCATGTCTTCTAAAACTGCTGATAAGCTTTTTATGTAAGAAATTACGAATCAGCTGAATTAACAAGCTTATCTACTGTTTTTATAATGTCTAATTTAAGGTAACATTTACAACAAAAGATGCTCTGAAATGAAAAAAATTAAAAGAGTAGAAAATATGTTTTTTAAAAACCTATAAAACAAACCCAAACAACCCTCTGTGGAGGAAAGCAGCAGTGATACAGGGCTGAGAAACTGAATAAAAGGCATAGAAAATCTACCCATGGCTATTTTGAGCAGTTGTAATTTTAAAATTTTTATGTGTTAAAAGAAAAAAGAACTCCTCAGAATGAAAATTAAGATTCATCACTGAGAAAGAAAAATAATGGTATGAGTTTTCAGTGACTTAAACAGATTTAACTTTCTTAAAGAGAGTTTTATTCTAGCTGCCAAGTTGATGACCTGCTATAGTTCTCCATGCCTCATGTTTTCACAATGTCATTAACTGCCAATAATAAAATGTTTGAAAGTACTTATTTTTTATTATTAGAAACTGAGGTTTCAAGCAGTGAGCCAGGCCTCAGGTTCTCTCTCTTGGAGCCAGTATTGAGTCCATTGCGTAGATCTAAGGGATGGAGCCAGGGCATCTTTTCTTTCCTCTGTTATGTAATTCAGATTGTCACTAATATCTGGTCTCTGCTTTTCTAAAAGAGGGAGGGAAGGAGAGAGAGAGAGAGAGAGAGAGAGAGAGAGAGAGAGAGAGAGAGAGAGAGAGAGAGAGAGAGAGAGAGAGAGAGAGAGAGAGAGAGAGAGAGAGAGAGAGAGAGACTGAAAGCCCATTGGTCTCTGATGTGCAGCCTCTGCACCTATGGAGGGGGCAGGAGGGAGAAGAGACATAGCCGACACACCACTCTTCCTTGAGCCTGCCCTCCACTGCTCTGGTTTGCTCCCTATCAGGCCAAAGGCACTCTAGACCTGACTGTAGCCAGCTGAACACATTCCCTTCAGAAAGAAGATCTCTCCTGGTGCCTTTGAGGACATAACTGGAATGAGGCTTATAGGTAAATGCTGTAGTTGGGATTTCAGCCATTTCAGCAAGTCTCATACCTCTTGGTAAATATCCTTTTAAGAGTAGCCTGATGTGCCATCTTCTACCAGTTATGGCTGCCAGGTGGCTTTTGGGACTACTTAGGCAACAGCTGTCCCTATAAGGTTAAGTTCTTTCCTATTTAAGAAAAGGTCTGGACAGACTGGACAGTAATTTTGAGTTCCATTTTGCAGAGCATACTAGGTACTTCAGAATTATTTGGGAACTAGTTTGGAGGGTTTAGAAACAACATTTTTAGTAAGGCTTTCTCCCTCAAATTTCTTCACTTCCACTATTACTTCGTATAGCCACTATTATTTCTCCTCTGGATTACTGTGATTTCTCTTAGTCTTGCTGCCTCAAATCCATTCTCTCCGCTAACATCTAAAGAACCTTCCCAAATCCCAACACTCACAGCCCTTCACTGCCTACCCCTTATTCTCTGATGGGCACAAGGCCCTCTAGAATCTGGCTCTCCCTGTCCTGCCTCTCCTTTCATCACCTTCCTCTTTATACTCCTTCTCACATCGTGCAAGGCTCCATAGATTTCCCACTGGGCCAACCTTCCCCATTCAGATGTTCTGGCACCCCCTGTGGACTCATTTCCAGCTTTCAGACTGGATGTCACCTCTCAGGGGAAGACTTCTCTGATCCCTTCCACCTGAGTCAAGCATCCCTCTGCTGGGTTCCCACAACCCCTTCACTCTGTCAACAGTAAACTTGGCTGGGCACATGACTATCATCCTCACCAGAGCATGAACTCCTAGAGGCCACTGCTAGGTGTCATCCTTGAGTACCCAGAGCCTGGTCCAGGGTGTGACACTTGTAGAAGCTCAACACATGTTGGAAGCCTAAATGAAGGTTTTCATCAACCAAGATTACCAGAAGGGAGGAGCTGTCTGCCACTAGTAGAAGTTCTGGTTGCTGCTTCTATTTTCCCTTCCTCATTGAGGCCTAGAGAGTGCCAAGACTCCTCAGTCTCCCTGGGCATCCAGGAAGAGGTTAAGGAGAGGGGGGCCTTTGTTCCTCCTCCAGATGGCTAGAGCTGGGAGGGGGCCCAACAGCTGTGTTTGGGTGGAAGGCGAGGGGGCAGATGGCCTGGTGTCTGTTTGCAGACAGCCTGAGAGACTGCACCCCTGGTGCAAGGCACTCTTGGAGATGAACTCAACAGGGCAGTGGTGGAGTAAGGGCAAATGCCAGGGTGGGCTGCTGTGTTAGCATTCACTGTTCAAACACTAGCTGGCATGATTTCCAGGCAACAAAGAAAGAAATAAAGAAAAAAGAATTCTTTATGCATAAGACCCTTGTGTCGCTGGTGGTGGCTTTTAACACTTCCATCTGCACAAAGCCTTTACTATATAAAAACTCTATTAATTACTATCATTTAAAATTGGTTTAATACAAGCAAGCCTCCTTAGATGTTGATTTCTTTTTCTACAAATTTTGGCAGCCATTGAATTATTCACCCAGTCAATACTTGTTGGGAGGTGTGAGGAGGGTGGAGTTGAGGGGGCTTCTTTATTGCTCAAAATATTTAGAACTAGAACATGATATAAGGCCTAGTAATTTGTACCAGGCTAGCAGTCACATCTTTACACACCTATATTGAAATGAGCTCACTAATATCCTCATCAGGAAATTCTTTCATTAAATTAAAAAAAGAAAAAAATGGGCAGGATCCTTGGAGGGTCAGGGTGGGACAGTCACCACCTGGCCAACTGCTCCTCTTCTCTTTATCCAAAGTCAGTCAGTCCAAACAGCAAAACACAATGTCATACTTATGTCCTAGAAATATATGTGTGGCTTTCCTAAGATGTCAGTTTGTAATGTGAAACATCTCCCTCTAAGTCTATGATTCTTTAATCATCTATTTTGATAATCTTTTTCCTAATTACACATTCAAACCATAACTTGAAATCACTCTTCAGTTTGTGCACACAGTAAAATAGAACAATTGAAAAATGGAATGCCATAGTGCTATCACAAGCATAGGTATAAACTAACCACAGCCCCAAATAATTTTTATCAACAATAAGTAATTCAGTTCCACAAAGAATCAACTGGGGGCATCCCAGCAAGGAAAGTGGAATTGTCTTCTTTCCTCCAACCACCCTGCTTACCACCCCGAAAATACATAACCCTTCTTTCCAGGTGGAGAGAACCTTAGAAAGCATGAGCATTCTAATACCTATGATTCTTTAAAATACCTGTAACACAACAGAGTTGTGGCCAGATGGGTTCTTAAATTTATTTCTTGTGCCTGACACTTTAGTGCCATCTCTCCAAGGGTTCTTGGCTGCCAGATAGGCTTTTGTCTGAGGTGTTCAACATGGTAACTACTTGCCATATATGGCTATTGAGATAAAACATTTAAAGCAAGTAAAATTAAATAAATGAAATATTCAGTCCCTCAGTCATACCAGCCACATATCAAATGTTCAATAGGCACATGCCACTAGTGGCTGCCTCATTAGACAGCACAGTTATAGAGCATTTCCATCATCACAGAAAGTTCTGTTGGACAGTGCTGTTTAAGACTATTTCACTAGACAATTTACTTCAGATCAATTTAGGCTTTCTTGATTTTATGACTGAATTGACCATTGTTTGAATTTATTAATCAGTTCTGTTGAGCTAACTGTCCACTCCGGCAGCTGTTGAGGGATGACAGAAGTGATTTGTTTCATAAAATGGCAATGGTGATAGTAAAAGTATGAAGAGTAGTAATCGCTGATGGTTATTGAGCACTTATGATCCAGGCACTGTGCTAAGCACTTAATGTGTGTTATCTCATACTCTTCGCAACTCCATTATCCCAAATTAGCAAGAGAGAAAATTAATAGCAGAAATGGGAAAAGTCTTCAGCATTCATCTAATCTGACCCTCTAAGTTGTCAGAGTGCAGACACGAGTCAGACTGCCTGGGTTCAAGTGAGTGATCTAGGGCAAGTAACTTTCTTTGTGCCTCAGTTTCCTCATCTGTAAAATGGAGGAAATACCAGGATTTTTCTTACAGATTGCTGTGAAAATTTGACATGAATATTTCCTGTAAAGTACTAAGAACCCTGTAAGTTTTAACTATTTTGATTATTTGTTACAGATAAGGAAAATTTAGGGAGATTAATGGCATGCCCAAGGCCACACAGCTAGTACCAGCCTAGCACTCTTTCTATTATACTAAACCCCTCTTGCATTTGTCACATTGTGCTCTCTCTTCCACCTTCCCACATGCTTTCAATTAGCATCCTCCCCCCCCCTTTATCATAACCACTTGGCAGCCAACTGCTAGCATCATGAATGATATCAGCACTTTTCCATTGTCAATGTATGCAATGAATGTGCCATGAAAGCAGCCCAGTGCCAGGTAGTTCTGACTTGGTGACATTTGGATAATAATCTAGAGGGTCTCAAAGCTCCCTGCCACTCCAGATGTTCTCAGAGAATTTGAGGTAAGAAAGAAAAGGCAGGTTTCCCTATTAGATAAAAGAGAATGAATCTTTTGACCTAGTGGTCTGTATCCAAGATAAGACACCTTAAGGTTTTCTGCAGTAGGATAATAGTTGTGGAAGAAAAAGAAAAAGAATGGGAAAGCAAGATAGTTTGCTAGACTGGCCCAAGCCAGGTGGCTACCTACAAGACATGCTTTCTCTGTGGCACAATCCCAGTTTTATCTGGAGTAGAGTCAAAGCCATTTGACTCTTGGTCTTCCCAATGATCAGAGTGCCTTCCCTTACAACTGTCCCTCATGCAACAAGCCTAGCAATTAAGGGCAGAGCTATATTATAGTTCCATCCTCATTCTTTACCCCCTGAACATCCCCTACGTTTCCACTAGTTGTTTCCCCCATCTCCTCATTCTCCACCCTTCTTTGACTAATTCTCTGTCCCGGGGTTACCACTTAAAGACCAGTTTGGATTCAGCTAAAAAGAAGCAACAGCAGAATATAGAAGCACAGGAGGAGAGTGCCCAGGATATTTCTCACCCCACTTCCTTCTTGCTCAGTGAAGTGGCTCTGGCAGTATCCTTGTTCCTCTACAACTGAGGCATGGGCCAAGGGCCCTGTCCCCATGATTCTAGCTTTTACCAGCTTCTAGCAATACTATTTCCTCACTTTGCTCTTTCAGGCCTAGAAGTGATAATGATGTCTTCTTGATAATGAATGGACAGTGATTTAACATTTTTTTGTCAGTTCCTTAGTCCTATTGACACTCCCGTAGTAATTTTTTAATTAAAATGCCTTTACTTAAACCATCTAAGTTGGAGAAATTTTTTTTCTGCCATATTATAAGTGAAACAGATGGAAACTTATTTTTCATTGCATATACATTGTACACATGTGTTCATGTGCTGGAGTTACCTATTCAAATTTTTAAAAAATAAATTAAAAAATAACAATATGGCACTTCAAAAATTGTGGAACTCTTGTTTGAGGCAGAGGAAGCCCTGAGCTCACAGCCCTCTACAGCCCCCTTAAGGAGGGTGTCCACTGGGATGGGGGTCCAGTCAGATGGAGACAGATGTGGGCCGGAGGTTGACAGCTGGGGTTGGTATAAAGGCATGGGAGGAAAATATCAGCATTGGCTGTTGGGGAGGTGCAGAGAGTTGAGGTGGAGGATGCAGGGCCCCATGTGTGTACACATACACACAGATGCTAGGCTGGGTCAGGACAAAAAAAAAAAAATTGTGGAACTCAGTCAAAGTAGTGGCTGAAGAGAAATTTTTAGCTTTAAAAAAATAAATTTAAAAAATTAATAAACAAAACTTTCATCCCAAAAAGCTAAAAAAATAAAAGCAAATGAAGAAAAAAATAGGAAACAGACAAGAGCAAAAATTATTGAAACAGATGTAGAAATAAAGCCAGAAACTGGTTTGTTCAAAAGAGCAATAAAATTGATAAACCCCAAGCATAGCACCAAGAAGAAAAAAAAAAAAAAAAAAGAAATTACCAGTGTCGGGGGGGGGGGGGGAAGGACATAATTGAAGATCCTAAATAACTTTTTAAAAATTTAAGAGACTCATATGATAACAACTTCATACTATAAAATTTGACAAAATAGTTGAACAAATTACTTGAGAAACACAAATTATTTAAACTGACATTAAGAAAATAGAAAAGAGAAATAGTCCTATATTGATTATGGATTGCGGAAGTTGAATCTGTAATTAAAAACCTCTTTCTCCCCAACTATACCTCACCCAAAACACACACACACAAACACACACACACAAAATCCCTGCAGATCCAGATAGTTTTGTTGATAATTTTCTTTGAACATTCAAGAGAGAAAGAATACAAAAAGAGAAACCATTCTAAACTAGTTTTATAAGGCCAGCATAACCCTGATACCAAAACTGCCAAGGATATTTTAAGAAGGAAATGTCACAAGCCATTATGTCTAAGAGCATAGATTCTAAAATCCTAAACAAAAAAATATTAGTAAACTGGATCCAGTGACAAGCAAGAAATATTATACATTATGATCAAATAAAGTTTTATAAAGTTACAAAACAGTTTAATAACCAATAATCAATATAATTCATCAAATTAGTGTATAAAAGACAAGAATCACAGGATCAACTCAGTACATGCAAAAAAAGCATTTGACAAAATTTAACAATTAGTCATAATAAAATCTGTTAACAAACTAGGGTTAAAAGTGGTCTTCCTTAATCTTATGAAGAATACCTGTAAAATATCCACAGTTAACATTAAATAAATGGTAAAATACTGAACTCCTTACCCCTGAGGCCAGCAATAAGACAATCACCAATTCTATTAAACATTATGTTGAAGGATCTAGCAAGTGCATTAGGCAAGGAAAAAATTAAAAGATATAAAGACTGGAAATGAAGATGTAACACTTGTTATTCACAGATGATATAATTCTACATAGAGTGATCCAGCAATCTTGCTTTAGGTTAGACCATTCAATATTGTTAAGTTATCAATTCTCCCCAAACTTATCTACAGAGTCAATGCAATCAATCAAAATTCCAGTTAGGGAGAAACAAGATGGCGGAGGAGTAAGTGGAAGCTACACTAACTTCCTCCCAGAACTAGTCTGGATTTACAATGCAATTTTGGAGAAATCATCTGGAATAACCAACTGAACACCAGCTGGAGAGAAGTCTTATAACCACGGAGAGACAAAAAAGGCCGCTACATCACAACGTGACCGGTAGGGAGTGCAGAGACGCGGAAGGGCTGGCTGGGCTCACACGGGTGGCAGCTGAAGGGACTGAGAAACAGACCAGCAGCCGGGGGTTCCCCCTGAGAAGGGCAGGGTCTAAACCCCCAGCTGAGCTTCCCAGCCTACAGCAACAGAGTGGAAAGTAAAATAGTATCCAGCTGAGAAAAGCGAAAAGCCACAGGTTTTCTTGGTAGCCGGAGAGAAACAGCTGGAGAAAAAGAGCTCTTAAGCGGATCACATACAAAAATATTTTGGCCCCCACTTACCCTGGGCTCAAGCGGAGGAAATGCAGAGAGGACTGGAGATGCTTGGGGAGAGTTTGGTGTGGTGGCTTTGAGGGGAGAGCTGGGGAAGCGGCCGGCTGGGTCCCAGGGCTGACTCATCCCCACACTGCAGGCAGACCATTCCCGGCCAAGTGGCATCAACCTGAGGGGAAGCAAAGGCCCTGCCTACAGGAATTAAGCTGCCACACCCACGGTCCTTAAGCCTGACGGCTAATCACAGATTGAATAGATTATCAACTAAAGGAGACAGACAAAGGCAGTAGATCCCTGGAAGTCTCCAACAGGTTGCCTAGGCCCAGACTGGTACAGGATCTGACGCCACCAGGGGCAGATCCAGGAAGTGCAGATCATTCTAAGAAGCACCAACAAACAATAGGAGTCACAAAAATGGGGAGACAGAGAAACAACCCCCCATTGAAAGGAAAGGTAGAGTCCCCAGAAAGAGTGCTAAATGAAATACAGGGGAGCCACCTATCAGATATGGAATTGAAAGCATGTATTATGGAGAAGCTCAATGAGCTCAGCGGAAACTACAAAGAACTCCAGAAAAACTACAGTGAACTCCAGAAGAACTACAAGGAACTTACTGAGAATTATACCAGCATCAAAAAGGACATGGAAGCTATCAATAAGAGCCAGGAGGAAATGAAGAATACGATCTCTGAATTGAAGAACACAGTAGAAGGAATTAAAAACAGGCTAGAGGAAGCAGAAAATCGGATCAGCGAGCTGGAAGACAATGTAGACAAAAACTCACAGACAGTGCAACAAAATGAAAAAAGGATGAACAAGACTGAAGAGGCTCTAAGACAGCTGCAGGACAACATGAAACGTAATAATATCCGTATCATAGGAATTCCAGAAGGAGAAGAAGAAGAGCAAGGGATAGAAAACCTCTTTGAAAAACTAATGACAGAAAACTTCCCTAACATGAAGAGAGAAAGAATCATGCAAGTCCAGGAAGCACAGAGGGTCCCAATGAAGATGAACCCCAACAGGCCCACTTCAAGACACATCATAATTAAAATGGCAACATTCAAAGACAAAGAGAGAATCCTAAAAGCAGCAAGAGAGAAACAACTCATAACATACAAGGGAGCTCCAATAAGGCTATCATCAGATTTCTCAGCAGAAACACTACAAGCCAGAAGGGAATGGCAAAATATATTCCAAGTAATGAAAAACAAAGGCCTACAACCAAGAATACTCTACCCAGCAAGGCTCTCATTCAAAATGGAAGGTTAAATAAGGAGTTTCCAAGACAAAAGAAGGTTAAAAGAATACATCTCCACCAAACCAGTATTGCAAGAGATGCTAAAGGGTCTGCTTTAAGAAGATGAAGAAACAGAGAGAGACAGAGAGGAACACGAGTACAAAGGGGGAAATGACAATGAATAAGTACTGAAAGAAAGAGGAACTTCTACCATTTGCAACAACATGATTGGAACTAGAGAGAATTATGCTTAGCAAAATAAGCCAGGCAACAAAAGAAAATTACCTTATGCTATCACCTGTTAAAGGAAACTAATGAACAACACAAACAAATGAGCAAAATTGAACCAGAGGTATGTAAACGAGGAATAAACTAACAGTAACAAAGAGGGATGTGGGAGGGAGAGAAGGGGGTAAGAAGGGGAAGGGTCTAGTCAAAGAACATGTATAAATGATCCATGGACATGGACAGCTGGGTGGGGACTGAATGTCGGAGAAGGGAGGGACAGGGTGCAGAGAAGCAAGAGGGGGAAAAAAGTGAGACAGCTGTAATGGAAAAACAAACAAACAAAAACTTTTAGTGGGGGGAAAAATTAAAATATAAAGAATAGAAATGCAAGTTCAGTGAATATTAGAAGGACAAGGATTTTCCTTCACACTGTATATATTTTCTCCCTATCTGATCCCTCCAGAATTTGACATTCTAAAGAAGTAAGTAATGACCTAAGTTTCTTTGCATAGAACTAATAAGACCAGTTGTTAATAATGATTTTTTGACTAAGACTTTGACTGGAATATCATGCCTAAAGGAGACATGCTTGGGCTTTGGTTGTTACCAAAAACCCCTGAGCAACTGGGACTGACTTTCAAAGGTAATAAAAGTCCACGAGATAAAAGGCCTGGTACCTTAGATGGATGAGCGGTCCATAGCAATCTTTCCAGGGAAGGAATGAAGGTTGTTTTCCTGAAAGATGGCTAGAAGGGACCTTAAGGCACAATGGAAAACCAGGAGGACCTGGAAAAGACAGGTGTTTACAGGCAAGGCTGAATGCCAGGTATGTGGCTCAGCTTCTGTGCCCTGAAGGGCAGACTGAAGGTCACCCTAAATGTTCCTTGCGTAAGTTCCAGCAAAGCAGAACTAAAGATCATAAGTGATCATTTGCTGCTCTTGTTGTGTTTATGCAAATAAACAGGATAAATTAAAAATGGACTTAATGCAGTCCCTTTAATGACAAGGAGGGTAATCTTAGGGAGAAAAATCAAGATTCAAGGAAGATCACAATGCCCAGTGGTAGACTATAAAGTAGTGCAGATAACCGTCTTTAAAGTTTCTTTTCATTTAAAATTTGTTTTCACTTGAAAGTTAAACTATGTCTGCAGCATTATCAAAGATGTTTAATTTACAGGCAAGAAGAATGTCAAATGCCTTGCAACTGAATGTCTTTCCGATAAGACAGTTCTACAGATCTATAAACTTGTGTGTGGGTTATGTTACATAAATTAACATGTGTTTTCTATTTTCAAAGGGCATAAGCCTACGATCTCATTACCTGAGTGATTGTCTGTACGTATAGGCCTCACTTAATCCTGTCTGCATTGCTGCCTCCTGAGACTCAATGGTTTGGCTGAACTAAGTGGCTGGATTGGTGAAGAATGGGGTGGTCTGTGGGCTTCACTTTAAAACTGGTTTCTCTTTTCTATCCTAATGGCTTGGACAGAAAGAGCCCAGAGGCCTGAGAGGGGGGAAACCTAAAATATTTCCCTCAGTCCAAACTAAGTATAATGGGCAAAAGGGTTTTGGACAGGTGAGATGTACCTGGCATACCTTCCTCCAAAGAAGCCCTTCTTTTCCCTAATGTGGGACATTGAAAAATTAATATCTGTCTTTTGTCATCTAGTGGTTATGGATTGAATGATGTCCTTTAACCCTGTTGTCCCCAGAATACAACAAGGATGCCAGCCTGTTAAACCAAGCATGCCATTGTCCAGAGACAGCCAACCAACCTGGAGTCTGCACGATCCTTCCCCTTGTGGGAAGGCCACCCTCCCCTCCACACCCCTACTTTTATTGGGGATTTCTTGACCCACGGGTAGGTAGGACGACGACCATGTCCAGCTTGAAGCAGCTAGAGGAGCTCTAGACCTTCATCCATTGTCCTTTATAAGATTGTAAAGGGTCTTAAGTCTGAGAGGGAGGGATTGTTATTTTTTATTGTTAAAATATTTAACTAATTAATTAATTATTTTTTTAAAAAAGAAGAAGAATATATGAAAGGGTGAGCCATGGGCATGGACTTGGGGAGGGGATTGTCGGGGAAGCGGGGTGCTGGGCGGAGGGGAGCAAAGGGGAAAATATTGGAACTATTGTAACAATATAATCAATAAAATATACTTAAAAAAAAAAAAAACCTATACAGTGATGCCAATCACTTCTCAATAAAACTGAAAAAATTGTTCTTAATCTTTCCTCAGAAAACAGAAACCTAAAAAATGATTTTCAACAAATAGACATTTACTACACTTACTGTAAAACTACAATAGTTTTTCTTTAAGGGCAGGAAAAGCTGGTATTTTAGTGCAATATTATTTTTCTGAAGCAATATTGCACTGACAGTTTCTGTTACGTTGTGGGAAACTCAAATTCCTATGTGGTATCCCAAATTTTTAAGGAACTGTAATTAACAAGCACAAATAAACAAACAAACAAAAAAAAAAATTCCAGTTAATGTTTTTGTCTAGAAATTTATATTTATATGGAAATACAAATGACCTAGCACAGCCAAGGCAATCTTCAAGAAAAAACACAAAAGTTGAAGGGTTTTCACTATTAAATTTCAAGACTGACTGTAAAGCTACAGTGATTCAGAAAGTGTGATATTGGCCTGAAGATAAGCAAATAAGTCAACATAATAAACAATGAGATCCAGAAATATGCCCACATATATACAGTAACATGATGTGTGATAAAAACACAGTGGCAAAAGGGCAATCTTTTTAATAATGGTGTTATAATAATTGTGTATTCATATGAAAAAAATTAAGATTGCTTCTTACTTCACATCAAATACGGATTATTAATTTGATAGTAGATCTATATGTGAAGAGTGAAATAAAGTTTCTAACAGAAATATAGAAGACTATTTTCATTAACGTGGATTGAGAAAATATTTACTAAACAAGATACAAAAATTCAAACAATAAAAATATTAATAAATTAGATATATATATATAATTATATCAACTGCAAAGAACCTCTGGGGAAAGTATTTTGGGATGCCAATTTTTTTAGTTAGACAAAAGTAAGAAAATATTTAACTTTTAACCACTTGGATATTAAAAATTCTAAAATATCACCATTTCTTGCTGTAAATAGGGTATACTGAATACATTTTAATCTCTTTGAAGATTCAAGGTCTTTATTATGAGCATTTGCTCTTTGGATAATATACTCAGGTTCTATTGAAATGTTTTCTTCTGTTTACTCATACTTGAAACAACCCCAAACTATTTAAATTTTGTGTTTTTAAATGCAGGTGTGTGTGTATAAGAGAGGGAGAGAATTTGTCTCTGATGTCCACTTTGCAATGGTACTATGTGGCCCTACTTGTCTCACTCATATTTCCCACTCTTGCATTCTGCTTCTTCCAATTTGGTTTGTACTTGAAACCTCCCTCCCAATTTCTCTCTCTCAATCTCTCTCTCTCTCTCTCTCTCTCTCTCTCTCTCTCTCTCTCTCTCGCTCTCTCTCTCTCACTCTCCCCTCGCTTTTCACACCTATTTGACAATTTTTTTTGATTCATCATCTCTTATGGGCTAGGTAATATAGTTATTGTTATTATGTGTAAAGTAGAAAAAAATGAGCTTCAGACAAGATTCTAGAGAATTTTTATGAATAAAATATACTGATTTTAGTGTATGGATTTTGTGATTTCTCTTTGGACTATTCAGATATCTTTTATCCCTATTAGTATTGAGGTGTGTTTCATTTGGGTGAGATGTTATAGTTATGTGATGAACTATTGAGAGCTAAATGTCAAAGGAGCTCAGTAAAAGGAGAGCAATCAGTGTGGGTAATAGTAATTGGAGAAAATCTTACGGGCGAAGCAAAAGTTGACTGACTCAACATGAGCTAATAAAATTACAATGAAATAAAAATATTTACAATGAAAAATTGCCACATAGAAAATGTTCTCATTTGCTGCACCAGTAAGATTTCAGACAATATGATCAAATAAATGGTTCCACAGTTTGTTTTTCTTAATTAAATAAAATTTAGCAACCATAGGTGATGATATAAATGATAAAATCACTTCATAACATAAGCTGCTTACTGTGCAGTGTGATTCATTAAGGAGACCTCATAATACCAGTTAGGTGGAATTGGATTTGTCCTTCTTAGACTGTAATAATCTAAGTAGGGAGAACATATAATTGTTGGTTCTGCAGTGTTGGTAAAGACCAGAACAAAGTTTTCAAATGTTTTTTACCACAGCCTATACTCACAGTTGTGTGCACAAATACAAATGTACCTCATAGACATATATAAAAGAAACAAGTTTCACAAACTTCCTGTATGTGGTTTGCTCTAATATTTTTCACTCCATTAAGTTCTACTTTCAAATAGATGATATTATCCACTAAACTGATTTTAAGACTTACAGATATATTGTAATCTTCAGATTGAAAAAGTTAATCTAAGAGTTAGGGTATGAGGCCAGGGAAGAAGTCATGATAGGTGCTAAATTCAGTCAGTTACAGTGAATATTTGTCATTATGGTTGCCCAACAGCTATTTCTATTTTTTAATTGTGCCCTGATTCTCTTTTGGAGATTGCCCTTCTTCCATTGGGGGCATTCATGGTGGGCAGTTATTTCTGCCTCTCATCCTAGTAGCCAAGGGACAATAATATGACCTAATTTGGGCCCATAGGACTCTGTCTCTCTTTTAAGTCTTGAGAGAGTGATTGAGGAGATGGTCAGAAATTATTGCTCTCAGTGGCAATGTCAATATCATCTTGGACCAGGCAGGCTGTTGTAGTGTTCTCTGTTTTCCTGCTCTTGTGCTCCCTGAGTTTTGGCTAACCATATCTGGCCCTCCAGATTTGTTCCCTGCAGTGAGTGTCTTATTGATCATTATGTGACTCTACCCACCAAATGCTTGTAATAACATTTCTTTTGTTGTAGTTTAATAATACCTATTTTGTTTAATTTAGCTACAGTTAAGTCCTATTTCTGTCAAACAAGAACATTAATTGACTCATTCCTTAAAAAAAAGAAGAGCTGTTGATTAGGTTGCTGTCATCTAACCACTTTACTATCTTCCTGATAGATAGTCTATGAAGAAGGAAGAGTGAATAAAGGAAAGGTTGAAAACCAAACATTTGCTACCACTGTGCTGCTTGGCATATGGCACCAATTTATATTACCATTTCAAAATCCATCATGTTATAACAGTAATCTAAATATAAATACCAAATGGCTAGCTGATCTTTTGAAATTGGCTAGATGATTTAAAGGATAAAGGGCCAAGAAATATTTGTTTCACTTATATAAACATTTTTCCTCAATAATTACTTTCAAATAATTCAGGTGTTTTAAAAAATATGTTGTCTTGTTGAGTACAAGTAGACCAGGTTCATATATGTAGATACAGGTTTTACTTATGGGATATTCTCTATGTAGAAACTGGCACTTTGATCATAACTAACAATAAAGTGAATTGATGTGTTTAGGTGATTGATATTTAATAATCTCGGAGTACTCACTCCTATTACTACTATGATTTCTATAATTATTGTCAATATATTTTAATGTCTGGTTTCATATGGTGGGAATATTTTCTATAAAATATTAAAAAACTGCTACATGTTATTTATAAAAATTTAGGAAGGCAATAAGAAAAAGATAAGTAAGTAAGTAAAAAGAAAAACTTAAAATATCTACCACCTGGATGTAATCATTATTAAAATGTGATAAACACTTTTCCAGATATCATGTTCTGCAAATACTGAAAAGACAGCTAGGAGTGGTCTTATATAAGTAGTATATCACACATGTTATTTCCTTAATAAAATACTTTTACCTATTAGACATAATCTGATGTAATTATGAGTTGCCCAAGATCTTTTTAAAAAAGAGACAATTCCCAGAATTTTGGAATAGGCAACTCTTTACATAATTTGTCTTGATATACTTAAAATCCCTAAAAACTTTTATACCTTTTACATAATAACAAAGTAGAAAAATTATTGGATCACATAACATAATCAGAGATGTGCCCAAATAACTACTATAAGGATATTTATTCTGTGTTATTTATAATTGTAAAATATTGGGAAAAATTACATTACACATACCCAGCCTGGATTATAGCAAAATAAATAACCTTATTAATTATTACATGGAGTGCTGAAAATGATGAGTAAGGATCACTAATGGTATGAAAGATGTTTATTGTACACTACTAAGTGAAAAATACAGGTTATACACACAGATATGCATATATATTTATATACATATATACTCACACACATAAATATTTATAAATTACATACTAGAGGTTTTGAACTATATTGTTTATGGTAATTGTTATTTTCTTTAATTTTAAATATTATTTTACATGTACTTTACATTCACAGTATGTTACTTTCAAATTTAAAAAAATGTTTTAATTGTTTCCTATATTCTCTGATTGGGCTCATAAATATCATTGAAATTAATTCTATTTCAAATACACTAGTTTACAGGCCACTTGTTAAGCAGGAAATTTTTAATCAAAACACATCTGGACTTTTGGTTGTGTCGGCCTGCGAGCTAAGTGTCGCTGGTTCGATCTTCCAGTCAGGGCACACCAGAGAAGGAAAACTCTGACTCCAAAAAACCTCCGCTGCCTTGCGGCATACCTCCTCAGGGGAAAGGCTAACGGAGTAAACCCCGACAGAAAATCCGGAGCCGGAGTCCCTAAGGCGGTTTGACGTTGTAGTCAACACCGGCAACTCCTGCGGCGCACCTGAAGCCAAGCTGTATTGACTCCGTCTTTCCCCTTGGATCCTTCAGCTGCGAAGAGAGGGGGGGTCTGCTGCATGGGCAACAGCTGGCCCTCCATATTACCCTGCCCAGGCTTTGTAGCTTCACTGGAGAGGACACTCCAGCGTCATCGCAAGATGTCGACTGAACACGGGAGGAGACAGATACCGGTTATAAGCTCATCTGATTGGTGAAGGAAACGAGCGCCAGGGGTCTCCTCTGATGGTGGGAGAGGTCATCGCACCTCGCTGGACAGCTACCGCCCGCCTCAAGCTGGGCAGCCCCCAGCCAATTAGGTGCCGTCTCGCCATGGCTCGCTTGCGCCACTGGGTGCGTGGGGATCAGAGAGGCGTCTCTTGAAAAGTGGGCCACAAAACACTCGCACCAGGCAATTCCAAGCAAACAACAAGAAAGAAGCCTCCAGCTCTTCGCCTCGCTAGCTGGAACATCAGGATCATGTGTCCCGGACTTACTGCAGACCTTCCGTGGATCAATGGTGCCAGGAAAACCGCTGTCATCGACAGGGAACTGGCACGACTAAACATCGACATTGCGGCTCTACAGGAGACCCGGTTGGCCGACAACGGAACTATCAGAGAAACCAACTACACCTTCTACTGGCAAGGGAAGTCTCCGGACCAACTAAGACAGCACGGTGTTGGGTTCGCTGTGAAGAACACGCTTGTTAACTCCATAGAGCCACCCACAGGAGGCACAGAGAGATTACTTACCCTCCGATTGTCAACAACTTTCGGCCCAGTCAGCATTCTTAGCGCGTATGCCCCAACCCTCTGCGCCACCACTGAAGAGAAAGAACAGTTCTACCATGCACTGGATGAAGCGTTATCCAAGATCCCCAGAAGTAACGCTCTTTATCTCCTTGGAGACTTCAATGCAAGAGTAGGAGCCGACCACATGGCCTGGCCCAGCTGCCTCGGAAACTTTGGGAGAGGAAAGATCAATGAGAATGGTCAGCGGCTGCTTGAGCTTTCGTGTCACCACGGCCTGTGCGTGACAAACACATTCTTCAAGTGCAAAGAGATCCACCAGGTGTCATGGAGGCACCCCCGCTCCCGCCACTGGCACCAGCTTGACCTCGTCATCACCAGAAGAACGGATATTGGCAGCACCCTCCTCACCCGCAGCTACCACAGTGCAGACTGCGACACGGACCATGCCCTCGTGGTAAGCAAGGTGCGCATAATGCCGAAGAGGTTGCACCACTCCAAGATGAAGGGTCGCCCACGCATCAACACCAGTTGTGCCAGCAACCCAGTTAAGACCCAGCAATTCATCAACAGGATGGAAGATGCACTCGGCGAGGGAACGGCGGCAGATGACATTATCGAATCCAATTGGCCACGTCTCCGCGACGCCATATACAACTCCGCCATTATTGCTTACGGGAAGAAAGAGCGGAAGAACGCTGACTGGTACGAGGCTCACTGGGAAGAAATGGAACCCGTGATCGAGGCTAAGAGGAAGGCCCTACTGGATTACAAGGCCACGCCCACTCCCAGTACACTTCAAGCTCTACGGGCTGCCAGGAACAAAGTCCAGAAGACCGCCCGCCACTGTGCCAACACCTATTGGCTAAACCTGTGCAGAAGCATCCAGGAAGCCGCCGATATAGGCAACGCGCGAGGAATGTATGAGGGTATCAAGAAGGCAACAGGCCCAATCCCCTCCAAGATCGCCCCCCTTAAGTCCAAGACAGGTGAGGTCATCACTGACAAGGAACAGCAAATGCAGCCGTGGACCGAGCACTACCTCGAGCTGTACGCAACGAGGAACACCGTAACAGACACTGCTCTTAACGCCATCCCAGACCTACCAGTCATGGAGGAGCTAGACACCCCACCTACTGCGGCAGAGCTCAGCAAAGCCATTGACCACCTCGCTTGCGGGAAAGCACCAGGAAGCGACGGAATCCCTCCAGAAATCCTAAAGAGCGGGAAACCAGTCCTGCTACAGCCGCTCCACCATCTACTCTGTCTCTGCTGGAAGGAGGGTTACATCCCCCAGGATATGAGAGATGCCAACATTATCACCATGTACAAGAACAAAGGAGATCGCAGCGACTGCAACAACTACCGGGGCATCTCTCTCCTCAGCGTCGTCGGCAAAGTATTCGCCCGGGTCGCTCTTGCCCGCCTGCAGACCCTTGCTTCCCGCGTCTACCCAGAGTCCCAGTGTGGCTTCAGAGCTGGCCGATCAACAGTGGACATGATCTTCTCCCTACGCCAGCTGCAGGAGAAGTGTCACGAGCAGCATAAACCACTCTACCTCACCTTTATCGACCTCACGAAGGCGTTTGATCTGGTCAGTCGAAGCGGACTCTTCAGCTTGCTACGGAAGATTGGCTGTCCACCACATCTGCTTGCTGTGGTCATGTCCTTTCACGACAACATGCACAGCACGGTGTCCTACAACGGCGCAACCTCTGAGGCCTTCCCAGTCAGCAGCGGAGTAAAGCAGGGCTGCGTCCTCGCGCCTACGCTGTTCGGAATCTTCTTCTCCATGCTCCTCCAATACGCCTTTAAGGACTGCAGCGAGGGTGTCTTCATTCACACCAGATCCGATGGCAAGCTCTACAACCTGGCCCGTCTACGAGCCAAGACCAAAGTCAAAGAGGTGCTCATCCGTGAGATGCTCTTCGCCGACGACGCAGCCTTGACATCACACTCCGAAGAGGGACTCCAGCAGCTAGTCACTTGCCTTTCCCACGCATGCAAGGAGTTCGGACTAGCCATCAGCCTGACGAAGACGAATGTTATGGCTCAAGGCACGGGGACTCCCCCATGCATCACCATCGACGGATACACCCTGGAGGTTGTCAACGACTTCACTTACCTCGGGTCCACCATCTCGAGCTCTCTGTCAGTCGACTTGGAGGTCAACCGGAGAATCGCCAGGGCAGCCACAGTTATGGCCAAACTGAACCGGCGAGTGTGGAACAATTCCAGCCTCACTGAGAAAACCAGACTGCGCATCTACCAAGCCTGCGTGCTCAGCACTCTCCTCTATGGCAGCGAGACGTGGACCACCTACGCAAGGCACAAAAGGAAACTCAACAGCTTCCACATGAGGTGCCTGCGACGCGTCCTGCATGTCGCCTGGCAGGATAAGGTTCCCAACACCGAGGTGCTGAAGCGAGCCAACATGAGCAGTTTGCATGCAGTTCTTAGTGAGAGACGCCTCAGGTGGCTTGGCCATGCCAAAAGAATGGATGCAGGCCATATTCCCAAAGACCTCCTCTACGGCGAGCTAGCAGAAGGCCAGAGAATGACAGGGCGCCCAAAACTGCGGTTCAAAGACATCTGCAAAAAGGATATGATACAATGCTCCATCAATCTCAACACATGGAAAGTTCAAGCAGACGACCGCCTAGCCTGGAGGCTCGCGGTCAGGCAAGGTACGTCACATGCAGAGGCTGCACGCAACGAGGAGGCGGTCCAGAAAAGATCGAGGCAGAAGCAGCGTCAACAGCAGCAACAACAGCCATCTGCCTTCACCTGTAACAAGTGCGGCAGGGATTGTCACTCCCGAGTCGGACTGCACAGCCATTCTCGGCGGTGCAGATAGACTCTCAAGAAGCTACGCCGTCGTCTCTCGAGACGGACGGCTGCCGATGATGATGATGACGATGAATTAAAATTAAGAACTTCTCATTAAAGGCAAGCCATAGCCTGGGAGAAAATAGCTGCAATGCACACATCTGACAAAAGATGTGCATGCAAATATATAAAGGATTCCTAATCAATAAGAAAAAGACAAACGCCTAAATAAAAATGGGAAAAAGCCTTGAGCAGACATGTCACAAAGGAGGATATCCAAATAGCTAACAATCGTATGAAAAGGTGTTCAACATTACTATTCCTTGGGCAAATGCAAATTAGACCACAATGAAATAACCCATTAGAATTGATTACACATCCACAAGAATGGCTAAATTTGAAGTCTGATTATACAAATTATTATTGTTAGGATGTCAAGCAACTGGAATTCTCATACATTGCTGGTGAGAGTATAAATTCCTACAGCTACCAGAAAGCTATTTAGCACTTTATAGTAAAGCTAAACATATAACTATCGTATGACTCAGCAATCCCACTCTAGGAATATAACCAAGAGGAATGAAGCCTGTTTCTGCTAGAAGACATGTACAAGAATGTTCATAGCAGCTTTTTTACTCATAATAATACAAAACTGGGAACAATCCAAATATCCATCAACAAAAGAGTAAGTAATTAAATCCTGGCCTATTCATATAATACAATTCTATACAGTAATTTTAAAAAATACATAGAACAACATGAGTGACTCTCACAAATATTAGCTGAGCAAAAGAACACGGACACACAAAAAGTGTACATGGTATGATTCCATTTATGTAAAACTCAAGAAGAGAAAAATGGTGTACTTCATTTTAGAGCAATTAATCTCAATGGACCCAAGAGTTGCACTTGTATGGTACATAAAGATAAAATAATCTCTGTTCTTTAAATAAATGGACATGATCAAAGGTATCAGTTATACTGACCATCTGAACACAATGTCACTATCTAATGGGGGAGGCTGAGTAGGAGCGCGGTGTTCTTAGAAACTCATAAAAAGCCAGGAAAAAAAAAGCCATCAGCACTCAGCAAACACTACTTTTCAGATTTGTGTGGTGCAATAATATTTTAAGATACACAGCACCGGGCCCCTACTGGGCCCCAGGATTTTCCCATGGTCCTTCCTCCCACTCAAACTCAGTGTACTTTGCCTCCGGCAGGAGTAACACAGTGAGAGGAAAAGAAGCCTTTGTAGTTCTAAAAGCCTCACCCACAGAGGGGCCAGAGAGAGCACAGGGCATAGGACAAATGATTCCAAAGTATACAGAATGACTCAGAGCCAGTTTTTCCCACCCTCAAAACCAGCTTTACACAATTCCCTAGATTGAGAGGAACAGAGAACTGGAGGGGGTTATGACAAGCTGGCTCTCTGAAGAGGTGTCCTGTGCCTTGCCTCATTGGGCTGCATCCTGGTTAGTGGAGGTGGGGAAAATGGTAGAAACTGCAGATAGGTTTGAGGGGTCCAAGGGCAGAAGGTGTCTGTTCTTACTTTCCAGTTGGAATCTGAGGAACTAGAAGCTTCCCCAATGATTCCTGCACAGAACAGGAGGCAGGAGCAATGACTGAAAACAATTACATGTGGTGTCTGGGCTGATGGGCCTGCAGCAGCCTCAGAATTTCCACATGCTTCCAAACAGAAAAGAGAGATGCACCAAAATTGGACCCAAGACTGGGCTGAAAGAAGCAAAAAAGAGCACACTTGGAGAGGCCCAGAGCTCAGAAATGGGACTGAGATAACAGCACATGTGTGGAGCAAGGAGGAGAGGGAACGCTGTGCTCTAAGCAGATGCAGCCTAGTGCATGGTTACCAAGAACCAGGTGTCCCTTCTCAAGGTCTTCTGGAATAAACTCAACCCCAGAGACAAGGGAGACCCTGAATTAATTGAGATGAAGTTTCTGCCACCAGACATGATGAAAGCTAAAACATGAATACAATTAAAGAACAACAACAAAAAGGTACACTTTTACACAAGGTGGTGTGTATGTTTTGAGGTCTGTACACCTTATATTTCTCTAGAGCGCTTTTGGTTCGGGTGTATTCTAATTCTCTACTTATCAGACTCTCATAAGCAATGCAACAAAATTTATCTGGAAACTGGGTTTTCCTGTGCAAAATCCCACTCTAACATACTGTAAAGCATAGAAGAATGGGTAAGGTAACTTTGATCACTTTTAGGGTAAGTGGCAACCAAAAAGTGTAAACCTATAAGAATTCCCAGATTTTCTCTCCCAAGCTCATTAAAGTGGACTCTGCCTTTTCCTGTTCAGCATTAATCATTTAGTGCCCTCTGAGAGAGATCTGCTTTTGCCAGAGAGGTTCTCCAGAGGCTTTTCTGGGGCAGAATTGAGAGGCAAATGGGAAAGTAGAGGAAGAAGGGGATTTCATTGGAGTCCTGGGGAAGACATTTGTTGGTGCTGGTGGTGGTGGTGATGGTAGGGTTAGCAGGCGTTCAAGATGTGAAACAAGTGGGTGGAGAGGGAAAGTTAGCTTTACAAATTATTGCTATAGTCTAGCTATAGCTTTTACTATGTTTAAATAGTAAAAACTACAGATATTTTGAAACTACTTTGAGATGGTTGAGATTGTACCACTTGTAGATCACAATGATATAGGAGCCAGAGTTCTTAATAATAAGAAACAGCAAGCCATCCACTCCGGTGGGTTTAGGATGAAATGACATTTATTAAAAGGGTTTTTGGGTAGCTCACACAAATTGCTAGGAAGTGGGAAAATTGGACTTGAGGCTATATATTTAGAATGGTCCTAAAACCTCACCACAGGTCTTTTTATAATCTTTACCACATGGTTCATCTCAGTTCTCCTTTTCTTCACTAACTTTTGTTTCAAGTCTGGAGCAGGTGTGTGTAAGAGGTTGAGTCCAGGTCATGCACCTGAGATCTGGGAAAGCGTGAAACTGTCATTTAAGCTTCTGTGGTGGTGGGTAGTGGGCTTTCTCTGACATATCGACCCAAAATAAAGAGGAATTTCTCCAGACATTATAGGAGGTTATAGGCTGGGGAGCCAAAAGGATGGCACTTATCTACCACTGAGATCAACTACTCATAAGCCTGACCTCTGGTCTAGGTTTATTCTTTTAGTGCTTGTTAAAGATGCAGATTGTATGTCACTTTCTTTGAGCTACTGAATCAGAATCTATGGGAATGTGGTATTGGAACTGGCATTTTAAAAACTAGCATCTGAAGTGATTTTTTTGTACCTCAAGCTTTAATATATACCCCCATCAGTTTAAAGATATGCCTGATAACCACTCTAAAAATCAGCGTGTTTTGGAAGCATTTTTGCCTTCCTACCCAGGTAGCCAAGGGGAAAGGTAAAACTCTCTATAAGGAGTTGTCCAGTCTATGACTTTAGAGTGTAAAAAGCATTGGTTTGAATCTCAGTTCTTCCTGTATAGCTCTGGTCTCTGAGCCTTACCTGCTTCATCTGTAAAATGGGATAGTAATAGTATGAACCTGTATTAGTTGAGGCAGGACTGGCTATGCTATTGTTGCAAACAGCTCAAAATTTTGATGGCTTAATATAGTAAAAGTTTATTTCATTTTTTATAAACATGCTTAATTCACTTTATTTTTCTGGTAAAAAATTATGTAGTGGCCACAGCTGGAGCCTGGGTTGTCTGCACAGAAACCCTGGTGTGTGTCTTTACAAGATGTTCAATGAATTCCTAATAGGAAGACTTGGTGAACACAATCTCTTGCCAGAGGTTAGCTGTAGGTTTTGGAGATGGCATCAAAGGTGGCTTTGGTGAAGTTGTCCAGGGTGGCAATGCAGACCCTGGCCAAGGTGTAGCAATCATTGATACTAGCCATCAGCAGCAGCTTCTTGGGCACAGGGGCTGAGATGATGCCAGTGACCCTGGGGATGGGGATGAGGCGCACCAGCATAGAGCAACAGTGGCCAGTCACCTTGCAAGGGATGGTGTGGGGCTTGCTGATCTTGTTCCCCCAGTAGCTTCATGCACAGGGACAATAGAGAGCTTGGCCAGGATTATGACCACATAGATGGCAATGGCTACTTCCTTTGAGCACTTAACACCCAGATCAATGTGTCCATTGTAGTCCCCAATGGTGACAAATGCCTAGAACCAGGTTCTCTGCCCAACATGGGTCTGCTTTTGTCCCAGCATAACCTTCAAAACCTCACCCTTGAGAAATGCCCCTAAGAAAAAGTTAATGATCTCAGATTCCTTGATGGGCAGGGAGAAGAGACAGATCTCCTCTAAGGACTAGATCTTCATGTCCCTGACCAGGCAGCCCAGCTTGGTGATAGGGATCCACTCCTTGTGCTTGGCTTTGAGCTCTGCAACCAAGGCCTTGCCCAGGCTCCAGCCCTGACCTTGACCCCAATGCTGCTTTCAGTCCTCCACAAAAGCCACCATGGCCTCGCATTCCAGGGACCCTAGGGCCTCCGCATTCTCCCACAGCACCTGCATCATCGACCATTTGGTGTTTTCTGGGAGAAGTAAAAGCTTATTGTTCCATGGAGGATGGAAATAGATGGCTCTCCTGAGCAGCATCTGTGTTCCTTTTGTTGAACACAACTTGGAGTCTTTTGCTGGTGGTGCCATAGGTGAAGAGATAGCAAAAAGGGATGTGGGGGGCTAGCAGAAGGCACATAACTTCTGCCCAGATTCTGTCTGCCAGAAATGATCAATGTGACTCCAAGGGAGGCTTGGAAATGCTGTGAAACATACATATTTGATAGAATACCATTGGCTTCTACCACAACCATCTCTTAGGATTGTCATGAGAGCTATGGGGCAACATGTATTTAGGACCTACAAATATTATTTTTATTCTGTTTTATCAAAAGTGTCTTGCTTTTGTTTTTCTTTAAGAGAGGACAGTGCCAGATGGAAGAGTTGTCATGGTTTTAGTTAATACAAATGAAATGTACACATGAGCTGTCTATTCATTTGTCTTCCCTGTGCAGCCTGGTGTTGGGGATAGTGACTCAGATGGCCAGCTGGGCTGCTCTTTTCAAAATGGCTTTGAGTTCTTTGAGGAAACGTTGTGAGCAGTTTCAGTAGAGTGAGATCTGTTGTACATCAGCACTTCAAGCTTCTTGATGCTGTGGACCAGGAATTTCTGGAAGCCACTGGGCAGCCTGTGCTTTGTTTCCTGGTTGTCCCCATAACCAACGTTAGGTATCACATCTGGCCCTTGAATATTTTCTGTACCCTACTGTCAGTGCCTCTGGCTTCTTCCAGTTATACTTAATGTTGACAAATGGATCTTACTGATGCTGGGTGAACTTTCTGGTCCATTTTGGACAATCTTGAACTTCAGGAGGGGTCTGAGGGAAGCTATGGTGCCAAACAGGAGATGGCTGCCACTTCTGTAGGCCACTTCCAGGAAGAGGAAGAGGAAGAGAAAGGTGATTTTCTTGTGTGTGTGTGTGTGTTTTTAAATAACCATGGATACAAAATTAATAGACATTCACTATAGAAAAATTATATAGTACACATAAACAAAAGAGTAAAATGAAAATTACCACCTAGAGAAAAGAGCTATAAAATTTTATTGTGTACATCATTTTGAAGGTTTTTTTTTTTTTTTAACATAATGATATAGTACAATCCACTTGGGTTGTCATTACATACTCTTCCACATCGTCATTTTCAATAACTAAGTGGTAGTGAGTATTACAGCTGTACTATAATATTTTTAAAACCTTTTACCAACTGTTAGGCATCTTACTACCATAATCAACACTGTGATAAACACTTTATGCTAAATCTTTGCCCACATCCTTGACTATTTTATTATTACCCTGGTATTTTCCACTTCATTTAGCTCTCTGTGTTGGAACTGGGCATGCATAGCAGAGAACACCTGGCTGGTCATGCTGGTCATTTAATCAGCCATGCAGATCAGAACCGGTGGAACAGGTTGAGTTTACTGCCGTAATAACAAGCCAACCCTAGCTTTGACTCTTAAAATTATTCCTGTTCTCTGGAGATTATGCCCCCAGCTCAAACATTCTCTCGCATATGTAATGAGGAAACTGTGCATGCATTATCTTATATTCTTAACAGAATACATTGTCATCTTTGCCTGAGTCAAGATGAGCCCCTGGCAGCATGAGCTATGTTACTATTTATATAGCATCTTTTATACATCTAGAGGGTGCCAAATGTATTAAGTCAATGAGAGTAACTTGCAAGATGCATATGGAATCAGGATATAACATTATTTGAAATGTACTTTTTTTGTACAATGAATCTTTTTATATTACATAAAATCTACAGATCAGCTTCCAAACAGAACTGTTTTTTAATATAGAAAAAAAATTTCATAATCTACAATTCCTCTCCTGTTGGATCTTTTCTTATATTCACCACTGGTTAAACAAGGCTTGAAAAGATCTTCGTAAAGTTCTGAATTAATTGTGCCACCCCTTATTTTTAAAATACCCCAGCTCCTTGATTGATTACACAGGATGAAGTCCTAGCCCCTTAGCACATATGATTTTCTTGTCCTATTGAGTCTGGCCCCAAACTTTCCTCTTCAGCTCTACTACTGCCTGTCACTCCTTATTTTTTTTTGTGATCCACTATGTATATAACACTTTATAATTGGTTTAAATACTTCTCTCCTCCTCCCCATAACTTATCTTTTTAACCATAAGATCCTGTCCCTTTCCTCTGCCTACATCTAAAAACTTAGTAGCTGGCATACAGTAGGCAATCAATAAGTGTTTGTCATCAATAATAGCTAACATATGATTAGAAGGGCTGGCATTTATTATATTCTAAAAGCTTTATATGTGTTATCTCACTTAATCCTTACAATGATCCATGAGCTTGGTACTATTACTATTCCCATTTCATGGATGAGGAAATTTGACACTCAGAGGTTAAGCAATTTGCCCAGGGTTACAACAATCAACAGATGGTAAAACTGGGACTTGGACCTAGGCAGTAAATCTCCAAAATCCTGGTTCTTAATTTATAATGAATAAAATTCACTGAAGAATAAATGGTGTTAATCATGTCATTGGGACAGAGACCACATGTGGGGAAGTACTTTGGTCTTCTTGATAGGTACATAGACTGACTACTTCTTTTTAAATCTATTTCACCCCTTAGTAGCTTTGTGAGTTTGGAAAAGTTATTTAAATTTCTAAGCTTCTATTTTCCCATTCATAAAATGTAGATAAAAGTAGCTCCTTCCTGATAAGATTACAGTGGACATTAAATAACACAATTCTCATTGTCTAGCATGCCATAAGAGCTCAATAAATACTGTATACACAAAGCTATTATTACCAGATCATAAGACTCATTCTTACTGCTATTTTCTGTCCTGGAGTAAATATTTCAAATGCCTTGGAAAACAGAACATTTATTCTCCAGTCACCTGCTCTGCACGTCAGTTGGTCCATGTGTATTGGTCACACGTGAAAATGAAGTGACAAGTACCCTAATCCACCTAGGAGGCCTCCTGCATGGTGTTCTGCACAGCCCATTTGTGTTAAAGCTTTCCCGGGCAGCACCAAACAGGGCTTTGCTATCACCACTGCACAACAGCTCTCGGGACCCTCTAGTTCTAATATGCCATGAGACAAAGATTAAAGCCTCTTCCAGCCCTCAGGTAGTCATGAGAAACTGGGAGTAGTGCAAGGGTTAGAGGCAGCTCCATCCAGCACGCAGAAAAGAGCTCTCCCCGTATTCATTATATAATAAGACACTTGCATGCAGCATCCACTCCACAAGACTGTTTGGACTCAACGTTCCAGAGACTAAATTCTCATTGGGTTCTTCTCCCACCAGGAGGAAGACTTGCTTGTGTTTTATTTCTAATAGGTCTAGGCAGCTGTGCCCTGAAAATATAGCTCTGAGTAGAAGAAATATGATCTTTCTTTCATCAGCAAAGCTCCAAGTTAAAACCAAAAGTAAACTGAACTTCTGAAAAGAAAAGAGAGAAATCAGCCAGCACCATTCAGAAGGGGGCTGGGAGAAAGAGCAAGGCAGAGTAAATAGCACGGAAGTTTCTCAGAAATGAGGCATCCCAGAGCAACGATGACCACCAGTACTCACAGCCCCACGCTGCACAAGCAGGGAGCTCCGCTCCTCCACCCCAGCATCTGGCCCAGTTCAGCCTTGAGTATTAGTCAGGTTTAACTGGGGAAGAAAGGGTTTGGGGGACATTGTACTCTGCCTGGGATCAAGTAAGTCATTAGCAGGTATGGGGATCAGCAGTTTCCATTGTCTTTTCAAAGGAAGTGGTCACTGGGAGGGTGGGTGGGGCATAGGCTTGCAGAATGTTAGTGTTGGAAGGAATGTACCCAGCAGTGCCCTTGTTTTTTACCTGGGTAGGAACTAAGGGTCAGAGTGAATTTGCACACGGTCACAAAGCTGATTCGTGGCAGAGGATGACTACTAGTCCAGTGTTCTAGTCTGTCGTCCTCCTGATGACACTTCCTGCCTTGTGCCACTGACTCCCCCATAGCACTTCCATTCTAGCCACTATTCGTGCCTGACACAGTCTTGACGCCCCTTGTGGGCTACAGAGTGGGAGAGAGGATGTATGACAGTTTCACAGGCAATATCATGGAGTCTGTTTTTCTGCCCACTTGTGAAAATCAATTTTATTTTGGACCCCATACATGGAGTTAATTTTCCACCCAAAGGAGAGACCACAGAGCTCCCAAACCAGGGCTATGCCACCCAGGGAGAAGCTTTAGGTAATTCAGCAGATGGAAGGGCCAATAAAGTTGCCAAACACTTGATATAGCCATTCTTTTGCTAAACATGCCTAATGATTATTAACATTTTCTTTGCAAGAACAAAAAGAGAATTATTATCAGAATGCTTCACAACTTTTATTGAGTACTTACTGTATGCAGGCAGTATTACTTATTCCTCAACAACATTAGATAATTATTGTTATTCCCATTTTAAAGAACAGAAATTTGAGGGACAAAAATGTTACATAACTTGCCCAAAGCCTTGTAAATAGTAAATAATCTGACTCCAGAACTTGACGCTTCATCATGCTTTTGTTAACTCTCTTGTAAAACTGTATATATTTCTTCCTTCATAACATGGGCTCAGTCACTATCATCAAGTCCTAATCTTTTCATCAAGTACTAAATTAAAGTATTCTTTAAGTATTCTTTAGAGCAACACCTGAACCAAATCTGTTTGTAACTATTGAGATTCTGGTGTTCAATTAATCTGCAGTTTTTACAAAATGCTACTTTGACACAACTTATTTTCTCTTTGACTGTGCTACATTGTACATAACCAGTGTTAGGATGTCAGTATATTTCCTTTCTGCCATTTTTTTTACATATGTAGAGAAGGAAAAACTTCCTCTTTTATTTCCCTAGGTTCAGTGCTAGACGCTTGACAATTTAGACTAATAAAGGACAGATTAACATGAGAATATAAGGGTTTCTTTATGTGTGCAATGTGTGTACACACTGAAGAACTCCACAATGAGTAACTTAAAGGGATGGTTAGAATTTAGGGCTTACATACCATTTTAACAAAGGATCAGATAAATTTGTAAAGAAGTGCAAAACAAAGGGAAAGGGGTTTGGACTCCTGGGGGTGGTAAATTCTGGGAAGGTAAATTTATGGGGGAACTAATGGGATATAATAGTTGTTTCAGTAAGACTTGTTTGTGCAGACTCATCTAGATGCCACTTTCTGTCTCCAATGACAAGGGCTATTCTGCTCCTGGACCAAGAGAGGGGAGGGGGAGATCCTTCACAAAGGGAAATTTCTATATTGCTTATAGACAGATAGAAGAAAGGCAGAGAGCGCTTTCCATGTTTGCTGCTTCTTAATGTCTTCAGCTCAAAAGAACTGTTAAGCCAAAATGGCATATTTGGGTCCCTTTCACATGATAAAGGTACATTCAAGTTCTTAACTACCTCCTCCCCCTTTGTTATGTATATATTGTTTGGTGTGTCTACGTAATCAATACAACTAACATTTTTCAATGAATAAATAATATTTCATTAGGTAGATCTCTACCATAATTTCTTTGTGATGATAAGTAAGTAGTGTATATAAAGTCTTATTATGAGATATTTGGACTATTCCCAAATTTCTCATCAATAAGTGCAGTATACTGCATCTTTACTTACCAGATATATCTTACTCTAGTTTAGCAATGTTTGAATTATCTTAAGGAAGCTTAAAGCATGGTTTAAATCTTTGTGAATTTGGGTAGGAAGAGTTTAAGGAAAAGCAGATGGGCCATGAGCTAGCCCAGACATCTCAGTAAGTTCAGGGAACGACATGAAAGGCCTGCATAGATCAGTAGCAACAAGAGGAACTAGTTGCCACACCAACCAAGAGAATATGTACAAGTGATTTAGGAAAGATGGAAGCATCACCAGGTCTCAATATTTCATCTAGAAAGATAACTCTCATATCACAGAGAACACTTGACTAGCCATCCCCACAGGATCAGTTTTTCTGAAGATGACAAGTTTAATCACGATTCCCAGAACACTTGAGGCATTCTCAGTTCTTTGCAGCATCCAAAATGCACAGCGCGCACACACACACAATATTCAGAAATGAGCATTTTCCTACTCATTCATACAGCAGAGGTGAGAGACTTTAGAATTAGGAGTCAGGAAGACTTCAGTTAAGATCTCAGCCTCATCCCTTCCTACCAATAAAACTGTTACTTAGCATAATTAGTTCTCAGCCTTCTCACATGTGAAATGGAAATTGAATTTAAGGAAATAACTAAATGGATTTTCTTTTTATTTTTAAAGATTTTATTTATTTATTTTTAGAGAGAGGGGCAGGGAGGAAGGAAGAGAGGGAGCAAAACATTGATGTGAGAGAGAAACATTGATCCATTGCCTCTTGCATGCACCCCAACCAGAACCGAACCCGCAATCTAGGCATGTGCCCTGACTGGGAATCAAACTGGCAACCTTTCACTTTATGGAATGGCACCCAACCAACTGAACCACACCAGTCAGGACTTATATGGATTTTTTAAAAAAATACCTTAAAAATCACTAAATAGTACACAATTTAGTTCTTTATTGTTAGGGCACTTAGAAATGCTGGCTTTATTATATAATCATTACCCATCTTGGGGACTGAGGATAGATCTGATTACATACAGAATAACTTGAGAGTTTTAAAATGTGAGATATTGATAAATGTTTATTTTCTTCTGCTGTAGGAGATTCAAAAGAAGAAGGGGTATTTTCCTCTCAGCCTGTCCCAGTAGTGTTCAGAGTCTGAGCTGCATATTTCCAGGGGCCTGAGCAGATTTCCTGATACCAGGCACCCAGAGAAGCACCCCCTTTTGCTTTCTTGTTAAAGAGGTGAGAGCTCGTTTTGCTTAATTACTTTTCTACTGGGCCTTTTGTGAATCCCAGTTCTGGGAAGTCATAATGAAATCTTGGCAGTCTCTTTCACCTCCTTGCCCATCCACACAGTAAGTTTAGTTGCCAAATTTTTTGGTTCTATTCTTTCAAATGAGTGTGTCCTTTTATTCTACTGCTGCCCTAAACTTTCTCTATTTTACATTACCTTTTGCTTTGTCTCTTGTAATCATCTATCTGGTCTCCCTGATTCTAGTTTTTGCTCATTTCAACCCATCACTGACAAAGATTGGTTATACAGTATTTCTAAAATAATGTCACATTTTGCCTGAGAAAAATCTGCGGTCTCTGAATTGCTTGATGAATTAAGTACAAACTATTCCAACAACATTTTCAAGGCCCTATACAAAATGTCCATGTGGCAGAGACGGCCAGTTTGTCCTCTCCCTCCTCATTAACAAGAAATACTCTTTTTCCTACTGAATGTTAGCCAGACATATGACTGGCTCTGAATAAGGACTACATTCCCCAGCCCCCCTTTTAATTAAATGTGGTCATGTGACACAATTCTGCCGGTGCGTGTAAGAGGTAATTCATGCAACTTCAGGGATGTACCTTAGGGGAAAGACTCATGTCTTTGCTCTCCCCGTCCTCGTTCTTGCTGGCTTGGACACAGATGTGGTGGCTGAAACTCAAGTAGCCTTAATGAACAAGAGATGAAAGCCACACGCTGAGGCTGACAGACCTGGTTCCCTGACCCTGTGGAGCATGTCAGTCCTGAATTGACTATCTTCGGGCTATTTTTATATAGAACAAAAATAAACTCCTGTCTTTATCATTTTATTTTATCGTACTTTTCTAAATATGCATTTTAACAGCTTTACTGAGGCATAACTGATATACGCAAAGCTGTACATATTTAATATGCACAACTTGATGAGTTCGGATATATGCATACACTCATGAAACTATTAGTGCTATCAAGGTAATAGCCAAGTCCATCATCTCTAAAAGTCTCCTTGTAACTTGTTGTTAACATGAGATCTATCCTCAACAATGTTTTTTTAAAGATTTTTATTTATCTTTAGAGAGAGGGGAAAGGAGGGAGAAAGAGAAGGAGAGAAACATCAATGTGTGAGAGATGCATCAATTATTTGCCTTTCACCCCCAACTGGGAACCTGGCCCACAACTCAGGCATGTGCCCTGACCAGGAAGTGAACCGGCAATGCTTCAGTTCACAGGCCAGCACTCAATCCACTGAGCCATACCAGCTGGGACTACACTCAACAAAATTTAAATGCACAATATGGTATTGCTAACTATAGGCACTCTGTTATAGAAAAGATCTCTGGAACATATTTATCTTGCATATGTGAAACTTTATACCTACTAAACAACTACCCATTCTGCTCCCACCCCTGCAATCACCATTCTATTCTCTCTTCTATGAATTTGGTTATTTTAGATACCTCATTTAAGTGTAATTATGTAGTATTTGTCCTTCTGGCTTATATCATGAGGCATATCCTCCAGGTTTATCTATGTTGTCATATGTGACAGGATTTCCTTCTTTTTATAAAAAAGCTGAATAATATTCCATTGTGTGAATATACCACTTTTCTTTATCCATTCATCTGTTGAGGATATTTGAGTTATTTTCATATCTTGTGAGTAGTGCTGCAATGAACATGGGAGTACATATCTCGTCAAGACCCTGACTTCAATTCTTTTAGATATATACCTATTAGTGGGATTGCTATCAAAATGTGCATTTTTAAGAACAGATTTATTGACATATAATTCACGTATCATAAATTTCTCCCTTTAAAACTGCCATCTTCTTATAGATTTGTCACCTATTTTTTGGACCCATAACTTTTTTGTTTATTTATCACAGTTGGGCTTTACAATTATTATGTACTGTTCACATCTCCTATACTCATATCCTACAGTACGTGGCATTTTTAAAAGCTTAATTGTTTATTTGTAACTTAAGACTTGGTGTGCTGATTATATTAGTAAACATAAAAATATTGGTTAAGTTCAAATTCCAAGATGAACAAAAATCAAATAGTATATTTGAGAAACCTTTACATACTTTGACTTGTTACTGGAGAACGTATTTCTATTTAAGTCAACATATAGAATTTAAAGAAGTTTAGCAGCATTAACAATAGAATTGAAGACAGGATCTGACTTAATAAAATTGCCAATTTTCCTTTTATTATGCACATTCTAGTCAGGTTTTTGAAATAGAAAACAATGGGGCATCTCTAACGGTTAATTAATATTAGTAATTACATTTTGCAAATAAGCAAACTAAAGCCCAGAATAAAAAAAGTATTATTTCAGGAAATGGTACCCCATTATTTGATACAGTCTAAAGATTTCAATCATAGCCAGTTTCCTTCAACTATGAGGATTTACTTCTCTTACATTAATCAACACTTCTCAAAATGCGGTCTGTAGGAGACTACAGATGCTAGATTAACATATGGATTCTGGGGCCCCACCTTATGCCTATGAATTAGAGTCTGGGGATGGGGCTCTAAAATCTGCATTTTTAATGAGCAATTTAGAAGATTTTTATGCCCATTGAAGTTTGAGAACCTCAATTGTCCATAATTAATGATACACCAAATCAGAGACTCTCAGCCCTGGCTAACATCAGAAGCCCCCATCCTGAGAGATTCTGAGGCCATCAGCTTTGAAGACTACTGCATTCTACCCTAATTTAACCAAGGCTCAACTATCCAGAAGTTTGGAATACATTTGACCCATAAACAACACAGGGTTGAACTGCTCAAGTCCACTTATATGTGCTTTTTTCAATCAATATACAGTCAGCCTTCCATATCCATGGTTTCACATCTGAGGATTTAACCAATCACAGATCAAAACACAGTAGATACTTTCAATCTTCAATTAGGAACCCTTGGATGTGGATGCCCAACTGTGTGCAATTTTTTATGCTGTTTAACATACATAAAGGACTCAATCATCTGCGGATTTTGATATGAGGAGGAA
Source organism: Furipterus horrens (assembly GCF_987537825.1). Taxonomy (NCBI): domain Eukaryota; kingdom Metazoa; phylum Chordata; class Mammalia; order Chiroptera; family Furipteridae; genus Furipterus; species Furipterus horrens. The sequence continues at coordinate 61,714,076 of NW_028327171.1, read as the reverse complement.
TCAATTCCCCCGAGGAATCCAAGGGATGACTGAAGCTTTGGGGCCGTCAAAAGTTATACTGAAATTGTTGACTGCATGGGGGTAAGTGCCTGTAACCCCTGCATTGTTCAAGAGTCAACTGTAATTGTTTAGTGGGCTATGTGTCTGGATGAAAAATTAGTAAAAGATTTTTCTAAGGATCTAAAAGATTACATAAGGCATTGAATAATATGTGGAAATAGATAAAATCCCTTTACGTTCTTCATGCTAACCATCCCAGCCATGGAAGAAAGTTGGAATCTTTCTAAAATACTATATTTTAGAAGGATTTTCAACAATATTATATCAATTTCCCAAAAGACCACCAGAAAAACTTGTTAATGAAGAAAAACTAATCTTCTTAGCCTTATTGTAGTAAGAGAGAACATCCCCTTGACATTCACGTTTTGTCTCAAAAGGGTAAATTGAAGGAGGATATTCAGAGGATCTTAGGGCCTGAGATGAATGACTTGAAGGTAAAGCTTGGATTAGGCAGAGTTTACAACACAATAGCTGTGGCTTGTTAGGCCTGGGGAAGAGAGGGTCTTAAAGCCAGTCATGATAGCCAGCTGTGACTCTTGTTCTTGACAAGTAATTTTAACTTATTCTTAGCCATACCCTCAAGGAGCAAGTCTGGCACCAGGATTGTTAAACACAGGAGAAAAGTACCTTTGTTTCCATTCTCACTGAGATGAAAATATTTGCATGAATCTCAATTATCCATAAAAATCCACTTTCCAGAATTTCATGCCTGTGAGCACTGTGGTAGCAATCAATCAATCAACATTTGTATTTTATTTGACAGTTTACAGAAAGCACTCACACACATTGTCTTATGATACAACCTGTGAAGTAGTTAAACCCTGTGATTTAATACCCCCATTTTACAGATGAGGCAATGAAAAGTCAGGAAAGTTATATAATTTGCCCTAAAAGAAAAGTGCTTTAGCTAGGAATTAAACCTGAGCATTCAGACTCCAAAACCCGTACTCTTATTAGCATCAGAAACAGGTTTTATTATGTTACACTGGAGGTTTTTTAGAGAGAGAGAGAGAAAGAAAGAAAGAAAGAAAGAAAGAAAGAAAGAAAGAAAGAAAGAAAGAAAGAAGAAAGAAAGAAGGAAAGAAGAAAGGAAGGAAAGAAAGAAAGAAAGAAGAGAGAAAGAAAAAGTGGTGAGGAAAATATGGGGATTTCCCTTGAAGGATGTGTAATATAATCTGGTTATAGGAATAGTTAAGAGCAAAGTTATAGCCTGGCTGGTGTGGGCACAATGGGCATACGTACAGAAGGCAGCTGATGTTTCTCTCTCATATCAATGTTTCTCTCCCTCACTTTCTCCCTTCCTTCCCCTCTCTCTAAAATCAAAAAATTAATTAATTAAATTAAATGACTCAAAAGAAGAGCAAAATTATAGAGAGGGAGCTCCCTCAATACAATAGAGCAGTAATTAGCAAAGTATAAATTAACTGAGACATAAGAAATAAACTATGGCTTCCTGAATGCAGAAATCACTGCATAGCACTTTTGTCTTGGTTGCAAATTATGTGGGTTCCAAAATATAAACTCTTACAAAGTTAAATATTTTTCAAGTACACAAAGACCCCCCTCCTCACCCACCCCCCAAGCCAAACCAGGAAGTTATGAAGCTTTTCAAGTGGAAACTTACTGGTGGGACTTAATGGACCGTATCACTTTCATTCGTCGTCGTCGTCGGCAGCCGTCCGTCTCGAGAGACGATGGTGTAGCTTCTTAAGAGTCTATCTGCACCGCCAAGAATGGTTGTGCAGTCCGACTCGGGAGTGACACGGTATCTGTCTCCTCCCGTGTTGAATCGACATCTTGCGATGAAGCTACAGAGCCAGAGAAGGAAAACTCTGACTCCAAAAAACCTCCGCTGCCTTGCGGCATACCTCTTCAGGGGAAAGGCTAAGGGAGTAAACCCCAACAGAAAATCCGGAGCCGGAGTCCCTAAGGCGGTTTGACGTTGTAGTCAACACTGGCAACTCCTGCGGCGCACCTGAAGCCAAGCTGTATTGACTCCGTCTTTCCCTTGGACCCTTCAGCTGCGAAGAGAGGGGGGATCTGCTGCATGGGCAACAGCAGACCCTCCATATCACCCTGCCCAGGCTCTGTAGCTTCATCACTTCCATTAATGACATGAAATATACCACATTTCCAAATGTCCGTTTAAATTGCAAATTTGTTTAAATGGGTCTTTTTGAATAAACAAATGTCACAATTCTTTCTGGACTAGAAAAGTACACTATGCTAATCTGGAAGAATAATCACAAAGTCAAATAAGGGAATATATCATGGATATCATGGATATAACAGATATAATGAACTATCTCTTGGGAACCGAATGTCCAAATAGATGAAGTAAACATCCACTGCTGCTTGAAAATGAAAAAAATCAATTGTCCCATGTGCTTTTCTCAAGTGGGGTCTAATACCGTAAATCAGACGCTCTCAGCCCTCACTGTACATTACAATCACCTGATGCTCAAGCCTCACGCCCCTCGCCCCACCATATCAGGTGGGATTTTTAAATTCCCCAGGTGTTACAATGTGGGGCTAGAATTTAGAAACTGTGATCTAAATCAGTGGTTCTCAAAACGTGGTACCAGACCAATAGCATCACCATCACCTGGGAACTTTATAGAAATGCAAATTATCCAACCCCACCCCAGCCCCTATGAATCAGAAATTCTGGGGTAGAGCCTAGCAGTGTGTTTTCACAAGCTCCCAGGGTGGTTCTCGAATATGCTACAGCATTCTGGGGAGCACTGCTCTAAATAAAAGGGCAGTATCCCTCCACCTGCAACTTAAAGGACCGCATGCCCGGCTTGCCCCAAACACTGCTTCAGACGTGTGGGTTTTGTCTAAAGGCAGAAGCCACTAATGACACAACACCAAGGCTTCTGGCTTTAAGATAAACTGCAAAGTACTATGGAAATAGAAACTGTGGGGCTTTAAGGCAGAAGGTCACAATAGCAGTCTCTGGTCCTATGAGGCAGACTGGTCTCGCACAGAACATATACTGGAACCACTGTCAATGACACTTGGCCAACTTTGCAGTTTGCCTCCCAGCATACATTTCACTTTCTTCTGACTGCCAAGGTTTTTGTCCAGGGATCCACCTCTCCCCCTTTCAGTCCCCATGTGAAGCCAGCCATCTCCTTACTCCATCTTCTTATCTTCTTGGCAACACAAGCCTCATCCCAGAGGACCATACCATTCCTTGGCCATGTACTTTCTGATGTTCTTCATTTCTAATGGCCTTCCCCTGTACTCAACCTCACCCATTCCTGCTCACAAATTCCTTACATTTACTGATTCAGTGATACTGGATCTGGCCCTGAGCCTCCTCTCCTTCTAGTGTCTTTGCCTGAATGCTCCTGTTTGGTCTCACCTGCCCCTCCCACCTACTGATGCCTCACTTTCTCCCTCTATTGCTCCTTCTGGGAAAATGAATGCCCCTCAGCCCGTAGCAGGGAATAAAAAATCGTCGTCGGCAGCCGTCCGTCTCGAGAGACGATGGTGTAGCTTCTTAAGAGTCTATCTGCACTGCCGAGAATGGCTGTGCAGTCCGACTCGGGAGTGACATGGTATCTGTCTCCTCCCGTGTTGAATCGACATCTTGCGATGACGCTGAAGCTACAGAGCCTGGGCAGGGTAATATGGAGGGTCTGCTGTTGCCCATGCAGCAGACCCCCCCTCTCTTCGCAGCTGAAGGGTCCAAGGGAAAGACGGAGTCGATACAGCTTGGGTTCAGGTGCGCCGCAGGAGTTGCCGGTGTTGACTACAACATCAAACCGCCTTAGGGACTCCGGCTCCGGATTTTCTGTCGGGGTTTACTCCCTTAGCCTTTCCCCTGAAGAGGTATGCCGCAAGGCAGCGGAGGTTTTTTGGAGTCAGAGTTTTCCTTCTCTGATGTACCCTGACTGGAAGATCGAACCAGCGACACTTAGCTCGCAGGCCGACGCTCAATCCACTGAGCTAAACCAGCCAGGGCTGGTGAAATACACATTTCATATTTCAGCACACACGTCCTGTCACTGCTATTTAAATTTCATCATTCTCCTCAAATCCTTACCACCATAATATGATGAAGGAAGTCCCTTCTGCTCTCAAAGGCAAATCTCACCAAATGTGTTCTGGTGTCTCCCTCCACCCCTCTTCTAAGAAACTTCATGCTACTCAGTATCAGCCCTTATATGCTTCTACTTTTTCAGTTTTACTTTAGCAACTAGATCTTTCCTATCATCTGTTAAATGTGTTCCAATCATTCCTAACTGAATTAGCCCATATATGAAGATACATAATCATTGTTCTAGTCCCACCCTCTTGCTCATTTTCCCCACAAGAGTTGTCTGCCTGTCCTCTCTCAATTGGTTCATCATTTGATCCTCAGCCCTTTCTGACCTGGTGTGTGTCCCCACCACACCACTGTCTCCATTAGGCTGCACATGGTTAAATCCAGCCTCGTTATCATTAATTTCTCAGAAGCCTTTGACATTTGACCACTCCTTTCTCCATCTCTTGCTTTATCCCCACCTGTTAATCCCCACTAGAAGATAAATGCCATGAAAATAACAGTCTTGTCTGTCTTGTACCTGCTGTATCTGCATCCTAGAACAGCTCTGGCACATAGTAGGTGCTCATTAAATATTTATTAAATGAACATATGCATCACTCAGTGACATAAATACTCCTTAGAGTACATGAAGGAAAGTAGAACATGAAAAAGAGCTTTAAAAGGATAAAAAGAAGCAGGTAAAACTAACTTTAATGAAATGGGGGAACTACCCTCATATTAGGGAGTGGCCCATAGTCAGAATGTTTCTGGTTTCCATGAAGCCACACTCACACTCTCTCCAATTTTTCTTCCCACCATTCCAAGCTCCCCTTTCCAATTTCTTTTGCCAGATGTTTACTCGTTCTCTTATCATGATGTTTTGTCACTCCTCAGTCATTGTTTCCAGGCCCTATTCTCTTCTCACATTGCATTTGGTCCCCAGGAAACTTCAGCAGGTCATTTATCATCTGATACCCACACCACCTCCTAGTTGATAACCCTCAGCCTATTCCTCTCTTCTGAGCTCCAGACCAACATACCCAATATATCCCCGCCTCTCAACATTCCCACCTGCATGTCTCAAATACAACATGTCCAAAATTAAGTAAACTAGTGCTTCCCCATTCCACATATTTACTTATTTTTCATTGTTCTCTTTCTCAGCAAGGGGCACTATCTTCTGCCTAGTTACTCATGCTAGTTATAATCTTGGCAAAAGAAACTAAAAGCTGTCTTAGGGTGGTAGTGTTATTATTTTAAGATGTAAGTTAATATCTTATGATGTTTTGGTTATATACAATAGTCAAACAATTATGAAAGAAGAGGGGAAAATATCCTGATCTCAAGATAGGCTCCAATATCATAATCTCTTTAATTTCAGTTTCCTTATTTGTGTTCTGCCCCAATCCTTCCATGTCTAGTTGCTTGTTTGGAGGAAAAAAAAATGAAAAAAAGGCAAATATAAACTAATATCTCAAGAACTAATTCTTGACCAATAGGCTGTTTACCTCTAATGAGCATTTGTTATTTCCCTGTGAAGAATGTGATATATCATTCTACCTATTCACTTTTTGCCTGATGCTTCTCTCTGCTGCATATAGAGCTAATATGGGGCTGTGCCAGTGTTTACACGATAATAAATCAGCCTTGAGTACTCATCCTCTGAGGGTGGTGGGGAGTAGTTCCCTTTGTGCAGCATCTAGAACTTATGTCTACTGCTCTCCAAATCTGTTAAACCAGAAACACTTCCTTTAGTTGATGAATAATTTCTGTGATAATAATCTCTATTTAAGAAACAAAGAACACAGAATAAAATGTTTAATGTAGCTCAGTATAAGGAATGATATTAATGTTGATGAATATTAACAAACTAAGTGGCAGAGAGTCAGAGCCAGAGAAACCTAATAGCAATCATAATCATGTCTGATATGTGAGGATCATTAAAATAAACTTACCTGGGAAAAAAATTTGGAATCTGTACTTTATTAGGAGCTGACAAGATCTTCTCAGAGAGAGATGGCTGTGAGTGGCTAGACGCTGGCATGGTGGTTTTCATATCCTTCCCATTGCCTCCAGGTTCAGTGTCTTCACTAATTCTGTGTTCCTTTGGCCCACAGTAGTTTATGTATGATAGAAATCCAGCCCTAGTGGTATGTAAAATTAGGTAACCTGACTCTTTGACAATGATTTGTTTGTGTTTGGCCTGTGCTCAGAGAGGGCTCCATTTTGTGCATTGTTGGGGGTGATGAGAGGTGGAAGAAATGGGAAGAAGTTGAGGAAGAACATGTGATGTTTGAACTGAAAGCACTGTTGTAAGACTGTCCCTTTGACCAGTGTGTCTTGCCTGGCTGCCTTGGTGCAAAGCTACTGGCCAGCCATTGCAAATTTAAAATATTATTGGATTTTGTAAATTGTCCCCAATGGTGGCAACAACAACAACAACATAAAACTTGGTGTCTCATGAAAAAGACTTTAGAATTAGACCAAAACAAGATTTTTTAAAGTGTATTTTATTAATTATGTTGTTACAGTAGTCCCAATTTTTTTTTCTGCTTTGCTCTCCTCCGCTCAGTAACCTCCCTTCCCTCCAGCAATCCCACCCTCCTTAGTTCATGTCCATGGGTCGTGCATACAAGTTCTTTGGCTTCACCCTTTCCTATATTATTCTTAACTTCCCCCTGTCTATTTTGTACCAACCAATTCTGCTTCTTAATTCCTGCACCATATCCCCATTTCTCCCCCTACCCACTCCCAGCTGATAACCCTCCAAATGATCCCCACTCCTATGATTCTGTTCCTATTCTGATTTGCTTAGTTGGATTTTGTTTTTATTTTTTAGAGTCAGTTGTTGATAGTTGTGAGTTTGTTGTCATTTTAGTGTTCATACTTTTGATCTTCTTTCTCTTAAATAAGTACCATTAACATTTCATATAGTAATGGCTTAGTAATGATGAACTTCTTTAGCTTTACCATGACTGGGAAGCACTTTATCTGCCCTTCCATTCTAAATGATAGCTTTGTTGGATAGAGTAATCTTGGTTGTAGGTCCTTGCATTTCATTATGTTGAATACTTCTTGCCAGTCCCTTCTTGCCTGCAAAGTTTCTTTTGAGAAATCAGCTGATAGTCTTATAGGCACCCCTTTGTAGATAACTTTCTACTTTTCTCTTGCTGCTTTTAAGATTCTCTCTTTATCTTTCACCTCTGGCATTATAATTATGATGTGTCTTGGTGTGGTCCTCTTTGGATCTAGCTTGTTTGGGACTCTCTGTGCTTCCTGGACTTGTATGTCTATTTCTTTCGCCAAATTTGGGAATTTTCCCTTCATTATTTTCTCACATAAGCTTTCAATTTCTTGCTCTTCCTCTTCTCCTTCTGGCACCCCTATGATATGGATGTTAGCACGTTTAAAGTTGTCCCAGAGGTTCCTAAGCCTCTCCTCATTTTTTTTCAATTCTTGTTTCCTCATTTTGTACTGGTTGACCTTCTTCCTTATGTTCCAAATCATTGATTTGAACCCCAGTTTCCTTCCCTTCACCATTGGTTTTGTGTGGATTTTCTTTTGTTTCATTTAGCATAGCCTTCACTTCTTCCCTTATGTCTTCGCCGTACTCAAGCATATCTGTAAAGCCAGTGAGCATCTTTATCACCAGTGTTTGGAATTCTGCATCTGTTAGGTTGGCTATATCCTCATTTGTTAGGTTGGCTATGTCCTTGTTGCTTAGTTCTCCCACTGGAACCTTGATCCATTCCCTTTTTTGGGCCTTACTTCTCTGTCCCCTCATCTTGGCAGAGTCCTGTGTTTGTTTGCCTTTCTGTCTTAGGTAGAGCTGCAACTTCTGTTACGCTGTAAGGAACAGAGCCTTAGGTATTCATCAGTACAGGGCAACCCATTTCACCACGTTGTAGCACTGTATGTGGGGGAGGGGTCTGAGAAGAAACAATGGCATGTTCTCAGCATTTTCCCCTTTTCCAGGCACTTCTCCCACTTTCATATGGGACTGGCACCTCTCTAGCTGTTTTCCTGGCTGTCATTCCCAGAGTGGGTGGGTCTGCGGATGCTCTAGGACCATCGGGGCCCTTCAAACAAGCGGACTCTGCTGAGAGACTGGCAGTTTCTTCCTCCACCCCAACTCCCACTGGTTTTCACAGTCAGAAACAATGAGGCTTTATTTTCCCCGGCACTGGGACCATGAGCTACGTACGCAGTCTGGTCTGGTGCTTGGAGTGCTCCCCAGGTGTCCCACCCAACTTTTTTAAATGTTTGACTGTGTTTTCCACTGGCCTGCCACTGCTGCCACTGCTGCCACCACCACACTATGTCCTCTCTGCCCTGGCTTCGCCCCTCCTACCTGTCTGGATGAGTATTTCTTCTTTATATCTTTGTTTATTGGACTTCCATGCAGCTTGGTTTTCAGGAACTTCTGGTTGTCTCTAGTTGTGTGGTAGTTGTATTCCTCCTTAGTTGTGGAGGGAGACACAGCGTGTCTGTCTAGGCCTCCATCTTGGTCGGAAGTCCCCAAAAGAAGGAGATTTTTGAAGGAGTGTGGAAAGGAAACTGGAGACTATTTTCACACTTGAAATATAACCTCTAACACAGTGCTGTCTGTTTTAAACACACATACATGACTTCAAATTTTCTAGTAATCTCCTTAAAAAGGATAAAAAAGAAACAAGTGAATCTAATTTTAATAATATATTTAATTTACTATATCCAAAATATGATCATTTCAACTTGCAATCAAAAGGTAAAAAGTCATTGAGATACATGACCTTTCTGTGTGCATTCTAAGTCTTTGAAACACAACGTGTACTATATTCCTCCAGCACCTGTCAATTGGGAGTAGCCATATTTTAAGTGCTTAATGTGCCAGTGGGAACTGTATTAGCACAGCTTTCAAATCTTTCATCACCCAAGGGAAGCAAACGATTGTTAGGTAACCTGTAAACTTCAGGTAAAAAAAATGGCTCATGTGAACCATTCAAATATAGAGCAGGTAGGTTTTTCGACAAGAATTGCTTCATTTAGCTGAGAAAACTGTGCCTTCTGGACAAAGGCCTTGGGGGCTATTGAATGAAAATAGGCTTTCTGCCAGAAAGACCAACTCCCATTAGCTATGAGTCCTGGGCATTGTCCTTTCCCTAGGCATCTATTGTTTTTCCTCACTTAACAAATTAAGACTTTAATTTTCCCACTTTCCAATATGTCCTATGTAGCAACTAAGATATACTTATGAGCCTCGAAATTTCTGGAATTCAGATGGAATTCCATTGGTGATGTGATGATGAGCAAAGCAGAGTGGACTCCATCTGCTCTCTGGGGTGGATGGACCTAAATCCAGTTAAAACTAATACTATATTAATTGAACAAGCATGCATTCAGATAATGTCTTCCATTGCTTCACATTACATTAGGCTTTCTGGGGTCCCAACTGCATGATCAAGAAGGCTTAATTCATTGTTGCTCTACAGAGGGGCTGTTTTGGTTGGTAAATATCCAATTTTATCTGAGTTTGCTTCTTTCTATGAGCTAGAGCTTGTTGCTCCTAAGAGAGACATGACTGGAGGCAGGAGGGTGAAGATTACTCCCACTCTAGCCCAGCTGGCTCCTCCTGTTTCCAAGTTCTAAGATTATATTTGCATACTGTGCTGAGCTATCTTCCCTGCTATTCACAAATAGTACCGAGAGGCGTTCACAAAGGCTGAAATGCACACAGAAACCCAGGTTTGACTTTCAGAGGGTTAGCAATGTCATTTTTTCTGTTGGCATGAAGGACGGCACCTTGAAATTTTCCAGTCCAGGCCAACTCTGCAGACAGATGACCTGCTTGTTGTCAAATCGCCAGCTCAGGCTAAGCCCATGACTGCACCTAGTCAGCCTGACTCCCTGAAGTTCTCTCTAACTTGCTACTCACACTTCTAAAAAGGTAACATTTTAGCAGTCTGTTTATAAAACTGCCAAAGGAACATTTGTCATGAGGTGCAAACAAAAGAGGCACCAGAGAGGAATGTTTTTCACCAGGTTTGTTGGAACTGGGAACTTGCCTCCCAGATCTCTGACTCGTCTTGTTATCTTGCACAGCCCATAGGTATCAGAAGAGCAAGTTTTGGTGGATAGGGGCCCTGGAAGGCAAATGCAGGCTGAGTGAAAACTGAGGCTGGTGAGTCTAGGATGGCTGAGCATGTCAAAATCTGCCACACAGTGTCCAAGGGATTATGAAAAGAATATGCTGAGGGGAAATTTTTCTGATTATAGCAGGAGACAAGAGTCCAAGAGGTCAAGGAACTGCTGAGTTAAAATACCCCTGACTGATGGTTAGCCCTAGTATTATATTAAATTTTGACAGGCCACCCATGACTGGAAAACAAATAGAGACTTCCTTCAACAAGATGGTGATAAATCAATTGTTCTCAGGAGCAGCAGCCATTGAACATGGACTTAGGAGTATTATGCATCTTCTCCAGTGACTTATCCAGCTTGCTGTCTGCCCACTTGATTTTTGAACCTCTTTGGGGAAATCCCAGAATCAGAAGCTAGTGTACTGAATAGAAGGTACCACCAGACATTACTTATTAACTAAGAAAGCCAGAAAATAATCAGCAGGATCTGGCTGCAGCCATTGGTGCCAGACAAATATGGATCTTGTCTCATTCCTCCAGATGGAACAGACTGGGCTGTTCAGGACACACCTAGGAAACCAGGGACATAAATCTGATGGATCACCTAGTACTGTTACTGTGTTCAAGCTCAGAAAGGTGTCGAGTTATAGGGTGTTCTGAGCACCACAGGACCCCAACAGTATCCTCAGTCAAGTGTTTATGGTCAAGAATCTCTGCACCTTGGCTGGACTAAATGCCATTCAGTCCCTCTCTATCTTTCCTGTTGCCTCCCTCCTCCCCTCTCTCCTAGCTCTCTCTTTCTGTCAACTAGCAAGTGGAAATGGAGATTTAAGGAGTAGGGGGCAGAGACGGCAGCCAGACAAATTCTATGGTGTCCTAGGAAAGGAGAGAGAAAAACACCTTGCCCCTAACAAAAGCTTCTCAGAGGAGCCACTTTCTAGCTGGGACAGGAGGTGGGTGAAGGACTGAAAGGAAGTCCCACATTGACATATTTGTTTACATGACTACTTCTTTCCTAGGCTTTGGGCATATTGAAGGCAAGATCTATGTCTTAAGGTCTTCTTTTAAAACAACATGTATATTTTACCTGATTACAAAAGAAATATGTGCTCATCATAGAAAAATTAAAACATAAAAAATGTTTATATAGTTTTTAGAATAGTATTTGGAACATTACAGACACTCAATAAAATTGTGTGGAGAAGGAGGAAAGAAAAAAAAAAAAGAAGTCAAGAATACTGGTAACTGACATCAATCTCCTCATTAAAATGTGCCTAACTCAGCAGTGGCCACATGAAGCAATGAGCCAGGAGGTGCTAAAGCTGCAGAACTACTCAGCCTGGGGCTCACAAGTTCACCTGGAGATAAAAAGTGAATTCGCCAGATAAGAAGGAACTGAAATAGCCCGGAAAAACCTTGGAAACAATTTAAAACTTAGTATGGCAATTTTATTTCTATTATAAAAAGAAATATATGTTTATTAGAGACAAATTGGAAACAATGAATCTCCTGAGTTTCAAGCCCTGTTGATAATTTTAGCTCATTTCCCTTAAGCACATTTTCTAGACCTATGTTTTTATTTTTTGTTCTTTTCCATCATTGGGACAAAACCCATGTGGTGGGTCTCACTAGCTTTGAAAAAGACCAAATGGAAGATCGTATACAATGCCAAAATGCATTGCACCCCATGTAGGCCAGCACTGTCCCATGCAAACTTTGTTTCAGTAGGAAAAATATATATGGGTGTCCTGGATCAAGATGCAAAATGAATGGGTTACTGTGGGTTATGACCGAAAGGTTTCAAAAATACTGTAGAATACCACTTTCTGCTTGTTCCACTGATCAATTTAATAAAAAAATGGTTATATGCTATTGCATATTCATGAAAATGTTATTGTTAATTAGTAGTTTAATATGCCATCAAGTGGATGTACTATAATTTACCTAATTGTTTGCATAGTTATTTTTACTTTTAAGATTTGAATCCCAGAAGTGAAATGATTATATTAATTGATATGAAAATTTACATGTGTAGCAGAGATGAAATGTAATAAACTACATAACTCAGAAATGTAATTTATAAATTACTTTCTGTAATTGACCTTAACTAGCCTCCATTTCTCTATTTCTACTCATAAGTAGAAAACTTGATTACACCATTTCAAGGTAAGTTAGTCTCTCTAGTTTAAAATTCTGTTTGTCCTTAGTGACCACTCCATTAATTTAGGATATTCACTTTTCCCTGTAGCTCTCACTGAATAGCATCTGAGCCTAGGAGAACCCCAAGGAACTGCAAATTTGGTCCACAGTTATCTGCTGACCTAGCTGTCCCCCACTGAGTTATAACTGCTGCCACCAGCTCTTGGGCATCACTCTGTTACCACTGCACCCACTGCCCATGACCTCAGCAATTGGTCCACATGCTTTGCCTCCTCCTAGCCCAACCAGGAAGTCTCTGCTAGTCTTCTGTCTTTGTCTGCACTGATGTTCCCCTCCCCGAATCTCAGAAACTTTTAGCTGTTTTTCCCAAACCAAGCAGGATGCTTACCTACCACAGATTCATCTGCCTCAACACCTCACAGCCACTGCTACTCCAACATTCACATACCATGTTGTAGGCACAGCCTCTCCTGGAAGCCAGGCAATGGTATCTACTGCTCTGGGATCTTCCTAAATTTATCTGGTGGTGGACGGTTGCGGCTATGGGAGGAGGAGGAATTTCCTTTATTCCAGCCTGTCCAGCCATAGGATATGCAGCTTGGATTCCCCTTCAAGAAAGAAACATGCCATTCAGATGCAAGAATGCAATTAGCTGACAGGCCCAGTCATGTGCTCCTTCAGGCTTTTTCCCAGTCTTTGAGCTGAGGCCACAACTCTTCCCAACAGGGCCCAGCTATTAACTGAGCACCATGGGATACTCAGGCTTTGCCTTTTCTGCACAACATGGGACTCCTCTAACCAGCAACCTTTGCTCCAGAAATCCTCTTGGGCTGGCAGAGACTTTGGCCCCACCCTTCTTCCATGTCCCTGTGCCCAATCCTCCCTCTTTGTTTTCCACAGACATTCCCTCTCCCCAGTCCTGTCCCCGCCATGCACTTCTAACTTCATCCCAAGGGCCCAGGAACAAAGCCCCTTCTCCCCAGAACATTTGGTCCTGGGCCCCTTTCTCCTTTCCTGGGAACCATCAGGATCTAAACCGTAGTCACTTCCCTTCAGTTCTCCCTTTCTTATCACTGGTTACTTATATTTCCCTTGGGTGAGAAAATGGACTTGGCATCATCTTCCCACTCTATGTCATCTCACATGAAATCCTCAAGACCACTGATTCTATTTCATAGATTCAAAGAGTTAGTTTCAAAGTCACTAAGGTGCTATATATGTCATTCCTAAAGAGCAAGTACAAGTGAAGTACAGAGGTCCCAGCTAGAAAGAAGGGGCTATAATATTTTCTCTCTCTCTCTCTCTCTTTTTTCAATTTTGCCTGCATTTACTTATCCTTAGTGGCCATTGGTATGTAACTTACCTGACTGTTGACTGTTATATTAAGAAAAAATTAATTTCTTATACTTCATAGAGACAGGTGAGCTCTTGATAGAATATTCCTTCAGGATAGCTCAGAATTTACTAGTTCTTAAAGGCCTCAGGGAACTGCTAACTACCATCATAACTCTGATTTTAAAAATCTGGAAGATGTGGGTTAGAAATGACATAAAGTAGGAGTTTAATCTGTGTTTGAGTTAATAAATGAATGAATTATAATATATAAGAAATTTAATAGCAAAGAAAAAAACTTAAAGGTATTTGTTCATCTGGCTCAGTATCTATGACTTCTACAACTGTAAGGTGAGAGTTCTGGCGATGGACTAAGATACGCTAGTATTAAATGAAACCCCAAGGAATTGATGGAAACTGGTGCTTTTGTGGAGATGACCCATTAGTTGTGGAGGAAATAGGAAGAAAACAAAGCAGACATTCATGGGCTGGAAGTTAGGGTTGGCATTCCAATGGTGGAAGCCAATGTCTACGAATCCAGGCTCTGCACAAATCAGCAGTTAAGGGTTTAAGTAGCTCTAAGCTGGTAATGTGCATCTAGGACAGTGTTTCTCAAAATTTAGTGTGCATAAAAATCAAAGGGCATCTGGTTAAAATGTAGATTCTTATTTAGTAGTTCTGGGTGGGACTTGAGACTACACTTTTAACATGCTTCTAGGTAATGCCATGGATGCTGCTAGTCAATGGGTCACACTTTAAGTTCAAGTGAAATCAGAAATGCTCAGGGAGCTCCATGCTTAATGCCAGAGGCATAGACACTATTTCAAGAACTAATCCTCCCCCTTTTCTAGCCCACAGTTTCAGAGATTCCTGCAGAAGTTCAAGGGCAGCTGGAGTGTGCACTTTGGATTTTCATATTGAGAAGAGTTATGAAGAAGTAAACATAAGCTAATCATAGCCCAATGCGACTTTGTTTCTGTTGATCTATCATCTCTCCCAACCTAAGAAAACTATTTCCCAAGTGGGGGGCTCTGTGTCACTGAGATGGTCCCATTTGATGGATGCATATAGCATTAAATGACCTTGAATCAATAAGAATATTACTCCCTAATTATGTCAAGGAAGAAGTCTCTGTTGGGTGCTAGTTTGTCTTTGAACATTTTCTTCTTTCCCTGTATTAGGATGTGATTGGTTACTAATAGCAGAAAGCCCAACTCAAAATGTTTTCAGTGACTAATGGAAACAACCTGGTTGGAGGGAGGACAGAGCTCTGCTCCAGTGGCTCTGGGGTCCCTGGCATGCTGGTCTCAAACTTGGGCTGGCAGTGACTCTTCTGATGGCTGGGACATCTCCAGGTCCTACATTAGAACCAGCATTGGTCCCAGTCAACATCCAGAGGAAAAGATGCATTCTCTCCCAGGGGCTCCCAAAAGAGAGAAAATCTTTTTTTCCCCAAAAGCTTCCAGGAAATTTCCTTCATTTTCATCAGCACAAGTTGACTCACATTGCCTTTTCTGAAAATCCTAATAGCCAAGAGTAACCCTAAACATTAGATCTGGGTACCTGGCATGGGCATGTATGCTGGATGGTTAAAACTAGAAAGACTCTCTTCATTCCCTTGTTTACAAAAAGAGAGCAATCCTCTGATTAGATGCCTTTGGGAAAATCAGAGTGCCTGGCTCGACTTGAATAATATGAGAGGTGTTTTTGCCTTTTTTTTTTTCAGTTGCCTTCTCTTGATAGTAAATGGTATTGATTTTCTCTTCACCCTTGTAATAAGAAATTTTATTTTTAATTACTTATATTTCAGTTTAAATTTTAATTCAGAGGAAAAAATTAAAGAATAGAATACATGAGAGACTTCCAGCCAAGATGAAGGTCTAGACAGACACACTGCATCTCCCTCCACAACTAAGAAGGAATACAACTACCTCAAAACTAGAGACAACCAGAAGTTCCAGAAAATCAAGCTGCATGGAAGTCCAACAAACACAGATATAAAGAAGAAATACTCATCCAGAAAGGTAGGAGGGGCAGAGCTAGGGTGGAGAGGATGCGGTGTGGTAGTGGCAGCAGCGGCCGCAGCGGCAGGCTGGCAGGAAGCACAGTTACACGTTTTAAAAAGTCAGGAGGGACACCTGTGGAGTGTTCCCAGCACCTAACCGACTGCGCAGCTCGTGGTCCCAGCGCCAGGGAAAATAAGCCTCATTGCTTCTGACTGTGCAAACCAATGGGGTTTGGGATAGAGGAAGAAACTGCCAGTTTCTCAGCAGAGTCACTTGTTTAGAGGGCTCCCATGTTCCTAGAATGTCCGCAGACCCACCCACTCTGGGAATGATGGCCAGGGCAACAGCTAGAGAGGCACCAGTCCCATATAAAAGTGGGAGAAGTGCCTGGAAAAGGGGCAAGCACTGAGCAAGTGGCATTGTTTCCTCTCAGATCCCTCCACCACATACAGCATCACAACGTGGTGAAATGGGTCGTCCATATGACCAATACCTAAGGCTCCACCCTTTACAGCATAATAAGTGTGATTGCTCTACCTAAGACACAGAGGCAAACAAACACAGGAGCCTGTCAAGATGAGGAGACAGAGAAGTATGACCTAAAAGAAGGAACGAATCAAGGTTCCAGTGGGAGAACTGAGCGACAAGGAGATAGCCAACCTAATAGAGTTCAAAACACTGGTGATAAAGATGCTCACAAGCTTGACAGATATGTTTGAGTATGGCAAACACATAAGGGAAGAAGTGAAAGCTATGCTAAATGAAATGAAGGAAGATACACACAAAGCCAATGGTGAAAGGAAGAAAACCAGGGTTCAAATCAATGATTTGGAGCATAAAGAAGAAAAGAACAGTCAACCATTGCATAATGAGGAAATAAGAATTGAAAAAAATGAAGAGAGGCTTAGGAACTGCTGGGACAACTTTAAACGTCCCAACACCTGAATAATAGGGGTGCCAGAAGAAGAGAAAATGCAAGAAATTGAAAGTTTATGTGAGAAGATAATGAAGGGAAACTCCCCAAATTTGGTGAAGGAAATAGACACACAAGTCCAGGAAGCACAGAGAGTCCCAAGCAAACTAGACCCAAAGAGTACCACACCAAGACACATCATAATTAAAATGCCAAAGGTGAAATATAAAGAGAGATTCTTAGAAACAGCAAGAGAAAAGCAGAGAATTACTTACAAAGGGGTGCCTATAAGACTATCAGCTGATTTCTCAAAAGAGACTTTGCAGGCAAGAAGGGACTGGCAAGAAGTATTCAAAGTGTTATAAAGCAAAGACCTACAACCAAGATTACTCTATCCAGCAAAGCTATCATTTAGAATGGAAGGGCAGAGAAAGTGCTTCCCAGACAAGGTAAAGCTAAAGGAGTTCATCATCACCAAGCCATTATTATATGAAATGTTAAAGGGCCTTATTTAAGATAAAGATCAAAGCAATGAACATTATAATGACAACAAACTTACAACTATCAACGATTGAATCTAAGAAATAAAAACAAAATCCAACTGTTCCAGAATTGGAACAGAATCATAGGTATGGGGATCATTGAGAGGGTTATCAGCTGGAAGGGGAAAGGGAGAGAAATGGGGAAATGGTGCAGGAATTAAGAAGCATAATTGATTGGTATAAAATATACAGGTGGAAGTTAAGACTAATATAGGAAAAGGTGAAGCTAAAGAACTTATATGCATAACCCATGGACATGAACTAAGGGGGGGGAGGTGGGATGACTGGAGGTAAAGAGGGTACTGGGTGGAGGGGAGAAAAGGGAAAAAAATTGGGATTATTATAACAACATCATTAATAAAATATACTTTAAAAAAGAATAGAATACATGGTACATGAATGTGGCAAAAACTAGGACAGTGATCAGAAAATGAGAAGTTTGAAAAATATCATAAACCTATTACTTTGTGACTAACAGATTTTGGGGCCTTCTAAATACAGAAGGTTAGATCTAAGAGACATCAGCGGCAGCTCAGTTTTTTTTATTGTAGCCTGATGGGTTCTCAACCTAAGATGATTATCTTAGTCTGTTTGGGCTGCTATAACACAGTACTACGGACTGGGTGGCTTATAAACAACATACATTTATTTCTCACAGTTCTGGAAATTGAAAAGCAGGTGCCAGCATGGTCTAGTGAAGGTCCTCTTCCAGGTTGCAGACTTTTTGTTGTGTCCTCACTTGCTGGAAAGAGCAAGGGACCTCACTTGGGCCTCTCTTAATAGGGCATTAATCTCAATCACGAGAATCCCTGCCATCATGACCTAATCGCCTCCAGAGACCCACCTTCTAATACTATCATGCTGGGCATTAAGATTTCAATGCATGAATCTGTGGGGGACACAGACATTTAGACCGTAGCACTGGATTAGAATCACATGGGAGTTTTGATAAAACCAATGCTGGGGCCCCAACCCCCTAAGATTACAAATGGTCCTCTATGGGATTTGGATATCCATATTTTTAACAAACTTCACAGACTGTTCTAATGTGCATCCAAAGTGAGAACAGCTGCTGAGAACTTTGGAGAATCCTTTTGAAATTGAAATTTTAGAGCAAAATGTTTGGTCTGGTCCCATTGCCAGATCTGGTCTCCTTCCCAGAAATGTCTTCTCTTATGTTTGTATCCACTATTAATCCAGTCAAGAAGAACATAAAGATGTGCACTGTTGGCCAGAGAAAAAAGGGGCAAGAGCTTTATTAGAGATGAATATAACACATTTTGAAAATACTGCTTCTCAAGTAGTGTTCTCGCAATAAACTTGCAAAGATGCTTATAAATGCAAGAAGATGTTAATGTTAGATTGTGATGTTTCTAATGTGTGCTTCGGGAAAAAAGGGATATATAAGGCCTGGAATACTTGAAAACTATTTTTAAAAAATCAGTGTCCCTTCTGAAATGATATTCATGGTAATAAAAAAATTCGTCAAAGGGTGTTCCTCTGCTCCAGATTTTAGCTAGGTGTTTGAAGATGAGCACAGTTGCTGAGAGACCTGAGTTATTACAGTTTCAACATGTAATCATTGTCAGATTTATCTGAAAGGTCATATATGGGCACTTTTCTGATGTTTATGAATTTACAAAACGAGGCACCTCCCTGTTCATAGTCAATAGTAAGATCAGTGTAATTTAGGACATTGCTAACCTACTCCACACGTCCTCCCCATGTAGTTACACTTGTATCTTTGGTCTGTCTTCCTTGTGTGTCATGAGAGTACTGACATTTTTAATCCAATTACAAATGAGTGTTAACAAAAGTGTTTTGTGTTCCTTTGTAAGAATTGTTTAAAAGTGAATAAAGACAATTTAAGTGATACAAGCAAACTTTACTTAACGCTTCACAAAGTGGACAATTCACTTTCATGGAACTGCAGAATGAGGTGGAAGGTGGGAAGTTTTACAGAATAAAGAATAAAAAACAAGAAAGAAAAATAGAAAATATCTGATTAGCTAGGGCCACATAGTCAACCTTGTTTGGAATGAGAAAGCCCAGAGTTGGCTTGGCATTTGGAGATTGGCAGGCTGTATTTCTGGTCAAGCAGGGTGTTATAGGGACATGAAAGTTACTCAAGTTTTAGTTTGCTGACATGGCAACCCTGGCAGGAGAAGCTCTATCTTGGGCCTAGAAAATTATTTCAACAAAACTAAAAGTGAAATGTGAACAAAGGCTCACAACATGGACAAAACCCAGGCACAGTTCTGCACTTCTGCCAGGTGCCCACTTTGCTAAGGAAGTTGCTGTAATGACCTTGGTGCTGGACCAGGAGTGAGTGGTTTGTTGAAAATGGGCCATCAGATGGAGGAGAACGTGCCACCACCACTTGCTCCATTTTCCATCCTGTTCACATTTTTTATTTAATATTTGTTTTTTGAACAAATATTTATTAAGCACTTATATGTGCCAAGCTTGGGCACTGAGGTAACAAATATGAATATAGAGATCCTCCGTGGTGATCCAAGGTAGACCAGAAGGCCAGACTTTTATTTCCAACTAGAGAGCTCTTAGAATGAAGTTGACATTGATACCAGAAGGATAAGTCTTCTATGGGGTCAAGTATGATTGGAAGGATAAAGGTCCTTCAGAGGGTGTCAGAGTAATTTATCTCATGGAGTGCACTGCCTCTGACAGGCAAGGCTATCTCATGTTTTGTTTCCTCTCCTTGCCCTCCTGCCACCACCATTCCTTACACCACCCCCAGCCTTTGCCTAGTCTCACTGAACGACTATTTGCTCTTGACTGTCTGCCCTATTTGGACTTCTGTTCCAGGACCCCACACCTCTGGTGTATCCTCAAAATCTTTATTATAAGCCATTAACATTGGAACTGTATTCAATATTCCAGATCACATCTGAATGTCACTTTTTCACTTTTACATTCCACACTGAAATTAATAGTTTCATCCAAATTTTTTGCTTTAAGAACTTAAAGAATAGAAAGATAATTCATAACCTAGATCAGTTGTATTCTTTTTGCAAATATAAGTCCATATGTGGTCTTATACTATGATACACACACACACCAGGACATTGAAACTAACAAATTATATGACAGTCGTCCTACTACAGAGGTATCAGAAAGATGTATTATAGATAGTAACATTATTTCAAGTTGCAGAGCTCTAAGATTGGCATCATTTGAAGTGTCATAGCACACAAACAGGATGCTTCATTTTGGAGAAAACCCATAGACCAGCACCTGCTAACTAACCAAGTTGTGTTGTATATGTGTGTTTTTAATAGACTATTACTTTTATTCCAGTTTTGCTTTTTGACCAGTGTTCACATAAGTGCATGTTTTAACTAGACACTGTTTTATAAGACATTTATTTGCTACTTGCCAAAGACAATATCCTTTGAATCCCAGTGAAGAAAGTAACCACTTATCAGCACTGATGATTTTATGTCAGGTTTGTATGCAGAAAAAATAAAAGGACAAAGTCATACAAAAGAAACTACTACCTGTCAAACTATTTTTCTCTTTTTAATTTAACATTAGTGATTATAGCCCCAACAAACATTTCTTTTCCTTCCTAGTTAAAAGCACTTTGTCCCCATTGATGTTTAGTGCTTAGACACCCACAAGTAATGTGTTCTATTTGTATCTTTGGAAGCTTCCTTCATTTAAAGGGTTCAATGTTATAGCCCTGGAAGTCAATTCATTTATGTAGTTGCCTTTGGTCAGAATGGCTCCTGGGCACTTAAGAGGAGTATTGATCACTCAGCCCACTAAACTATTTGCAGAAAGGCAAATGAATCCACTTCATGCCTTTTGTAAGAATCCTTTCAATTATAGTTGAAAGAGTTTTATTTACATCTGCCACTGCTGCCTTTTATGTCTATGTTTTACTTTATGCAGAGTTGATATTCACTCCATTGTATCTTTAAATAATACAGGTCACAGTGACAGTGATCAAATGCATCAGGAAATAGGGACTCCCATGGGATTCAGATTCAGTTTCTTTTTCAGATAGCCACCAGAGCTGTTCCCACATTCAGCAGGTACTCCAGTAACATCCTTTCAATATAACATTGATGAGATGCTGTAAGAATTTAACTCTTGTTTTTATCAATTGACCTGTGGGAAAACTGGTTTCATTCCACATCAATTTGCTTATGGTTGCAGAACCTATCAAAAACTCAACTGTTTTCTTGCTCTCCTTCTTTTCATACTCAAAGTAGGACCACCCTTCCCATGCAGGAGGTTGAGCATGGTCATGAGACTTGCTCTGAAGGAGAGATGGATTTGGGAGCTGTGTGTGTCACTTTCAGACACAAGATGTAAGAGCCAGTGGGTGCTTTACCACATCCTTTTTCTTCACTGCCATCTAGACCCGCCACAATCCAGAGAGTGGCTTTTCCTTCAGTCTGCCCCCAGACAGAGAACCATAAAGAAGTGGAACAAAGCTCCTACTGACACTGGATAGACATATGGCATAATTATAAACCTTAGCTGTTTTAAACTACTATGATTTGGGCGTTGTTTGTTATAGGAACATAAGCTACAGTCTCCTATTACATCTTTTTTCTAAGACTCAAGGAGAAACTGTCGTATAAGTGCCAATTAAAAGGAAATTTGGTTTAGAGGTCACAATCACCAAACAAAAGCATCATCTCTTATCTAAATGGAGCAAATTAATTAAAGTTCTGTATTTATATAAAGATTGACCTAGTTGCTTCTTTCTGTGTAATATCTTCATTATTAAACAGAAGGAGAAATCATGGGGCTTTTGGGACACAAACTGCCATTGCCACTTTCACTCTGAGATCTTTTTAATGCCAATTTTATTACAAAAGAACATGTTGCCCTGAATAACTCACTTCACTCTTCTAGGCCTCAGTTTCCTTACTATGGAGAAGGATGAAATTAAAGCAATAACATTCTGTGCTTAATGCATAGTTCACAGAAATCAATGAAAATATTAAGTGGAACCTAGAACTCGTCTTTTGACTCTTCTAGTTTCTGAAAAGTGTTACTAAAGCTTAAAGCAAGTTCATTATAAGTCTGTATCGTCTTATGAGAGAGAGAATCTAAATTAAAAGAAAGAGGATTTTTTAAAAATTAAGGTATTTGAAATTTGAGAGTTTTGTTTTTCTCTGTATTTTTTTTTTTCAGTGAGTGTTTGAGTAAAGTATAATTTATCTATGGAAAAATGCATGAGCCCTAAGAGAAAACCCCAGGGAACTTTCTTTCACAAAGTGAACACACATTTGTAACCAGCATCCAGAAACTCTCCTGTTACTACCCCTTGATATGGGGTGATGACCATCCTTACTTCCACTAGGCTGACTTCGAACAGTAGTAGTTAATTTTGCTGCTTTTGGGTCTTTCCTCTTTTTTTTCTTTTTTCTTTTTCTTTTTTAATTGTTTTTAGAGAGAGAGGAAAGGGGGGAGAGAAAAGGAAAGAGAGATACATAGATGTGAGAGAGAAATATCAATTGGTTGCCTCCTGGATGCACTACCGGGGATCCTACACAGACTAGGTATGTGCCCTGACAGGGAATTGAACTCATAACCTCTTGGTTACTGTATGATGCTTCAGCCAACTGAGCCACACTGGCCAGGACTGGGCCTTCCTGCTTTTATTGAACAGTAGATCCATCCATGTATTTGCATGAAAATGCAGTTTGCTCATTACCCTTGCTCTGTAGTATTCTACTACCTGAACTCACCACAATCCATCCATTCTACTGTGAGGGACACTGGGATGTTGCCAGGTTTGAACTATTATTAACATTAGACATTTTAATGCATGTCTTTTGGCTGATATTATTTCCTTATATTTTCAGGTTTCAGAAGGTAGACATTCTTAGACCTCTGTGGCAAAAGATTGCATCTTAGAACATCTCCCTAGGGATGAAGGGGAGCAAACAGTTCTACAGTCCCAGATAGGGGAAGAGTCACAAAGGAAAGGAGGGAGGGAGGATGGGAGGGAGGGAGGAAGGGAGGAGAGAGGGGAACCTCTATAAAGCTAGAGAAATGAGTGCTGCTGAGCTCTACTCTTCCATCAGGAATTCCATTGTCTCTTTTGTTTAATCCTGGAGCCTTCAGGCAATGACACTGGGTGTAATTCCCTTAAAAGCAGTTTCTGGAGCAGCATTGTTGTGTCAAAGTAGGAAGTCAACAAAAAAAAAAAAAAAAAAAGGTAAATGCTTAGAAGAAAAATATTTTTTCTAAACTTGCTATTCAAACTTGAAGGAACTTTGTAGATAAACACAATAACTCAAATACTAAATAAAAATGCATTACAATTCATAAAAGAGAAGGAGAGTATGAGCAACTGCCAATATATCTGATTCCATTGTGGATAGATATTAAAACTCACAGCTCTCCTCCCACCAAATCCAATGTTGGATGTGTAATCATAACTTACTGAGTACTTTATGTGCATTCTCTCTGATCCTTCTGAGGGTTTTGAGCATTTTGCAGATGAGAAAATTGAGGCTTAGTGAGGGATAGACCTGAGGTATAGAGCAAGGTCACTACTTAGACATAAGCCTATTCTTGCCTTCCTTTCATCCTTCTACCTAGGGCTGTCTATGTTGAGACTTATACTCTCAACCCAAAGCTATAGAAGTTGAACAAATGGTGTCTGGTATTCTGAGAACACTGGCTCACATTAGAAGGCTATTTTGCCTTCCAGGGGATGTTTGACAACGTCTTCAGATAGCTTGAGGTAGGAAGCTACTACTAAAATCTAGTGAATACAGGCCAAGGATACTGCTAAACATCTTCCAATGTACAATACAATCCTACAACAAGGAATTATGTAGCCCAAAATGCCCATAGTGCTGAGGTTGAGAATCATGACTTATAGAGTGTTTGCACATTATAATGGTGTTTATTAATCCTAGAGAGTGATAGATGCATTTGAAAGGGGAAATGAGAGATAATTGAAAATATATCGAGTCAGAAGATCTCTGTTCTAGTCCCAGGTCCACTGTTAAGTAGCCTCATAGCATTATGAAAATACACACTCTAAGCCTCAGTTACCCTGTGAGTAATGGGTAGTAATTTTGTCTGTCTTATCTTTTTATTTACTGTTTATTAAATTTTTATTTATTACTATGGACCAAGCACTGTGTTAGACACTGGGTACATAACAGGGAACAAACTAGACATTGTCCCTACCTTTGAGTAACATAATGGAAAACAGAGATAAGATAAATATAGTCAAACCTTGGTTCCCGAACATTTTGGTTCTCGAGAAATTTAGTTCTCTACCAAGTTCTTCATGGTAAAAAGGTCTTGGTTGTCTAACAAAACTTTGGGTCTGGATTCTCTACCCAACAACCTTTTCCTGCTGATACCTGTATGATTAGCCACGCATCTCTCAGGTGACAAACAAAGGAGATTCAGTTTTTTAATAAATCACTTCTCAGACAGTCTTCTGGAATGAATTCAGTTTGAGACTGAAGTTCCACTGCAGAACTATGAGGTGCTATGGTAACCTAGAAAAAGGACACTAATCTAGTCTTGGGCAGTCAGAGAAGCAACATCTAAACTCACAACTAGAGAACAAGAAGTTAGACAGGCAAAGGAGAAAGGAAGAAAGTAGAGGGTACAGTGTTTGCAAAGTATAGAAGTGAGAAAGAGCAGAGGACAATCAAGGAACTGAAGACTGTGCAGTGTGACTAGAGCATAGAATGAGAAAAGAGGACAAAGGTGCATGGGGGAGGGAAGCTGAGATCAGCTCCTGGAGGATTTTGTGGACTCCGTTAAGAAATAGAAACTTCAGCCTGGGGCAGAGGGAAAATAATGAAAAGTTTGAAAAGCAATGGGGTGACATGATCAGATTTGAGTTTTAGAAAGATCATTCAGCCTGCAAGGTGAAAGATGGATTCTAATCACTCTAGGGACTGGGACTCCAGATGGAAGTTCATGGTGGCCTCCACTGGGGTAGAGGCAATGGGATAAACAGAACTGAATGCTTTCAAGAGAAGATCGATCAATTCCTGCTACTGAGGGAAGGGTTGACAAGAAATCCCTGCCTTAGAACAGCAAAGTTTCCAGAATGAAGAATACTTAGACATTGGAAGTATATACAGACACCTCACCAGATTGGATTCTGTGCAGGGTTTGTGTCTGTCTCATTAGTGTAAAGTCTTGTGGTGTCTAATTGGCAGGGCCTACCTCACATGTCTACTCGAACTGCAAGAAATGTTGGGAAAGTGAGTATCTGGCTTCTCCCTGGAAGATGTTTAAAGAAGAAAGATAAATATGTCCTGTAGTACAAGTGAAAAGTGATTTATTAGAGCCTATTTAGAAAGCAAACCTAAAAATACCTTTCAAATTAAAATACTCTTTCTCTTAAAAACTCCACTTCTCAGAATCTTTTGCATAGACGTAAAATCACCCACACATAAGAGCACATATGCATAGGAATGTTACAGTACCATTATTCTTAGTGGCAAAAATTTGCTAATAACATGAATGTCTTTTAATTCTCAGTGAATGTCTGGAAAGGGTTACTACATTTGTGTCATTAAATATGCAGCCAATTTAAAGAACTGAGAGCCAAATATGTTGGGACTGGGACTCTCTGAAAGGCTTTGAGGAACATTCTGAGTCACCTCAACTAGCTCTCTTTATATTAAAAAAAATCATTGATTGATTGATTTTAAAGAGAGAGGGAGAGAGACAGAAAGAAAAAGGGAGGGAGAGAGAGAGAGAGGAGAGAGATCTATATACATTTATGCATTCATTGGCTGATTTTTTATTTTGGTATGTACCCTGACTAGAAATCAAACCCACAACCTTGCATATTGAGATGACTCTCCAACCAACTGAGCTACTGTGCCAAGACGTTCTTCAAATTTAACACAGATCTTGATTTGTACCATCTCCCAGGGAGAAGAGTTTTACCACATGAAAATTTCTGCATATTTATCTATTAATTGCTGCTTCACTCAGGAACAAAGTGATCATTGATGATCAGAAAGGTACCAACAGCTAGTTTATCCAGCTTTCTTCAGAATTCCAACTCTTGGTTTGGGCCCTATCCTGCATCACCTTTGAGCCAAGAAGGCTCTCTGACTCATCCCCATCCTCCAGGAAGCATGGTCCTCAGAGAAGCACCTAAAATAAATTTCTGGTCTGAGCAGAAACTCTTCTGCCTATAATTCTCTGGTCTGAGCAGAAACTCTTCTGCCAATAATTCTCTGACTCCCTGGGTAACAGATTGCTTGTAACAATTTGGTGGTCTGTCTTAATCTTCTTGGGCTGCTATAACAAAATACCAAAAGCTGGCTGTCTTAAACAACAAACATTTATTTCTCACAATTCTAGAGACTAGAGGTTCAGGGCCCAGGTACCAGGAGATTCAGGGCCCTCTCCCTGGCTAACAGATAGCTACCATCTCACATATCCTCCTCACATGGTAGAAAGAGGAAGCTCTGATGTCTTTTCCTCTTCATATAAGGGTAAAAATTCCATTTTGGGGCCTCCACCCTCATGACCACATCTAAACCTAATTACCTCCCAAAGGTCCCACCTTCAAATACCATCACTTTGGGAGTTAGGGTTTCAACATAGGAATTTGAAGGAGACACAAACATTCAGTCCATAGCATGATCTCTGAGGTGTTACAGTGTGGTCCTCAAGAATACAGGCTCTAAGACCAGACTAAATCCTGGTTCTGCCATTTACCAGCCATGTGACCTTAGGCAAAGTATTTAGCTTTTCTCTGCCCAAGTCTACTCATCTGTAAAATGGGTTAGGAACAGTATCTATTTCATAAAGTTGTTATGAGAATAGATGAGTTAATACACATAATGGCTATACATAGAGCAGTGCCTTGGTCATGCAAAGAGCTCAATAAGTGTGATTATTCCCTTCTGGATCCAGAAATGTCTTAAATTAATCTCTTCTCAAACTACTTCACCTGATTTAAGTACCCCAGCAGCTTTCTTTCTATCCCAGACTTTAGTTGAACCTCCCAGTTTAAAAACAAATCAAAGCTGTATTTATCATACAAACAATATTATAGTAATGGGAGTTCATGAAGGACATGGCAGAAATTCTTGGAGGTGGAAGAGGGAGGGAGTTCTTCGCAGCTCTCCCAGCTTGGAGATGGTAGGAAGTGTGCTGTACCCCAGTAGTGTTCTGTACTTGCAGTATTGCTCTTTTCCATTTTCAGAAGCTCTATTTAGCCATTGTAACTTGTGGTTTTCTTCAAAGCTAAGTATAGAGCAAAACATAATAATGCAAACAAGTTCATGCTGAGCTGAAATGAGCGGTGTTCTCTTACCAAATTCTCTTGTGAGCTATAATAACTTCTTTAATTTTTCTTTTATTTTCCATAGCGTATACCTATTCCAGAAGTACTC
This sequence comes from Furipterus horrens, assembly GCF_987537825.1. Lineage (NCBI taxonomy): Eukaryota > Metazoa > Chordata > Mammalia > Chiroptera > Furipteridae > Furipterus > Furipterus horrens. Next base: position 61,686,523 of record NW_028327171.1, on the reverse strand, counting down.
ATTCTGTCTTTCCTAAACTGACTTTCCTATGTTGGAAATATGACTAAATTATTCTGCTCCCATCCTCCCGCCACACCTCTATTTTTTGGTTTTCAGCCCCCATTCTGGGTTTATAGCCAATTTAGTAGTTGTTATCACGGCAAAAGGCTATAAAAGAGTCAGTACTGGAGATGGAGTGACTTGCCAGAACATGTCATTAGAGGAAAGCTGTTTCCAGGACACAGTGAGGGAGAATGAGCAGGACTACACATATCCATTGTACTCGCTTGGAAACTAATAGAGTAGATTCCAAAGTGGAGTTAACTTGGGTCATTTTCTTTGACTCCATGACACACTATTCCCCCTCTTTTTTTTTAAGTTTAATATTAGCTCCTAACAGAAGGCATAAAAGTTCCCTGTCTGGGTTGAGACACAGATACTATGTTTAGACTGTAAGCTCTCAGAAAATGCAAAACATTAATGCTCACCATGTCATGGGAACTCAGAAAATATGAGTTAAAATCTACAGGCAGAAAGAGAAAAGCAGTTAGTCACCTATAGGGGTGTTTCCATAAGACTGTCAGCTGATTTCCAAAAGAGACTTTGCAGGCTAGAAGGGACTGGCAATAAATATTCAAAGTCATGAAAAGCAGGGACCTACAGCCAAGATTGCTTTACCCAGCAAAGCTATCATTTAGAATTAAAAGGCAGATAAATAGCTTCCTAGACAACAAAAAACTAAAAGAGTTCATCATCACAAAATCGTTATTATATGAAATGTTAAAGGGACTTATATAAGAAAAGAAGATCAAAACTACGAACAATAAAATGACAATAATTACATATCTATCAACATTTGAATCTACAAAACAAACTAAGCAAACAAGAAGAACAGAGACAGAATCATGGATACAGAGTGTTTTGATGGTTGCCAGACGGGAGGTGAGTATAGGGGAATGGGTGAAGAGTAGAGGGGATTAAGTAGTACAAATAGGTAATCACAGAATAGCCATGGGGATGTAAAATACAGTGTAAGAAACAGAGTAGCCAAAGAACGTATACTCATGACCCATGGACAAGAACAATGGTGTGGGGATTGCCTGAGAGAGTGGGAGTGCTAGGTGGATGCGGGGAAAGGGGGAAAAAATGGGACAACTTTAATAGTATAATCAATAAAATATAAAAAATAAAATAAGCTAAAATCTACAGGCAGGAAGAAAGAGCCATGCTTAGAGAAGACAATAGGTTGGTCAGTGATTACCATCTGGTTGCTTGTACAGATTATGTGTTTCTATGTTTGTAATTTCCTACCCAAAAAAGTAATGTCTGGACATTTAAAAGTACCAGTATAAGAAGTGTGAGTAGCTGGAGATGAAGCATATGATGAAAGGGACAGGAGAGACCTGCCTCCTTGCTGGGCTGTTGAAAATTTTTTAACTTTAAGCTATAGTTTATAAGCTTAGTAATTAATGCATGTAGAAAACTATTGTTCCAGGAACTGGAATGTATGACTGGACCTACTGTGACTCCAGGAGACATACAAGCAATTTGAACATTGTGCCTCAGGAGGACTGCAAGCAATCAAGATGGTATCTGAGCCATTGTGCTCCAGGGAGGGAACATTCATAGATCAGCATGCAGATAAAGAATGGCTGGTCCGCAGATGAAGGGATGCTAGGAAAATACCAGGACTGCAGCTCTTATCTCATTAATCTTTTTCCCTGAAGTTCAAACCCTTTCCCTACTTTTTCCCTGAATTCTAAACCCCTAACCTGCACTTTTCTTCTCCTTATAAAAAGGTCAGCTTGAGAAGAGATACAAGACAGTTTTTGAGGTACATAATTCTCATCTTCTCAGATCATTGGCCTTCTGAATAAAGTGCCCATAAAGACTCAATCTTTGTGTCTACTTGCTGGTTCTGATAGTGACAGGCAGCATGAACAAGAGGCTCTGGGGTACTTTCCGACCCTCTGAGTACACTCTTCTAGCCACATTCCCTCCACACTGTACTGCCTACAGTTCCTTGAGCAGTCTATATTCTTTATCAACTCTGTGCTTTTGTTTTCTCTGCCTTCCTACCGTTGCACTCACTACACCCACCCAGACCCCATTCAAACAATGCAAGTTATTGCCAGCTGGAATTAATCCCCTCCCCCTGTGCATTCCCATAGCACCTTCTTCACACCTCTCTTATCACGCTCCAGTCCATGCTTCTAAAATCAGACCCAGGGTAAGAGAGTTGGGTATAAGAAGTTATTTGGGAAGAGATCCCAGAAAGCACTTTGAGGGAGTACGGTGTGAGACTAAGAAAAAAGAAACGCCAATAATATTGTTTTAACGAGCAGTTTGCTGTGGCGAGCAACCGGGGCTCAGCCCCACTGGAGGCCCCCTGAGAGTCTGAGTGGCACATGCTGAAACGTACCCTACTGAAGGGTAAAAAACTGCCACCCTCATTGGACACAAGTTGTACTGGAGTTGTAAATTATCTAACACTCTTCACCTGCCTTCAACTGCTGAGCTGCTCCCAGGCTAAAGAATGTCTTCATGTGGAAAGAGACTGAAACCCATAGCCCCTAGGGGAACCATCCAGTGGGAGGAGGAGGAGGCCGAGGGTATATGGATTTGACAATGACAGCTTGCTACAATGACATTAAACAAATATATATTGAAATGCTGACTGTGTGCCAGGGAGTAATCAGACAGGCCTTGTCCTTGACCTTGGGGAGCTGATAGTCTCACAGAAGAGACAGCCAATAAACAAATATTTACAATGAGGGTAATGAGTATATTGACTGACATCATCAATGTACTTATCGCCCATTGGCACCTCTTCTATCACCCACTGGTACCAAACTTATCATTTGATTCTTAACAGATTAAATTTTTATCTTCTAAGAAGGGGGAGTTTATTTTTCCCATAGAGAATAAGGACAAAGAATAATTTTTATGAATTTTATGTGTGTGTCATTTTACATTTTGGATTGATGGACTTGGATTTGAAAGAGACATAAAAGGAAATGAGAAATGGAAATGCACAAACACAACCTGCTGATTCCTTTCAATATTTTTATTTAAAAATTATCTTCCAAAATAGCTAAGCACATTCTTGATTCCAGAAATCAGAGGCAAAAGTATATTTTCTTGCCTTGCCTGCAATAATATTCTGAGAATGCTAAAAAAGAAGCTCAGAAAAGGAAATAAGAAATGCCCCCTAAAAATGGACTTGTCTGTTCTGATTTCAATTTGAGTTGAAGAGGCTGAGCAATGTAACCAACAGAGCTGTTGACCATTGTACTTTAGTTGTCTACAACTTTAAAAGAAGTGTTTTTGAGGTCTTTCAGTTTCTGGCCCAGTATGCAATGAATTTGGTATTTACTCAAATGAATTGAAAACTTATGTTCACACAAAAACCTGCACAAAGATGTTTATAGCAGCTTTATTTATAATTGCCAGGATGTCTTTCAGTGGGTGAATAGATATAAAACTGCGGTAGATCCAGATGATGGATTATTATACAGTGCTGAAAAGAAACTAGCTATCAAGTGCTGAAACAACATGGAGGAAACTTAAATGCATATTACTAAGTGAAGTAAGCCACTCGGAGGGAGGGAGAGATGAATAGGCAGAGCACAGAGGATTTTTAGGATAATGAAACTACTGTGTATGTCGTCGTCGGCAGCCGTCCGTCTCGAGAGACGATGGCGTAGCTTCTTGAGAGTCTATCTGCACCGCCGAGAATGGCTGTACAGTCCGACTCGGGAGTGACAATCCCTGCCACACTTGTTACAGGTGAAGGTAGATGGCCGTTGTTGCTGCTGTTGACGCTGCTTCCGCCTCGATCTTTTCTGGACCGCCTCCTCGTTGCGCGCAGCCTCTGCACGTGACGTACCTTGCCTGATCGCGAGCCTCCAGGCTAGGCGGTCGTCTGCTTGAACTTCCCATGTGTTGAGATTGATGGAGCATTGTGTCATGTCCTTTTTGCAGATGTCTTTGAACCGCAGTTTTGGGCGCCCTGTCATCCTCTTGCCTTCTGCTAGCTCGCCGTAGAGGAGGTCTTTGGGGATACGGCCTGCATCCATTCTTTTGACATGGCCGAGCCACCTGAGGCGTCTCTCGCTAAGAACTGCATGCAAACTGCTCATATTGGCTCGCTTCAGCACCTCGGTGTTGGGGACCTTATCCTGCCAGGCGACATGCAGGACGCGTCGCAGGCACCTCATGTGGAAGCTGTTGAGTTTCCTTTCGTGCCTTGCGTAGGTGGTCCACGTCTCGCTGCCATAGAGGAGAGTGCTGAGTACGCAGGCTTGGTAGATGCGCAGTCTGGTTTTCTCAGTGAGGCTGGAATTGTTCCACGCTCGCCGGTTCAGTCTGGCCATAACTGTGGCTGCCCTGGCGATTCTCCGGTTGACCTCCAAGTCGACTGACAGAGAGCTCGAGATGGTGGACCCGAGGTAAGTGAAGTCGTTGACAACCTCCAGGGTGTATCCGTCGATGGTGATGCATGGGGGAGTCCCCGTGCCTTGAGCCATAACATTCATCTTCGTCAGGCTGATGGCTAGTCCAAACTCCTTGCATGCGTGGGAAAGGCAAGTGACTAGCTGCTGGAGTCCCTCTTCGGAGTGTGATGTCAAAGCTGCGTCGTCGGCGAAGAGCATCTCACGGATGAGCACCTCTTTTACTTTGGTCTTGGCTCGTAGACGGGCCAGGTTGTAGAGCTTGCCATCGGATCTGGTGTGAATGAAGACACCCTCGCTGCAGTCCTTAAAGGCGTATTGGAGGAGCATGGAGAAGAAGATTCCGAACAGCGTAGGCGCGAGGACGCAGCCCTGCTTTACTCCGCTGCTGACTGGGAAGGCCTCAGAGGTTGCGCCGTTGTAGGACACCGTGCTGTGCATGTTGTTGTGAAAGGACATGACCACAGCAAGCAGATGTGGTGGACAGCCAATCTTCCGTAGCAAGCTGAAGAGTCCGCTTCGACTGACCAGATCAAACGCCTTCGTAAGGTCGATAAAGGCGAGGTAGAGTGGTTTATGCTACTCGTGACACTTCTCCTGCAGCTGGCGTAGGGAGAAGATCATGTCCACTGTTGAACGGCCAGCTCTGAAGCCACACTGGGACTCTGGGTAGACGCGGGAAGCAAGGGTCTGCAGGCGGGCAAGAGCGACCCGGGCGAATACTTTGCCGACGACGCTGAGGAGAGAGATGCCCCGGTAGTTGTTGCAGTCGCTGCGGTCTCCTTTGTTCTTGTACATGGTGATAATGTTGGCGTCTCTCATATCCTGGGGGATGTAACCCTCCTTCCAGCAGAGACAGAGTAGATGGTGGAGCGGCTGTAGCAGGACTGGTTTCCCGCTCTTTAGGATTTCTGGAGGGATTCCGTCGCTTCCTGGTGCTTTCCCGCAAGCGAGGCGGTCGATGGCTTTGCTGAGCTCTGCCGCAGTAGGTGGGGTGTCTAGCTCCTCCATGACTGGTAGGTCTGGGATGGCTTTAAGAGCAGTGTCTGTTACGGTGTTCTTCGTTGCGTACAGCTCGAGGTAGTGCTCAGTCCACCGCCGCATTTGCTGTTCCTGGTCAGTGATGACCTCACCTGTCTTGGACTTAAGGGGGGCGATCTTGGAGGGGATTGGGCCTGTTGCCTTCTTGATACCCTCATACATTCCTCGTGTGTTGCCTATATCGGCGGCTTCCTGAATGCTTCTGCACAGGTTTAGCCAATAGGTGTTGGCACAGTGGCGGGCGGTCTTCTGGACTTTGTTCCTGGCAGCCCGTAGAGCTTGAAGTGTACTAGGAGTGGGCATGACCTTGTAAGCCAGTAGGGCCTTCCTCTTAGCCTCGATCACGGGTTCCATTTCTTCCCAGTGAGCCTCGTACCAGTCAGTGTTCTTCTGCTCTTTCTTCCCGTAAGCAATAATGGCGGAGTTGTATATGGCGTCGCGGAGACGTGGCCAATTGGATTCGATAATGTCATCTGCCGCCACTCCCTCGCTGAGTGCATCTTCCATCTTGTTGATGAATTGCTGGGTCTTAACTGGGTTGCTGGCACAACTGGTGTTGATGCGTGGGCGACCCTTCATCTTGGAGTGGTGCAACCTCTTCGGCATTATGCGCACCTTGCTTACCACGAGGGCATGGTCCGTGTCGCAGTCTGCACTGTGGTAGCTGCGGGTGAGGAGGGTGCTGCCAATATCCGTTCTTCTGGTGATGACGAGGTCAAGCTGGTGCCAGTGGCGGGAGCGGGAGTGCCTCCATGACACCTGGTGGATCTCTTTGCACTTGAAGAATGTGTTTGTCACGCACAGGCCGTGGTGACACGAAAGCTCAAGCAGCCGCTGACCATTCTCATTGATCTTTCCTCTCCCAAAGTTTCCGAGGCAGGTGGGCCAGGCCATGTGGTCGGCTCCTACTCTTGCGTTGAAGTCTCCAAGGAGATAAAGAGCGTTACTTCTGGGGATCTTGGATAACGCTTCGTCCAGTGCATGGTAGAACTGTTCTTTCTCTTCAGTGGTGGCGCAGAGGGTTGGGGCATATGCGCTAAGAATGCTGACTGGGCCGAAAGTTGTTGACAATCGGAGGGTAAGTAATCTCTCTGTGCCTCCTGTGGGTGGCTCTATGGAGTTAACAAGCGTGTTCTTCACAGCAAACCCAACACCGTGCTGTCTTGGTTGGTCCGGAGACTTCCCTTGCCACACACACACACACACGATGTACATCAGGAGTGAACCATAATGTAAATTATGGATTTGGGGTGATAATGTATCAATGTACATTCACTGATTCTAACAAATGTACCACTACAGTGAGGGCTGTTGATAGTAAGGGGGACTGAGCATGTGTGGGGACTGGGACTATATGGGAAATCTCTGTACCTTCTGCTTAATTTTACTGTGAACCTAAAACTGCTCTAAAAAGCAAATTTTATGAAGTAATGATTGAATTGTTAGGAACACAAACTTGCATTTCACCAAATTAAAAAGAATTTTTTTGAATCATAGAAAAACTAATTAACTTTAGGGTGACATAATTTGACATGAGAATTCATGGTGCTTTTTTACTTGTATATTTAAACTAAATCTAATTCAACAAAGTACTTATTATGAATTCTACTGCCACTCACTTTGACAAGTACTATTAAGAAATATTAATCTTAAAATACATAGTTTAGAGATGTTAAATCATCTTTATTCATGAAATTATGTTCCCAGAAACAGTCAAGATTTCATTTACACAATTGTGCTTCCCCGCATTTCATTCCCATATTTGTATTCTCTGCTTCCGTCCCCGAGCATACTAAGGGCTCCACATAATGGTACATGATTCGCAATGTACACATAGAAAACAGTCCTAAATTGCTTTGGACTTTAACTTCAGAATATATATCGGTGTGTAATTGTTAAACTTTTTATGTATTATTCTAAATACAGATAATAATTGTTTTAGCAATCTTATCTATCAACCAAGGAAATTTTATCCACAGGAAGATTAGCCAACTGAATGATCATCTTGTGCCAAACTCTGTAAGAATAAGAGAATAAAACAAATTTGGAGGCCAGCCTCACCTAACTTCTCCTTTGATTCAGAGAACATTTCATTGATACTACTGATGTCTTCTCCTGCAACTTACCCGGAATAACCCACACTTTTAAGTGCAATCATCAAGACTTTTGTTTATCTTTTTTCTCCCTGCTTTGTTTGTCTGACTTTTTAAAAGAAAGTTTTAGATAGTATTTATTAAATTTTTGCCTCTTCTTATAATATTTTGATGTCACAGTGACTAATCTATACCTTATTTTTTCAGATTATCGAAGTATTGTTCATAATCATCTGCAATATTTGCACCCACGTTCATCCCATCTAAAGACCATATTAGAAATGTTTTACTCTATGAGTTTTATAAAGGTGCCAATGCAAGTACAGCAGCAAAGTTTATTCAGAGTGTTTATGGGGACAATGCAGTGAATGAAAGAAGTTGCAGGAGGTGGTTTTCCCATTTCTGAAGTGGGGATTTCAGTTTGAAAAACGAGCCAAAAGAGGGTTGTCCAAAAAAAACTTGATTCTGAAGTGTTGGAAGCTGTTGTCACAGAAAACCCCACCATGACCTCTAGAGAACTTACAGAACAATTTAACGTAGCCCATACAACCATGCTACACCCACTGAAAAGAATCAGAAAGGTCTCAGTAGTTGGAAAATGGGTCCCACTCTCTCCAGAGAATCTGCAACAGCGTGTTGCTTGTTGTGAATCATTGCTTTCGCGACACCTTCAGGCACCATTTTTAGGTAGGCTTGTTACAGGTGATGAGAAGTGGATCCTTTACCATAACGTTAAATGCTGCCAATCATGGATCAGTCGAGGAGGAAGAAGAGTTCAACAACCAGGAGGAGGACTTCAGTCAAAGAAGATCGTGTTGAGTGTATGGTGGGATATGGAAGGGATTGTCCATTACAAACTGTTAGACAACAATCAAACAATTAGTGCTGATCTTTACTGTGAAAAACTTTGTCATTTGAAAGCAGCTTTGAACCAAAAGTGACCCTCCTTAGTCAACAGAAAGGGTGTCATCTTCCATCACGATAATGCTTGTGCTCATACAGCTCGACTCACCAAAAATTTCTTGAAAGAGCTTGGTTGTGAAATATTGCTTCATCCTCTGTATTCTCCTCACCTTGCTGCTTCTGATTATCACTTGTTTCAGGGACTACAGAACCATTTTGATGGTCTTAGGTTGAAATCAAGAGAAGAGGTTGAAATGAGTTGGATTCATATTTTACTTCAAAACCTAAAGAATTTTACAAGCGTGGCATTTATAAGCTAGTTGACAGGTGGAATGAAATTCTAGAAAGCAGAGGAGGTTATGTTAATGAATAAATACTTTCATAATCATAGGCTTTTTCATTTTTAAAATAGACCTCAAAATCGGACATTACTTTTGCACCAACCTTATATTATGGATGTTATGAAAACCTTTTTGGATAGGATGTTTGTTTGTTTGTTTGAAAAGCTTCTTTATGAGGAATTTTACTTAAAATTTCTTAACCACTTTTGCCCTATGGTCCTCTTTGGCATCTATGAACACCTTCCTGGAAACAGATGTGGGAAAAAAATCTCTGCTATGTGAACAGAATGGAAGCCTGGGTAACACCCTGAGCTCAGGGTAATGCGTGAATGAATGAATGAGCAAACAAACAAGGAAAGGAAACTGGTAAAGGATTTTCATGAAGTTCATGAAAAGCTTCTGATGGGGTGCTGGCTGTTTTCTTACAACAGATACCCTTTAGGTAGTTCCAAGCCCATCTTTTTCATCATATGAGCAAGCATTCCAATCAGGACATTTTAAATATTAAGTGCCCCCATTTGTCATAGGTTGGTTTAATTATCAAACTTTCACAGAAGAGAGGTTACACCCTGACAGCTGACAGTGCTTCCAGTGCATCTCTTCCCCTTGGCAGCTCTGCAGGATTCCAAGCTGAGCATCATCAAAAGCCCTGCCAGGGGTGACCTGGACCTGGCATTTGGCAGGGCGCAGGACATCTGGGAGCAAGCAGGAATTCCCAGTGAGAAAGTTACTTGTGCCCTGTGTTGGAGCGTCTTTCAATTAAAGCTTTTAACTTCTTTCACAAGCAACCCCCAGGGATTCAATCATTCTCAGCACTAGCTTTGATGGATGGCAGGCTAACACAGCAAAGAACTCACTTGGCTCACTGCAAACTCTATCAAAACTCAGGTATTCTTTCTTCTACAGAAAGCTCCCTACACTACTGACAGGGAGGTAGATCAAGAAGCTTCAAGAAATGGTGGTTTTACTTAAATAAATGCATAAATGCAAACTCCAGCAGAAATGAGTTCTGTTGCTGTTTTGGTCTTTGAGTCATTAAAGATGAAGAGGACAACATCCTGTGCTCTCTTCACAGACTGGGTGCCAACCTGGTATCAGAACAGAACAGCCTGATTAAAATCCCAGGCTGGCTACTTAGTGTGACTCTAGGCAAATTGCTTAACTTTTCTAAGTGCCCTTTCCCTCATCTCTGGCCAATGGGGGATAAAACACCCATCTGATGGTTTTCATTCCAATTTAAAGCAGGGACTTAGTTCCTAAGGTGTGGTTGCTATTATTCATGGGTCTAACGAGCCATGCATGTAATGATATCTATGTGTATATGTATTGTATGTATATACATTAAGTATCTATTCATCTACACATACCATATACATATATATGAACCAACATTTAAAAACTGAAAAACTGCATACAAAGATTTCAGATTTGCTGTTTCTTTTGAAAAATTCAGAAGATCTGGCAACACTGGGCATCTGAGTGGCAAGTGCCCCTTAGTCATGACAGGGGTACACAACCCCACCACTCCCTTGATACTTCACTTATTCCAGGACCAACCTTTTGGTATTTGACTGTGCCATTTTCTATCTGCACCCCCACCCCACCCCACTGTATACCACAGATCTTGTGGCAAGAACTCTTTAGAAAAGCAGAAGCAAACCCTCAGTGGGTATTTACTTTCAATGAGTGACCTCCTTTGTCTACCAACTTTCGAGTAGTTAAACTTGGAAGAGAGGGATTTAGAGATGAGTCAATTCTTTAAATTAAGAATTATTTCTTGTCTAACCCTGTACAACAAGACCCTCTCCTCTGCCTTTCTCCATAGTTGCCTGGTTGAGTAGTTGGTGTTGCTGGAGGTAGGGCAGAAGCAATGGGTCCTAGGGCATCTTTCAGCTATGACAGTGCTTCTCCATCCAGGCAACTTCATCCTTAAGGAGTGTGTCAATACCTATGGCCCTTTTTGTTTTGGTTGTCACAATGATTGGAGGCTACCACTTGAGGTCGCTGGGTTGGCCAAGGTGGGAGATCCCCTACAATGTGCAGGAAAATCCCCCACAATGAAGAATTTGCTATATCCCTCACAGCTTTTGAATGGCCTAGCAGATAGTCATATAGGTGAAAAACTTACTTATTTATAATTATCTGAGCCTAAAACCCAACTCCATTATACATACAAATACAAAGTGTTCTCAAATAATTTTAATAAGCACTGAATTTTCTAGGAGTTAAGGTACTATGTAAATTGAGAGAAAAATGTTACTTTCTTTGTTTAAAAATTTACCAAAAGTTGGTCTCTGTTTCAGAAACTACCTGAAAGCAGAACTCTTCAATATATTTGGGGTAACATTCAACCAGTTGAGTCGGTCTGCCTGTGTAGATGCCTTATTCAGTTTTTTGTTTTTTGTTTTTTGTTTTCACCTGTAGTGGCAAATGTCTGATTATCATTTCATCAAGGATAATGTATGGGAAAAAATTTTTACTTCGTTGGAAAACTGTGCTCTATATAGCATAACCCTCTGTGTTATCTGATTCTTACTTCATGTGAGCTATTTTACAACTAGCTATATTTTAAAATGTAGCTAACTGGTAACAGTACAAAATAATTTTGTCTGCAGACATCCAAATTCTGTGCTGTCTGGTAGAGCTTTAATCAACCTCTCTTCCCCACTGTTGAAGAAACTAGTTTTGATTATATTTGTACATCATTTCAATATTCCTGATCTATAAATTTGTCTATTGTTTGGTTTCTCTCTTGAGTAGGTTATAATATTTGCCTAGTTCCTCAACTTATGAGTTAATTAAAATATATACATCTGTTCATTTTTATATCTGGATAAAAGTAGTGATTTTACCTGTTTTTTAAATTACCTTTTAACAGTAGTCTTTTCTGGGTATTTGCAAATTGAGGTACATATCTTATTGAAAATTCCTTTTAGTTTTCCTTTTATAACAGGATGTTATATTTATTTTTAATGTATAATATGGATGTTTCATTTCAGGATAATAAAAAATCATGTTCAAATATTTGTTATACAAGGGAGCATGGGGTCTGACACAATTGCAATCACAGATTCCATCAGAAATTCTCTGAACAAGCCCACATATGGAACTGATCAGCTGGGTCATTATTTTTCCTAGTCAGACAGAAAGTTCTAGTGCTCCAGGCTATATAGAGCAACCACTAAGCTGTGAATTGTTTTGGAAACCACTCTCCTTCCTCTCAACTCCAGTTTGGTTTAGACAGGACAGTTAGTTATTAAGCAGTCATTTATGAGTACCACTAACCCAAATTTCTTTTCTCAATATTTCCCCCCAGATCATTGAAAGCCAGGAGTTTTTCAGAAAACTGCATTGTCTGGCTGTCTTAGGTAATGTCATAAAAGATCAAATGAAAGCACTTTCCCTTCCTTGAGATATATATTTTCACTCCAAGATGAAACCCCCTCACAGAGTACGCATTTCCCTCATCACTTCCAGGGAACCCTGATCCTGACTTGAAGTCCTACAATAAGTCTTCGGCCCACCTATTGTAATACACTCACTTGGTGTCACATTTTAGAATCCAGAAAGGGTGGGATTTCTTTTGGCTCAGGAAAAAACAGTGACGTGGCTCAACCATCCTGATGCCATAAATTTCACACTTAGCTGCTAGCTGGGAATGTCTTCAGCTGACAATGATGAATGAAAGAGAAAAAAGATCCACTCCTGGTTTACTACTAAAATATCCCTATTTTAAGATATCACTTTTCCTTTTATTAAATAAACATTTTCCTCAAAAATGTACAGAAGAGCTTGAAAAATAAATTTTAGAAAATTTATGAGCCTGGCTTATATATCGCTTTATTTAGAGGATAATTTGCACAAGGTTTTTCCTTCCACCTACCAAAAGGAACATGCATAGTAGATGAAACTAAACTTGGCAAGAAATCTATCAATAAGGTTAAGTTAAAGTGTAGGCAGGATAGCAAATCTCCATATGGATATCAAGAAGTTTGTTCTTGTTTCAAAACCAATTGACTTCCAGATGTCTGAATTTGCCTTTCAAGAACCAGATAGAAGGAAAGCCCAGCAACTTAAGCAATCACAGCCACATTCTTGATAATGCCTCCTGGGAATCTGTTTTTAGGATTACTTACAATAAAGGAGCAAGGCTGAGGCTAGATATGATGCTGTGCTGGTGAGTAGGAAATCAAGCCCTGGGTGGCCTGGGTTCAACTTTGGTACCATCCACCCCTCACAAACTCAGAGTTTGTGAGATATAAAAATTCCTTATGCCTCAGTTTTCTTTTCTGTAAAATAATGACAGCATACAGTGCTGTATAATGTTACATATTTTACACATGATTGCAATGAGTATACTGTTAGATAATGCATAAAAATTCTTAGCATCATGCTTGGCATTATTACAGTTATGAAATATTTAAGACTTGATTTTTAAATACTACAAATTGGTGAAGGGTGTATGTGCAGAAATATGGAAGAGTATCATTTTAGTGATTTTAAAAGGGAAGCTTTTCTAGAAAGGACATAAGAAAACAAGATAAGGTCTCAGAAAATGATTTTTCAACAAGAACAAACTTGGTTCTCCCTGGGACTTGACTATTTTCTTGGCTTAAGTTCTAAAGACTTCGGTAGGGCTCTGAACCACATTGGGGAAAAGACAGCTTTCTTGTTGATTCCACTGATATTAAGTGTGTGCCTAAAACACAATAAACAAGAGTCTTGGGAAATGAAGGTTTTAAATATCATCAGTAGTAAGACACTTTCTAATTTCTCAATTTCCTAAGCCATAAAATGAAGAGTATTAAAGTCAGTGCAATAAGGTGAGAAAAAGAAATAAAAGTCATCTAAATTAAGAAGAAATAAAATGATCTTTTCACAGATAACATAATCTTATATGTAAAAAATCATAAATATTCCACAATAAAACTGTTAGAACTAATAAACAACTTTGTCAGAGTTGCCAGATACGAAGTCAACACACAAAAATCAGTTGTGGCCCTGAGCTGTGTGGCTAAGTTGGTTGGGCATGGTCCCACAAAGCGAGGGATCACTGGCTTGATTCCTGGTCAGGGCACATGTCTGGGTTGTGGGTTATGTCCAGTTCTGGGTGCATACAAGATGTGGCTGATTGATGTTTTTCTCCCTCCCTTCTCATTTCTCTAAAAATAAATAAATAATATCTTTTAAAAAAATCAGGTGTGTTTCTGTACACTAATGGTGAACAACCTAAAAAGGAAATAAGAAACCAATTCCACTTACAATAATATCAAAAGAATGAAATATTTAGGAATAAACCTAACTGAGGTGAAAGACTTGTACACTGAAAACTACAAAATATTTTTGAAAAACTTAACGACACAAACAAAATGAAATATATCACACATTCATGTATTAAAAGACTTAATATTGTTAAGATGTCCATGCTACCCAAATCAACCTACAGATTCAACACAATATCTATCAAAATTTCAATGGTATATTTTGCAGAAACAGGTAAATTTATCCTAAAATCCATAAATCCTAAAATCTAAAGGGACCTCAAATAGCTAAAACAATTTTGAAAAAAAAGAAAAAATTTGAGGGACTCACGTTTTTTTATTTCAAAACTTATTATGAGCTACATTAATCAAAACAGTCTGGTACTGGTATAATGACATACAAGTATACTAATGGCATATTAGAGAGCTCAGAAATAAACAATTGCATATATCGTCAAATGACCTTCAACAAGAGTACCAAGAGGTATCCTTTTCCCAATGGGGAAAGGACAGGCTCTTCAACAAATGGTACTAAGAAGACTGGATATTCACATGCAAAAGAATGAAGTTGGATTCTTATTTAATACCATTTACAAAAATTAATTCTAAATGAATTATAAGCCAATTTTTAAGACCAAAAACTATACAACTCTGAGAAAAAAAAAACATAGGGGGAAATCTTCATGACAGTGGGTTGGCAATAATTTATTGGATATATAAAATGTACAAGCAATAAAAACAAAAACAGACACATGAGACTATGTCAAATTTTACAACTTTTGTGTGTTAAAGGACACAATCAACAGCAAAAAGGTAACCTACAGAATGGGAGAAAATATTTGCAAGTAATATACCTGATAAGGGGTTAATGTCCAGAATATATAAAAACTCATAAAGCTCAATAACAAAACATTAGATAACCTGATTCAAAATGCACAAAGAATAAATAGACATTTCTCCAAGGATGATATACAAATGGTCAACAAGCATATGGAAAGATGCTTAACATCACTACTCATCAGAGACATTCAAATCACAACCACAATGAGATATCACTTCACACCCACAAGGATGGCTGCTAGAAGGAAGGAAGGAAGGAAGGAAGAAGGAAGAAAGGAACAAACAAACAAACAAATGAATGAAATAAGTGTTAATTAGGATGTAGAGAAATTGGAACCCTTGTGCACTAGTGGTAAGATTGTCAAATGGTGCAACCACTGTGCAAAAGTATGGAGTTTTCTGAAAAATTAAATTGAACTACTATACAATCTAGTAGTCCTACTTCTAGGTACATATCCAAAGAAATTGAAAGCAGCATCCTGAGAGATGCTTGCACACCCATGATTATAACAGCATCATTCACAATAGCCAATCATTGGAAACAAGCCAAAGTCCACTGACAAATAAATGCATAAAAATGTGATATATATAGAATATAGATATAATATTCCACATACAATGTAATACTATTCAGACTTAAAATAGAGGGAAATCTTGTCACATGCTACAAAATGAATAAATCTTGAGGACATTTATGCTAAGTGAAATAAGAATCACAAAAATGCAAATATTATATCATTACACTTATATTAGATATCTAAAATAGTCAGATTCATATAAACAAAGTAAAATGGTGATTCCTGGGGGGTGGGGAGTTGTTGTTATTTAATGGTTATAGAGCTTCAGATCTGCAAGATGGAAAGTTCTTGGAAATCTGCTTTTCAACAATGTGAATATACTTGGCACTACTGAATTATGCACTTAAAAATGTTTAAGATGGTATAAAATGAAGAGTTCAATGAGATGCACAAAGGATTGCTTGTCATGTACCAAATGTATATTAAATACTTAACTATTAGTTATTAATGAGGTTGTCAAATGCTAGTCCTCCAACATGGTCCTTTCATACTCCACCCTCCCCAGCCTTTTCCCCATAAGCACAATATGTTTTTCCTCAATCTGTACTTGTATTCAGTCTTGTTTCATAGCTGTGCTTATACCTTTCTGCTTTGTATCAAAGGCAGGAGCAGAGAGCTGCTGAACATTATGTTCCCTGCTGAGTTCTACCCAGTGCTCTGAACATAGTAGGTACTCACTCTTTTAAAAGTCAGGAGGTTTTTTTCTCTTTCCATTATGATATAGCACATCACGGATATAGGAAGTATAAACATCAGTAAAAAAGAAAATGGGGGGAAAATCATCCAAATTTTCACTACTTAAAAGCAATCACAGTTAATATTTTTTAGTAATTATTTTCTGAATTAAATAGATGGAAAATAAAACACTAGCTGCCTTAAAAGGAAGGTAAGAATTTAATATACAAGTAAATTTTGGAATTGTTTTTCTTGAGAATATTTCAGGTTAGGTTGAGGTACCTGGTAGCCAAGAGCTTTATGGGGAAATTAGAATAAAAGTGACAATAAAATTATGAGAATACAAATATAGCTCTTTTAGTTAATATTATTTTGGTTGCAGTCAAAAGAACCCATGTCTTGCAACTAAACCAGAAAGATGAATTAATTGGTGTCTAAGCATAATTTTCAAAAAGCTAAAACATGACTCTCCTACCAATGATATAGTATATATGTATGTGTCAAATATTTATTTAACTAATTAATGAAGGAACCAGCAGGATGGTAAAGCTGGTTCAAAGGACAATACATGATATTAATGTATACATGATCAGTAAAAGATAGGATGCTGGAATCAAATTGTTAAATTAAATGCCAAAGAAAGACAATACAACCATATAACCTCTATGGATATCCATTCCACAGGACAAAAATGATTTGCATTTTTTAAGATAATTGTCATATGCAACTTAGTTAATATCAGACTTTAAGGAAACTGAGTCCTAATAAATAGTCTGTGTGTCCCTGGCTCCTCAGTTGGTTGGGTCATCGTCCTATAAGCCAAAATGTCCCCACAGGTTCAATTCCTAATCAGAGCACATGCCTGGGTTGTGGATTCAGTCCCCAGTCAGGGTACATATGAAATGCAACCAATTGATGTTTCTCTCTCCCATCAATGTTTCTCTCCCTCTCACTCTCCTTCTCTTCTCTCGTCTCTCTGCATGTCAAGTGAGTAGTTAAAAAAAAAAAAAAAAAGTCTGTTGTGGGCCAAAGTTTCTTTTCTACAGTGTCACATGACCTTTAGGCAGGCCTATTGGACTGTTCTCCAATATGATATTGGAAGTCACACAGTCATCTGTCCTATTTCCTTATTTCCAAGGGTTTGATTTTTTTCTAAACTGGGAGCCTCAAGTCACTGAGTAATCATTACTGACAAGTATTGAACATGTTCCATGGGATCAGACCTGTGCTAAATGCTTTATTTGTAATGTCTCATTTAATTCTCACAACAAGCATGTGAGTAGGTCCTATTATTCCTGCATTTTACAGGTGAGCAATGTAAGATTCAAAGAGTTACATAACTTCCCCAGGGTTATATGGCTGATGAAGTGGCAAAACCCAGATAGTCCTAATTCCAAACAGGAGTCTCCAAGTGGGATACAGGCAAGCACTTCAGGAGGTAACCGGAGATGAGGAGTTGGAGCACAGGGGAAAGAAGAGCAGAACTTTCATTGAGGGTGACAAACTCATTCTTTATCAATCCTTTCATGTGTATATGTGTATGCTTTATGATGTATATATATGAATGGATATAGACATGTATTAAGGGGACATAATCAAAAAGGTTTGGAACCTGCTGCAAAGACTTTTAATTTAGTTCATTTGGGACTGTTGGGGACCCTCGACCCGCAGAGATCCCCTGGTGTCGCAGATGAAATGAAGACTTCCCAGGCAGCTTGTGCTAGGGGAGAGAAGGCTGGCAAATGTCTGAGAGACAAATGCCTCGATTGCCTTCCTCCAAGGTCTTCTATTGAGTGCGGGAAGCTTAAGGGCATATAGCATGCACAGAAAGCTCATCAACCAATGTTAAGCAGTGCTGATTACAGAAAACAGATATCGTTCAGGGATAACAACTGAAGGAACGCTGAGATCTCCCTCAGGTCAGGGTGTGTTGAACACAGACTTCAGGTGGCCATAAAATAGGGAGGGTGAATTCATTCTGAGTTAAAGTTAAAACCTCTGGTGCTGGTACAATCAAGCGATCAAGCGAGGTAAAAGAACAGGACAAGTTCCAAAGGACAAAAAGCATTTTCTCATGGCCCAATTCCCACTGGGGCCGACTGGCTATAGCATCGAAGCATATATGCACCCAGCTTTCCTGGTTTTTCCAGTCAGGTCTTACAGGCTTTGTTCCTTCACCTGGCCTGTGCAGGGCTCCAAGTCTTGATACTTTCCCAGGAGGACCTTGACATGGGATCATGGTTTACATATGGTTTTACATTTTCTGCTGAGCATTTCTGACTCACTTCTCTAATCTTGCTCAGCTTTGGTGTCCTGCTGTGTGGATGGAGAGCCTCACACCTTGTCCTTGCAGTGTGAGGTACAGCATTTCCACCTCTAGGGAGATCAGGAGAGGCTTGTCGCATGACTGCTATGAGCTGGCTGGGAAGTCCTGAGGAAGGTAAAATCCACGTCTAGGTTCCTTCCTGGCTCCAGGCTTTGTGAATGAGGAAGGGAGAGGGGTTTGCTGTGAGATGAAGTGATTCACACCTTCTTCTCAAGTTCCTACCCAGGGCTTTTAGAAATTACATTGGTGGGTGGCTGAAGTGACCTTGTAACAGAACCCCCGGGCTGCTCCAATTGAAACAGAACCCATGTGCTGTTCAATTATTAGGCGCCCGATTGCCCGCCGCCAGAAGCATAACTCTCAATACCAGAGTTTAGTGAAAAGAAAAATAATTGTTTATTTAATGGTTATATAGATTTAGATTATTTGCGGATTTCTGCCATTACATTTTATTTTCTTTAAAACACCCACAAACACATAGTTCTGCCTCCCCATACCAAACCAGGCTAGTTTTAGAGAAGTCAGAGATACAGTCTTCCTACTTCCCAGACAGTTCAGCTTTACTGGCAGCTCCCAATCATTTGATCCTGATTGGGGAGGCTTCGCCTGTGTTGTGGTGCCCTCCAGCTCTTAATGCATAACCGCGTGGAGTTCCCAGTCTTCATGTAAACTGCATGGAGTTCTCCCTTTCCTTCAAAGCTGCATGGTGTTCTCCCCCTAAAATGTCTGTTGCCTATTTTTAAATCCCTGACTGTGTCCTGTGACGCAGTGGGCATGGTAACCAGTTCTGACCATTCACCGAATCTTACGCAGGCTCTGTGTGCTCTTTCTTCACCATTGCATGGTCAAAACCTCTCCCATCTTCTTGGGGCCTTGGAAGAACCAAATCCATTTGCATAACTGAGAAACTAAGCTACTAGCCATAGTCATGCAAAGGCATCATAAAAGCTGTTCCCTTTTCCCCATCACCCAACCCACAGGCTCTGGGGATTTTTGGAGACCCCCACTCTGTAACAATCTGAAGATGAAAGAAGTTAAATCACCAGGTCCTAGCCTTAGAAAAGCAAAGAGCAATGAAGGTTGGACACAGAGTCCACAGAAATTAAGGGGATTTGCTTCTGGAACAAAGTGTCAGCATTGTCCTCGAAGCCAAACTGAGGAAATGCTCAGAGTTTTTGGAGCAAAGTGCTCCCAGTGTGCTATAGTATCAGTATTATTGGGCATTTTCTGAAATTACTAGTTACACTCAGCTAAATAAATGCTCCTAAATGCAATTAAGAATGTATTATATGTTAACTTCATGGATGAGTTCAGAAAAATACTCATTATCTTGTCTCTCTGGGAGGTACTACACATACTTAGAAGCTTTGTGTTCTTGTCGCAGGTATAGGGGACAAACAAGGAGAGGAAAATTGGAGTTCCCCACCCCAGTCGGGGTGCCTTTTCAGTTCCCCCTCACCCACACACAAACCCTGCTGTCCCTACTTTCTTCCTCAACTTGGAAGCCTTCACCGAGAAAGCTGTGCGTGGTGAGGCTGAGGAATGCAACTTCCTGCCTGGTCCTGTTAGAAACAAGGACATGGTGACTCTCAAACCAGTGAAAAGTCATTAGTAACAAAGGGCAAATGTAATTAGAGGGTCTCTGAGAAGGGAGCTGACAGCACTGGCGTATCTACAAACCACAGAAGGGGCATTTAGATAACCGTGTTAGATTGTAACTCCGGAGTAACCAGTAATGGAGAAACGGGGAAGAAGGAGAGGGGAGGGGGAGCTAATTGCGTTAGGGCGGGGAAGATAATCCTCTCACTTTAGGGCAAGGAAGATAATCACTTTAGGGTGGCAATTTCAGGGTGGAAAAGATAATCACTTTAGGGTGGCAATTTCAGGGTGGAAAAGATGATCACTTTAGGGTGGCAATTTCAGGGTGGGGAAGCTAAGACTATAAAACCAGCTTCCTTTGTCTACTTGGTGCGCACATTCTCCTGGCTATGAGGGTGCGCCCGGCTCTGCAGACTCGTGAATAAAGGCCTCGTTTTACTGCTCAAGTCCTGTGTCCCAGTTTTTATTGTGAGCGTTTCTCACAATTTGGGGGCTCGTCCGGGATCCTCCGCCTGTGTGTGGGAAGGGCTCTGGGCCAAGGTGGGGAGACGCGTCCTACCCGCTTTTGGGTGGCCCGCTTGACCCAGGGCCCACCCGCCTCAGTGTCCGGAAACGACCCGAGACTTCTTGTTGGGACAGCAGTGGATCGACGCAGGGGGAAACAAAAGCAAACACCGCGGCAACCAGGCAACCTCGTGCACGGGCCAAGGTAGGAAAATTGGACTTAAGTACTGCCTTGGTGGTTGGGCATCCTCGGGAAGCTGATTGTGCGTGTGGCTGATACGAGTTGTGCGTGTGGCTGGTATGAGTTGTGCGTGTGGCTGGTACGAGTGTGGAGTGCCTCTCCGCTGGGTCCGCTGTCCCGTGAGGGAGACGGCCGGAGTGCACCTCCGCTGGGTCCGTTGTCCCGTGAGGGAAACGGCCGGAGTGCATCTCCGCTGGGTCCGTCCTCCCGTGAGGGAAACGGCCGGAGTGCTCTTCCGCTGGGTCCGTTCTCCCATTAGGGAACGGCCGGAATGCACCTCCGCTGGGTCCGTTGTCCCGTGAAGGAAACGGCCGGAGTGCACCTCCGCTGGGTCCGTTCTCCTGTGAGGGAATGGCCGGAGTGCACCTCCGCTGGGTCCGTTGTCCTGTGAGGAAATGGCCGGAGTGCACCTCCGCTGGGTCCGTTCTCCCGTGAGGGAACGGCCGGAGTGCACCTCCGCTGGGTCCATTGTCCTGTGAGGGAAGCGGCCGGAGACAAACGAAGCATCTCGGTCTGTGTGCAAGTAAGCGAGTGTGGAGTGCCCCTCTGCTGGGTCCGTTAGGTTGAGAACACAGCTGGAGTCAGCCACGGGAATCAGCTGAGGATGGGAAATGGAAATTTTAGGCCTAGGGGTGGGGACCAAAAGTAAGGAAAAACAGACAATGGTAAATTATTGTTGTTTCCTTTGGCCAAAGGAACCCATTTAGGGGAAATCTGTCTCCTAGCCCCTATTTGGGTCTGATGAATGTTGGGTTTGTCAAGCCCTGGTCTTATATGTGTGTTCAGTTTTTTTTTGGATTGTTTGTTTGTTTGTTTTTGGAGAAAGAAGAGAGGGGCATCACTGTGTGGTTGCCTCTCGCTCGTGCCCCCAGTTGGGGACCTGGCGTGTGGCCTGGTCGTGTGCCCTGACTGGGAGTTGAACCGGCGACACTTGGTTCGCGGGCTGGTGCTTGGTCCACTGGGTCACAACAGCCAGGGCCAGGCATCAGCCTTTAAGGAAAAGAGGGAATATACTCTCTGCTGATCACCACCTACCAGCAGATCCGCAGGTCTCTTCCCTGTAAAAAAGAAAAAGATAAGGCCTGGAACCCTCTGTCCTGTTTCCCATTGCCTTATAGCCCTGGCCAGCCGGCAGCCAACTGGGCAGAGGCATCGTGGACGGATAGTACAGACGGAAGAGGCCAGGAACACCTAGCAGATACCCCACCAGCATCCGCCCCCATGACACCTACGGCGCTGGTGGCAACTTATCTAAATTAAGAAAGGAATTGAAACAATGTAAGCAAGACCTAAAGAACTTCCCCATTCCCTCAGAGCAGCCGGTTCCCCCTTAGGGAGGTCTCCATGGGTCCAGGACATATTAGATATGTCAAATGCTCCTTCAACAAGCACTGAAGTTAGAAACTTCAAACGCAATATGAAGCGCTTGGTAAAGGACCCCCTTGGACTGGCAGAATAATTAGATCAGTTCCCCGGACCCAGCATATACATGTGGACAGAATTAATGTCTATACTAGATATCTTCAGTGGGGAAGAGAAGGGAGTGATCAGACGGGCTGCTATGAGGATATGGGAAAGGGAACATCCTCCCCGTCAGGGAATTGTCCCGGCCTAACAAAAATTTCCCAGTATAGACCCTGAATGGAATAACAGGCCGGAGAATAGGGCTCAAATAAAAGACCTTAGGAGCCTCGTCATCAGGGGAATCAAGGAGTCCATTCCCCATGCACAGAATGTCTCCAAGGCATTCGAAATACAGCTCCATCAGATCCCTGCAGAAGCTCAGGGACAAAATGAGGAAGTATTCTGGTCTAAATCCAGAGAATGCTGTAGGACAGGGACTCTTAAAAGTCACCATTGTAACAGAAACTGGCCAAATATTTGTAAGAAATTGCAAAAAGTAAATGAATGGGCCAAATAAAGCAATTAAAAAACTCCTCAGGAAGGCTCAGAAAGTGTATGTTAGAAGAGAGGAGGAGAAGCAGGAACTTCAAAAAGCTGCAGGATATCTCTGCAAATCTAGGAACTTTTAGCTGCCAGATACTGAGTTTGAGTACAGTCCTTCACAGTGTGGAAAAGAACAAGGATTGGAAGCATGTTATGGTTAAATCTAAAGCAGTAAAGGGTATTTAGAAAGTTTGTGAATGTTGCAGAAGGTCTGAGGAAAGTTGTAATTATAAAAAAGAAAGAAAGTTATGAAAGCTTTAAACCTGGGAAAAGAAAACCTCAGAAAGAATTGAGGTTTCCCAGGGAAATTTTAAAACTTCACATGAAAGAAAGGGAACCAGGAAAGGTGTAAGGCATGTAAATAAAAAGGTTGGTTAGAAATTTATAAAGGTTTTAAGAAGAAATTGTATGGTTTTAGTAATAGAAGGTATAATGCATGGAAATGCAGTTTTGAAGGACAAGAATTTTCCTTCACGCCTTTATATTTTTCTCCCTACCGGAACCCTCCAGTATCTGGCATTGTAAAGAAGTAAGAAGTGACATAAGGTTCCTTTGCATAAAACTAATAAGACCAGTTGCTAATGGTGGTTTTTGTCAGCCGAGGCTTTGACTGGAATGTCATGCCTGAAGGAGGCATGCCTAAGCTAATGCAAGCCCATGAGGGAAAGGCCTAGCACCTTGGGTGGTTGTGTGGTCCATGGCAATCTTTCTAGGGAAGAAACAAAGGTTGCTTCCCTGATAAATGGCTAGGAGGAAACTTTAGGCACAATGGAAAGCTTGAAGAACTTGTAAAAAGCATGGGTTTTACAGGCAAGGCCAGATGGCAGGTATGTGGCTCAGCTTCTGTGCCCAGAGGGCAGACTAAAGGTAATCCTGAAGGTTCCTTGTGTAAGTTCCAGCAAAGCAGACTTAAAATATTTATGCTATCAATGGCTGCTCTTGTTGTATTTATGCAAATGAACAGGCTAAATTAAAACTGGACTTAATGCAGTCCCTTTAATAACAAGGAGGGTAACCTTAGGGGAAAAAAAAACATGATTTGAGGAAAATCACAATGCTCAGTGGTAGACTATAAACTAGTGCAGCTAACTGTGTCTATAAAGTTCATTTTAATTCAAAGTTTGTTTTCATTCGAAAGTTAAAACAGGTCTGTGATATCAACAATGCTTAATCTACAGGCAAGAAGAATATCAAATGCCTTGCAACTGGATGTCTTCCCAATAAGACAGTCTTGCAAATTTAGAAATTGGTTTGTGAATTGTGTTGTGTGAATTAACATGTGTGTGTTCTTTCTGTTTTCATAGGGTATAAGCCTATAATCTCATTACCTGAGTGATTGTCTGTACATAGAAGCCTCACTTAAGAAGCCCATCTGCATTGCTGCCTCCTGAGACTCAACAGTTTGGCTGAACTAAGTGGTTGGGTTGGCGAAGTATGGGTTGGTCAGTGGGCTTCACTTTAAACTGGTCTCTCTTTTGCTTAAAATAACTTTCACCAAGGAGCTCCTTCCCGAAACTGCCAGCCTCTCCAGTGCAACCCTCTTCTTCTGACACTGAACCAGCCACAGACCTTAAGTCAGGAACCCCATGTGGCTGCCAGAGTTTATGGCCTAAAAGCTAATGTATCTGACATAAATCAAGTAGGGTGGCTAGGTCTTCACTTAGTGACAACTACTTCTTCCCTAGAAAATCTAACTTCTCTCAGCTATACCTCAGAAAAGACTCCAGAATAATCCAGCCAAGGTAAAAGTTTTTAAGGTATTAAATCTCAGACAAACCTTAGAGATAGAGACTGGGTACGGAGACGCAAATGCTTGGGTAGAATGGGTCAAATTTGCTGTTAATTCCCTGAATAAAAGCAACTGTTATGCTTGTACCACAGGGAGACCCCAGGCACAGGTTGTACCATTTCCACTAGGCTGGGACTCTGACCCCTCGGGAATGGCCTGTATGCTCGCTCTCTACCAGGATGAGAATGCATGGGGAAATGAGACTTGCAGAAGCTTGTCTCTCCTCTTTCCCTCTATAAGGAGTAATGGGACTCAATCCCTCCCTTCATACTCAGTGGGGCCCATGAATTACTCTTCTTGCCTCTCTAGGTGGGAAGCGAATTCAGGTACCCCTGCAGAAGAACTCCGAACATGCACTCATACCAGAAATGCGAGCCACCTTCACAGTGGGGCCGGCGACTATATTCCCCTCCAAGTCCCCAGAGCAGATGTCTGGTGGTATTGTGGGCAAAGGAGTCTCTGGAAAATCCTACCTGACAGGTGGAGTGGAACCTGTGCCCTGGTTCAATTGGCTATCCCATTTACCCTAGCATTTCCAAAACTGGTCCAGACTAGACTGCCCCTGTTAGGGAAAAGAGGTCAGTGGTGCCTGGTGGATCCTTTGATCCTCATATCTATATTGATGCAATTGGGGTCCCCAGAGGAGTTCCAGATGAGTTTAAAGCTAGAAATCAAATAGCAGCAGGGTTTGAATCAGTGCTCTTCTGTTGATTAGATAAACTATATTTATTATAACCAACAGAGGTTTATCAATTATACTAGGAATACTACAGAAGGAATCGCTCAACAATTAGATGCCACCAGTTGAGTGGCTTGGGAGAACAGGATGGCACTGGATATGATGCTGGCAGAAAAGGGAGGTGTATGTGTAATGCTTGGGGGGCAGTGTTGCACCTTTATCCCTAATAATACAGCCCCTGATGGATCTATCACTAAGGCCCTGCAGGGACTAACTATCTTAGCAAATAAGCTGGCAGAAAACTCAGGTATTGATAATCCCATAACAGGATGGTTAGAAAACTGGTTTGGCAACTGGAAAGGAATGATCTCATCAACTCTGGTATCCCTCATAGTGGTAGCAGGTGTCCTCACAGCTTTAGGCTGTTGTATTATTCCATGCATCAGAGGTTTGGTTCAAAGGCTAATTGAGACTGCACTAACTAAACAAATGCCAGCAACTTTTCATAATCTCCTCCTCCAAGAGACCAAAGGGAATCCTAACTATAAGGAAGAAAGTTGAGAAATCCTCCTTAAATTTGAAGGGATAAATAGAATGGTTTGAGTAGTCAATTTTCCAAAAGAGACAGGGGGGAATTGTTAGAAACAAGGACATGGTGACTCTCAAACCAGTGAAAAGTCATTAGTAACAAAGGGCAAATGTAATTAGAGGGTCTCTGAGAAGGGAGCTGACAGCACTGGCGTATCTACAAACCACAGAAGGGGCATTTAGATAACCGTGTTAGATTGTAACTCCGGAGTAACCAGTAATGGAGAAACGGGGAAGAAGGAGAGGGGAGGGGGAGCTAATTGCGTTAGGGCGGGGAAGATAATCCTCTCACTTTAGGGCAAGGAAGATAATCACTTTAGGGTGGCAATTTCAGGGTGGAAAAGATAATCACTTTAGGGTGGCAATTTCAGGGTGGAAAAGATGATCACTTTAGGGTGGCAATTTCAGGGTGGGGAAGCTAAGACTATAAAACCAGCTTCCTTTGTCTACTTGGTGCGCACATTCTCCTGGCTATGAGGGTGCGCCCGGCTCTGCAGACTCGTGAATAAAGGCCTCGTTTTACTGCTCAAGTCCTGTGTCCCAGTTTTTATTGTGAGCGTTTCTCACAGTCCCAACAGCTGGCCTTCAGGGACTTCTAAATGGTGGCACACTGGGAGAGTCTGGCCCCAAGAAAAAAGGCAGAGGCCTCATAAAGGGTATGGTTGCAACTCCTGGTCTCCCATTGGAGCCTCTCAAACCCATCCTCTTCCTTTTTCTGGGAGGAGATAAGCCCACAGGCTGATTTCCTCTGTACCTCCCTCTTCACAATTGTAAGGTGCTTACAGAAAGGGACTGAGCTTCAGCTCCACTTTGCAGAGTTTTGCCATTGGCTTGACAACTAGTTGTGCCAGGTGCTGTCTGCTTGGAAGACCTCAGCCCTTAGCAGTCCTCAAGAGAGGCTCTACAGCCTCCTCACTCCAATCTCGAGCTCCTGCTTCAGTGGTGTCAGCATCATCTGGGGGCTTGTCAGCTATGCAAAACCCTGCCTGCCCTGAGGAAGCCTGCTGGAACAGAATCTGCATCTTAACTGTACCCCCCGGGCATTCATTTGGATGTGTCAGTTTGAGCAGCACTGACCTAAAGTTAAATAGTCTGAAATCAAAGCCCAGCTCCCCATTTAGAGCAAGGTACTCTACTTGTCAGAGTCAGAGTTTCTGAATTTATAAAATGAAAATAAAAATAGGTCCCACCTCACAGGCTGTTGCAAGGAGGAAGTGTGTTTCTGTGCATAAACCATAGCACAAAGTAAATGCTCAGAAAAATAATGCCCAGAAATCCCCCACTGCCACATCTGTGTATTAAAGAGTATCTCAACCAGCCTGGCATCTTCTTTTCTCAGCCTATATTTACAATAATTGATTAATAATACTTTATCTGGGAGTGACAGGGAGAGGTAGCTTTAATACATCTCAAAGACCACCAATGGGATTCACTGACTGTTTTCTTACTAGAAATGAAGAAAACGAAATTGAGTCTTTAGCAAGTCACCAGCTGTGGTAGCCAGCCTCCAAGATAGCCCCCATTATCCCCACCTCTTACTCTTCACACGCCTTTGTAAGCCCCTACATTTGAAAAGGGCTGACCTGTTTAATGAATAAGACATTGCAGAAGTGACAGTGTGACTTCCAGAGGTTTCTGCTTTGCTTTCTCTTGGATCACTCACTCTCAGGGAACCAGCTGCCATGTCCCCGGGGGACACTCAAGCAACCGTAAGGAGCAGTCCACATGGCAAGGAATGGAGGCCTGCTATCAACAGCCGTGCATGAGTCATCTTGGAAGTGCATTCTCCAGCCCTGGTTAAGCTTCAAATGACTATAAGCCAGCAGCCGCATGACAGATCATGAGCCAGAACCACTCAGTTAAGCCATTCTTGACCTGCAGAAACTATGTGAGATTAAAAAAAAAAATTATTGTTGCTTTAAGTCACTGCATTTGGGGTAATTTGTTATGCAACAATAGGTAACTAATACATATATGACAGTAGCCAAATAGAGGTGTGTGTAATCTTTCCCAATAAAACTCTCATATCTAAGATCAACAGAAAAAAATAAAGAGAATGAAATTTTCTTTCACTCTCATTTGATAAGGCATTCCAAGGGTTCCAGAGAAGCAGAAAGTGTGCAGATCCAAGATAAGAAATGTGAGCAAAGGCGACACTTCTTTCCTGCCTCCTCTTAGGTTTTGATAGAAGGAATGGATAACCACTCCGTGTCCTAACAGGAGAGAAAAAAAGCCTGAGAGTTTCCCTTCTGCGCCTTCTGTCCCCTCATTCTCTCTCCCTTGAGCCAGCTAGCTGCCTTGCCTGAAGTGTGCATTTGGGAGAAGGAGCTGCAGGTGCTCAGCCCGGCCCAGTGTTCCCAGCTACAGGGGGAGGCAGACTTACAACTCCAGAGTGAGCAGAGCAAAGCGGGCCCTGCAGAAGGCTTGCAGTGGTTCAGTCTTCAGTTCAGTGGGGTGTCAGGATCCATGTGCCACCTGCTTAGGCAATGTCCTCCTAGCCAGGTTTACCAGTAGCGAAGTGTCACTCTGATCTCCACGTGTGTGTTTGCTTCTGCCTCTCAACTGGTTCCAACTTTGGAAGAGGAAGGGAGGCGTGTTTTTAGGCCCTTAAACCTCAGCAAGAAGCATACATTCAACCTAGATATGCTATTCTAAGTTAATTTTTTTATGATCAGACATCCTCAACATTTTTCAGCTATTATTTCTCATGCCACCACCAATAAAAGAAACTTCTGGTACTTCCTAATTCTGGCCTTTCTTTCTTTCTTTTTTTTATTTTATTTAATCTTTATTATTATTATTTTTTCTTTATCATTTGTATCCTTATACCTCCATCGCCACAGCAATCACCACACTGTTGTTCACGTCCATGAGGTTTTTTCTTGTTTGCTCAATCCCACCATCCCCCACCTCCCCCCACCCCAGCTATCATCCTGCTCTCCATCTGTGAGGCTGTCCCCATTTTCCTTGTTAGTCATCCTCATTTTCTCAATATCAGTGCATATCTTCACAATTCAAGTAGTGTATGGCGAAGGGAGAAAACCAGGTTATTGAGAAAGTCACACCATCTCATTAGTCATAGTAACATTAATGACACTCACTACTATACTACTTATGTAGTCTCTCCTTTAATCCTCATAGTAACTTTATAATGTTACTATCACTTATTCTCATTTTACTGAGGCTCAAATGGATGGTTTATGGAAATGGCAGAACATCCTAGGATTTGAGCACATGTCTGGCTGGGTCTGAAGTCTCTGTTGTTTCTAATACTCATTATTACATTTCTTTTTTGTTTGTTTTTTTAAAGTTTATTTATTGATTATGCTATTACATTTGTCCTAATTTTCCCCCTTTACTCCCTTCTGCCCAGTACCACCCTCCTTTCTAACAATCCCCCCACTTAGTTCATATCAAGGGTCATGTGTGTGAGTTCTTTGGCTTCTCCCTTTTCTACACTATTCTTAACATCCCCCTGTCTGTTTTGTAGCAACCAATTATGTTTCTTAATTCCTACACCCATTTTCCCATTTCTTCTCCTTCCCCTCCCAGCTGATAACCTTTCAAATAATCTCCATACCTATGAATCTGTTCCTGTTCTGGTTGTTTGCTTAGTTTTTTGTTTGTTTGTTTGTTTTTTAGTTTCATTTGTTGATAGTTGTGAATTTGTTGTCATTTTAATGTTCATAGTTTTGATCTTCTTTTTCTTAAATAAGTCCCTTTAACATTTCATATAATAATGGCTTGGTGATGATGAACTACTTTATCTTCACCTTGTCTGGGAAGCACTTTATCTGCCCTTCCATTCTAAATAATAACTTTGCTGGACAGAGTATTCTAGGTTGTAGGTTCTTGCTTTTCATCACTTTGAATATTCTTGCCAGTCCCTTCTTGCCTGCAAAGTTTCTTTTGAGATATCAGTTGATAGTCTTTTGGGAACCCCTTTGTAGGTAACTCTCTGCTTTTCTCTTGCTGCTTTTAAGATTCTCTCTTTATCTTTAACCTTTGGTGCTTTGTTTTATTTTTTTAAGTATGTTTATTGATTATGTTGTTACAGTAGTCCCAATTTTTTTCCCTTTGCTCCGTTCTGCCCAGTACCCCACTTCCCTCCAACAATCCCACCACCCTTAATTCATGTCCATGGGCTATGCATTTAAGTTCTTTGGCTTCACCCTTTCCTATATTATTCTTAACTTCCCCCTGTCTATTTTGTAGCAACCAATTATGCTTCTTAATTCCTGCACCATATCCCCATTTCTTCTCCTTCCCCCTCCCAGCTGATAACCCTCCAAATGGTCCCCATTCCTATGATTCTGTTCCTATTCTGATTTGCTTAGTTGGATTTTGTTTTTATTTTTTAGATTCAGTTGTTGATAGTTATGACTTTGTCATCATTTTAATGTTCATAATTTTGATCTTTTTCTTAAGTAAATCCCTCTGACATTTCATATAATAATGGCTTGGTGATGATGAACTTCTTTAGCTTTACCATGACTGGGAAGCACTTTATCTGCCCTTCCATTCTAAATGATAACTTTGTTGGATAGAGTAATCTTGGTTATAGGTCCTTGCTTTTCATCACCTAGAATACTTCTTGCCAGTCCTTTCTTGCCTGAAAAGTTTCTTTTGAGAAGTCAGATGATAGTCTTATAGGCACCTCTTTGTAGGTAACTCTCTGCTTTTCTCTTGCTGCTTTTAAGATTCTCTCTTTATCTTTCACCTTTGGCATTTTAATTACGATGTGTCTTGGTGTGGTTCTCTTTGAATCTAGCTTGCTTGGGACTCTCTGTGCTTCCTGGACCGGTATATCTATATCTTTTGCCAAATTTGGGGAGTTTTTCTTCATTATTTTCAATTTCTTGATCTTCCTCTTATCCTTCTGGCACCCCTATGTTTCAGATGTCAACACGTTTAAAGTTGTCCCAGAGTTTCCTAAGCCTCTCCTCATTTTTTTTTCAACTCTTGTTTTCTCATTCTGCACTGGTTGACTGTTTTTTACTTCCTTATGCTTCAAATCACTGATTTGAACCCTGGTTTTCTTCCTTTCACCATTGGCTTTGTGTGGATTTTCCTTCATTTCACTTAGCAGAGCCTTCACTTCTTCCCTTATGTGTTTGCCGTACTTAAGCATATCTGTCAAGCCTGTGAGAATCTTCATCACCAGTGTTCTGAACTCTTCATCTGTTAGGTTGGCTATCTCCTTGTTTGTTACATTGGCTATCTCTTCATCATTTAGTTCTCCCACTGGGACCTTGATCCGTTCCCCATTTTAGGCCGTACTTCTCTGTCTCCTCATCTTGACAGGCTCCAGTGTTTGTTCTCTGTGTCTTAGCCAGAGCTGTCCCTCCTGTTATGTTGTAAAGGGCAGAGCCTTACATATTTGTCAGTACAGGGCAACATGTTTCACCACGTGGTGATGCTGTGGGGCAGGGGTTCTGAGAGGGGACAATGGTGCTTGCTCTGCATTTGCCCCTTTCCCAGGCACTTCTCCCACTTTCCTGTGGGACTCATGCCTCTCTAGCTGTTGCCCTGGCTGCTGCTCCCAGAGTGGGTGGGTCTGCGGATGTTCTAGTACCATGGGGGCCCTTTAAGTAAGTGGACTCTGCTGAGAGACCAGCAGTTTCTTCCTCCACCCAATCTCTCACTGGTTTGCACAGTCAAAAGCAATGAGGCTTTATTTTCCCTGGTGCTGGGACCATGAGCTGCGCAGTCTGCTCTGGTGCTTGGAGTGCTCCCTGGGTGTCCCTCCTGACTTTTTAAAACGTGTTACTGTACTTTCTGCTGGCCCACTGCTGCCACTGCTCCTGCCACCACCACACCACATCCTCTCTTCCACAGCTCCGCCCCTCCTACCTATCTGGATGAGTATTTCTTCTTTATATCTTTGTTGGACTTCCATGCAGCTTGACTTTCTGGAACTTCTTGTTGTCTCTAGTTTTGAGGTAGTTGTATTCCTTCTTAGTTGTGGAGGAAGATGCAGTGTGTCTATCTAGGCCTCCATATAGGCCAGAAGTCCAATCTTTGATATTTTAATTATAATGTTTCTTGGTGTGGCCCTCTTTGGGTCCAACTTGTTTGGGACTCCCTGTGCTTCCTGGACTTGTATGTCAATTTCCTTCACCAAATTAAGGAGATTTTCTTTCATTATCTTCTCACATAATTTTTCAATTTCTTGCTCTTCCTCTTCTCCTTCTGGCACCCCTATGATTTGGATGTTGGTATGTTTAAAGTCTCCCAGAGGTTCCTAAACCTCTTCTCATTATTTTACATTTTTGTTTCTTCCTTCTGTTCTGGTTGAATGTTTATTTCTTCCTTCTGTTTCAAATCATTTGTTTGAATCTCAGCTTCCTTCCCTTCACTGTTAGTTCCCTGTTTATTTTTCTTTGTTTCACTTTGTATAACCTTCATTTCTTCCTTTATTATTTTGTCATATTCTATGAGTTCTCTGAGCATCCTTATCACCATTGTTTTGAACTCTGCATAGATAGGTTGGCTACATCCATTCAATTTAGTTCTTTTTCTGGATTTTTGTCCTATTCTTTCATTTGGGCCATATTTCTTTGCCTTCTCAATTTGGCAGCCTCCTTGTGTTTGTTTCTGTGTCTATTAGGTAGAACTGCTTTTACTCCCTGTTTTAGTAGTGTGGCCTATGTAGCAAAGGCACTATAAATTGTGTGGGGCAGAGCCTTAGGTAATTTCCAGGGCAGGGGCCACCTGCTTCATTGCTTTGTGGCTCTGTTGTGTTAGGGGGTTCAGAAAGGGGACAATGCCACTGCCTGGCTTCTGGTTATTTTCCCAGCACTGGCCCCATTTCCAGTCACTTTATCCACTTTCCCGTATGCAATTGGCAGCTTTCCAGTTGCTTCCCTGGGATTTGCAGATGTTTTAAGGCCATATAGGCCCTTTAAACAGTGAAAATCCAGCAGTTTCTTCTGCTACCCCAACCCCCACTGTTTTTTACAGCCAGAGGTAATGGGGGTTTATCTTCCTGGTGCTGAAACCCTGGGCTCTGCGGTATTGCTTGGGAGTGGGATCACTCACTCCCAGGGTATCCTTCCTGATTTTTATCCACCACATGTGAGTGTGGGACTGTCCATTCTGCCTCCTCCTTTGTTCTTTCAAGCCACACGACCTCTCTTCCCTGTCTCTGTGATTCCGCCCCTCCTACCCATCTGAATAAATGTGACTTCTTTAAATTCTTGGTTGTCAGACATCCATATAGCTTGATTTTCTGATGATTCTGGTTGTTATTTGTTTCTGAGATCTGGTTGTAATTCTTTCTATAGTTGCACAAGGAGGTGAAGTGTGTCTATCTACACCTCCATCTTGATCAGAAGTTCTCGTTATCACATTTTAAACCCTAATTTAGAGCCCAGTCCTTAGTTTAAGAAATATTGTTTTAATCTGACCTAAAGTGTCAATTCAATAAATAGAATTTCATAGAAGCATGAAGTTTCTGGATCAGAAAGGTCTCTGGATATCATCAGTCCCTCTCCTATCCCCCTTTATTTACAGATGAGAATTCTCTCAGAGAGCTTAGTTCACTTCTAGTAATTTAGTGGTAATGTGCAAAAGCTATGGGTAATTCAAACTGCTTATGTGATTACTAAGTTAATTGTGCAGAGATTTTATTCACAGAGGTTTTGATATTTGCCTATCCAATTGTTGAACTATATCCTGGCCAAACAACTCAAATGTATAGCTTGGAGAGCCAAGCAACGGAATTGATAAGAGCTATTCCCCCCACCTCCAATGCCCTGTAATTGCTTCTGAAGGCAGTTTAAAGGGGAAAAAATATAATTCTTTCATAGACCAACAAAAACATTGGGTTTGTCTCCATCCAAGCCTTGGATTTTAATTTTTATAGTTATTTAAGAATGGGAGTATTCACAAGTGAAAATTTTTATCTCTAGACCAAAAGAGTATTGAGCCCATATCACAATTACAAATGTTCAAGTAGGTCAGTTTGCCTTGGCTGCACACTCTGACATTTTGTAAACATTTTGGATTTGGTTCACATTGGAAGCTCTTTATTATTGCCATAAAACCAATCTTTCTTAGCTAGAAATAGACTAAGCAACTCCATTTCTGATACTTTCAAGAATTTCTTTGCCATTTTACCAGGAAATATCAACTTATTTTCAAAGGAAAATAACTCCCGTACCTTTCTGCTGTAAATGGCCCATTGCTGCTTGAGGAAGCACAGACATAGAAGGGGGACAAAAAATGAAATTTATTTATTAAAAAATTGTGTATTTATTCTCACATGTTTAAACTTCAGTCACCTTCAAAGTACTCTCCATTTGATGTAATACACCTATCAAGCAGTTTTCCCACTGCCCAAAACAGTTTTTGAACTCATTGATTTTAATGCCTTTTAGTGCTTCTGCCATTTTTTGTTTCACCTCTTCCACATCGGCAAAACATTTTCCTTTGAGGACTTTTTTCATCTGGCGAAACAAACAAACAAAAAACATCACTTGGGGTATGATTGGGTGAATAGGGAGGTTAGGGCATGGGGGTCATGTTGTTTTGGATCAAAAACTGCTGAACACTCAGCATGGTATGAGCAGGTGCACTCCTAAATAACCAATCGTGAAATGGGCAAAAGCATTGGAAGAGTCTTCCAAAGAAATTTCACTGAAGCTGAATGCAGCCTCTCACAACAATGCCAGTGGGTACAGTGATACAGATGGGTTCCTAGCACACTCACCTAGTAGGGAAAGCCTGTACTACAAGGGGCCTGCCTTCCAGAAGATAATTCCAGGTTTTTTGAGGGGGTCCTCCCTCGTACACTGTCTGACCCTGCTGGGCTCTGCCTGCATGAACAACAGCCAGTGAGCCCACTGCAAGCATAGCCTCAGCCCAATGGAGGACAGATTAGAAATAATGTAGGGTGCTCTGGACTTCACCTCATTGTTCTGGTAATACTGCTGTGCTTGTTCCAGTGATGACCCAACTTCAGCGGGTCCCTGCAACCTTCCCTTGGCTCATTCTACTTGGCGTAATGTCCTTTTCCAATGCCCTTCTAGGATGTGGTGTGAAGCAGAGAAAAGAGCACTGACTTCAAAGTCAGATGGTCCTAGGTTAGGTTTCCATGCTAGGATCCACCCAAGGTTTGTGGCTTTGGAGATGTTTCTTTTTCCTCTGACCCTGATTTCCTCACCTGTGAAATGAGAGTAAAATATCTATTATGTACAGTCATTGTGAGGACTAAAGGAAATGACATTTGTTTAACAGCTAACATAACACTTGGCATGTATAGGTACCCATAAATCAGAGTTCTCACTTCTAGTTACACCTTCAATTAATAGTTTTTAAAAACACCCATGTGCAGGACCCATGACCCAGGGATTTAACCTACTTATAAATTTTTAAAAGCTCCCCATGTGAATCTAATATGCAACCAGGGTCATGCACCTACTGTCACAAATGTTTCTCCCTCTTTTCTTTGTTTTTATAGTCCTTATATAGATGAAAATTCAATCTTAAATAATATAGTACAGTTCTGCTCCTAAAATGACTCCATGCCTGGAGTATGACTCTGGACATGCTACCCAACCCCCCAAAACATTGTAATGTACTCAACTTATCCCATGGTAGATGTTTACTGTAGCTGTGCATATTGAGTTCCTTCCATTATGCCAGGCTTTTAAAAACATTTGTTAAAATATTTCATTCTGAATTAATCTTAATTTATCCTTTTGAGATAAATTATATTGCTATCCCCATTATACAGAGTAAGAAACTGAGACTCATAAATACATATTCTTTTCAACAAATATTTATTGCATGCTACAAATATTATGTGTCAGCCTCTGCTCTAGATGATACATTAAAGTGATACCTCTAAGGGAATAAGCTTACCTGAGTCACAAAATGTTAAGTGAAAAAGGGAGGCTGGACTCAACCTCAGTCTATCTGACGCAAAGTACACTTCCAGCCACACAGCAGAACTGTTCAGCCCAGTACAAGCTCATATTTAATCATTCCTTCAACCTTTACCTTCCAGGGGGCGCTACTCACATCATGCGCTGCCTCAATTGTGCTCCCCTGGGTTGTGCAAGCCAGCTACCCAATCTTTTCTATCATTGTCATTTTACAGGTGAGGGAACCAAGGCACATAGAGGGTCTTAGGGTCACTAAACCCATAAGTGCCTCCAAAGCCTCAGGCTGTTTTGCAAGCTTCCAAAGGACAAGGAGTCCATCTTCTGTTAGGCCATTGCCTTATAGGCTAAACTGTTTGAGCCACATTAAACAAAGGCTGAGCAATGCTTGGCAGGGCACTCCTGAGAGAGTCAGTGCCCTGAGGACTAGGGCGGGTAACTAGTATCATAGTTGTGGGTTCCAAGCAGATGCCAACCCTAAGCATGTGGTGGTTGTGAGTCTTCAGGATTATATTTAGCTTCTATTGCATCAAATTCTCAACCAAACATATTAAAACACAGTGTCTGTGTCCAAAGAACTAAATATACATACAGACAGGGAGAAACAGAGATGTGTCAGGTGGATGAGAGCGAGTCTCTCCGTTCTATGCTGTTTGCGTGTTCTGGTTTGCACCGAGAGTTGATATCAGATACTAAATCAATTACTCATTGTTTTCCCCCTCCTTACAGTAGGTGCAGGGGGAAAACATGGCCATAAATGCCTGCCAATGAGGTTCTCTGTCCATGGAGTCCTCAGGTGCACTGATGTTTGAGCAGCCAGCAGCCTCGATAAGGTGGGGCCTCAGCCTCATTTGCAAATCTAGAACACCAGTTCTCAAACTTTAGTGTACATCAGAATGGTACACAGAGCTTGATAAGACACATCTTATTCTCAAAATTTCTAACTTGTTTACATTTCTTACAAGTTCCCAGTGATGCTGTTTTTGCCCATTTGGGAATCACATTTTTAGAACTTCTAGTTTCCAACAATAAGGTGTAGATGGTAAAAAGCCTCAAATCTAAGATATACTGTTGAGTGACTAAAAAGCAAAAGTAGGGGAAGTGAGGGAAGAGTCCATTACTACTTACATAGAAAATGGGTTGCCATACGCTTGAAGCTTGTGTATGCACAGACTAATTCTGGATGCTTATAAAGAAAAAGCTAACAATTGTTGCCTTGAGGGGCTGAGGGCCAGGGGTTCTATGTTGATTGTTCTCTGGGTCCCTTCCCAACCCTAACACACCCGAGATCGTTTTTCTTTCTCTGCTTCCTAAAGGCAGTCTGCCTACACAGCCTTCATTACCCAGTTTCCCTTGATAGATGACTTTCTCTTGGGTTTGGCTAATGGAAAGCACTAGCAGGAGATCTGAGAGTGAAAAAGAGAAAGACTGAGAGCTTTCTATGCTCTCTCCCCACTTTGATGCAGCCTCTTGAACAGCTGCATCTGTCCACAGCTAGCCCCTGCTCACAGCTGGCCCCTGCTCCCACTGGGCTTCACTAACACCACTTTCTTCTTCAGCTGTTATTAGTCTCTGGGAACTTCACATCTGTCTCCTCAGCCCTGCCCACATTCTTGTAAGTACTCCCTTCATTAATGTTTCTGAATTTGAACCTTCCAGAAGTGAATTTTGTTTTCTGCCAAGATCATGACTGAGAAAGGTGGGAAACTTACTATTCACTGTATATACTTTTGTATCATTTAAATATTTTGCCATGTGCCTGTAATGCGTATAAGAAATGCATATATTAAAAGCAAATAATAGAAATTAAAACTGAATCTTGAATAATCTAGATCAGTAAGTTCCTAAGAGAATCAGCACCTGATGTCCCCTCACCTTGTCTAGCTTTAATCTGATGCCAACAAGGAATTTTTATTTATCTTCTTATGTTCTAGGCCTGCCCGTATAGCTAAGGTGAAACCTCCTGCAGGACAAGGACTGTGGTTGATGTTTGCAGTGCACATGGTATCTAGG
Organism: Furipterus horrens; assembly: GCF_987537825.1. Lineage (NCBI taxonomy): Eukaryota > Metazoa > Chordata > Mammalia > Chiroptera > Furipteridae > Furipterus > Furipterus horrens. The sequence continues at coordinate 61,648,785 of NW_028327171.1, read as the reverse complement.
TTGCCAGGGTATAAAACGGTGGAAAGTAATTTTCAGCTGTAAAGTCACATGCACTAAATTCAATCAAGTCTATGCCACTTGCTTGCTTTGATTCCATGAGCCTGCTGTCCCTCCTGGGTCCTTTAGGAGACTCATCACATCGCACCTAGGGTTTGTACTGTTTGAACATGGCCTCTTAGAAACCATGAAGATAAATACTTTTATTTTCTTTCAGGAGCTAAGAAGCAAACCATTAAATTCTTAGCTGTTTTCATTCCAATATATGTACACAAGACCCTCCCCCCATGTCTGAGCCACATCCCTACTGGCTGGAGTAGGAGTGGCCCTGGGGTCAAGCATGAGAAAGGACTTGGATGGACGTATGGTGCTGAGATTTAGAAGACACATAAGTTGTAAATAAGGATTTTGAAAGCTTAACATCTACTTAACAAGAGTAATGGTTTAAAGTGGGAAGCCGCCAGATGGTATGCACTGTTAATAATGCCCATCTGTGAGCTGTGTCATGAATTATACACTGATTTGGAGGAGAACATCTCCTGTTGTTTGCCCCAGGTGCCAAAATGTCTTCTTATATCTCTGGGGGTCAGGTACGGGGTGAGGCAGGCTGAGGTACATGTTGCTTAAAAAATAATACTATATAATATTTTTATATAATAGTATTTATGGCTAATTTTTGCATGTTAATTTTTTTCTAGGTTACAAAATATCCGTGGTATCCAAAGGGCCATGCCAGAACTTGCTGCTTTACACCCAAGCCTGCCTCTAGGAACACAAAATGCCCGATGTAGGTGTCACTATCTCCAGTGCTGCAAACGGTCAGCTCCTGGCCTTTTGCCCTGGTTCTGGTGGCCCTCACTTCTGAGCCTCTTCACCTTCACCTGGGCCTCTGACAAGGGCCTCAGGTTCTCTCACAGTAAAAGCCACTTTGCTACTGCTTCTCCACCTTGACCCTGCAAACCCTTGCGACCTGATGTCAGAACACTTTCCTCCTTGGTCACTCAGGATTAGCTCACCTGTAGGCTTAGCCTGAATTCTCTGACAGAAGAGGGAACTAAACAGTGAGTAGGTTCCTTAAATCTCTGAGGTCCAAATGGAACTGGCTTTTATCCAGTGATTCCACTGCTGGGATTATACTCGAAGAATCCTCAAACACCAGTTCAAAACAGCCTGTGCACCCCTATGTTCATAGTACCATTATTTTCAACAGACAAGTGCTAGAAACGGCCGAAGTGTCCATCAGTAAATGAATGGATCAAAAAACTATGGTGCGTTCACACAGTGGAATACTACACAGCAGAAAGAAAGAGGGAACTCCTGCCTTTCATGACAGCATGGGTAGAACTGGAGAGTATTACGCTAAGTCAAATAAGCCAGGTGGCTAAAGACAAATACCATGTGATCTCACCTATAACAGGAACCTAATGAACAAAACAAACAAACAAGCAAAATAGAACTAGAGTCATGGAAACAATGAACAGATTGACAGTGACCAGAAGGGAGAAAGGAGGTGGATAAGGGGGAAAAGAAGGGGAAGGGTCTAGTCAAGGAACATGTATAAATGACCCATGGACATGGACAACAGGGTGGGGGTTGACTGTGAGGGCAAGAGGGTGGGCGGGGCAGAGGAGAACTATGGGGGAAAATTGGGACAACTGTAATAGAGAAACAAACAAACAAAAAATCTCTGAGGTCCAGTCTCTTCATTCGTAATGATACTCCACTGAGGAGTTAGAGGGAAGATTAATGTCAAGCACCTAGCAGAGGGTAGTGGTGAGGGCAGAGGGAGCCAACCCTCAACTGTAGCCCCACGACAGTCTGCTCACTATTTCCACATCCCAAGCATGCTCCTCGCTTTGCTTTTTGTCTCACCTGCAGTGAATCCCCTTCCCTTGCTCCCCACAAAGCCCTAAATCAACAAACACCTCCCCTGTTAGTCCTTTACAATCCCCACTCACAATGCTCTTTCTTTTCCAGAATCCTTGCAGGCACAATGTCCATCTAATTATACTTTACCTCGTGCTGCTCTCAGTTATCTTCACTTGTGCTTATCTTGTCTCTCAAATAGATTAAAAAATCTCTTGAGAGCAATGCGTCTCTGTCTTTGCACCTTCTTCCACAGTGTGTCTGACCCAGAGTCGGGAAGACAGAGGGAGTTTAATTATCTCTGTTCACTATGTAATGTATCTTGCATTGTATCAGTGGTCCTTAGCTCTCACAGTACACCGGAATCTACTGGGGAGCTTTAAATATGCAGATTCTCAGACTCTACTCCCAGAGACTTCGTTTCCATTGGTGTAGAATGCAGCCCACCTTTGGGTATTCGCTTAAGAGTTCCCCCAATGATTCTAATGTGAAGGTAAGAGTGAGGGCCACTGCACTACATGAGCCAGAGTGATTTTGTCTTAAGTCCTCAAGACACTTCAATTTGTCTACTGGATGCATTTTCTCCATGTTAATATTTCAAATTATACCTTACAAGTTAAATTGCAACCCTCAGCTCCTTTCTGATACAACACACAAGGAATCATCTTTAGGCAAGTGAAAATTTTCAGCCATTACCTCATTGGGCAGAAAGTCAAGCTGTAAAAAAACCAACTGAGTAATTCCTTTCAAAGTGAGACTGTCATTAATCAATGAGCTGTCCTCTGAGCACCTGCATGAAGCCAGGCAGTCACTATTTGTGACTTTTTACTTCTTTTCCCCAAATGAGTCACACACAGAGCTAGCAAACAACAAAGACCAAAAGTACTTTTATGTATTGAGGCTACCAATAAGTAATGCTAAGACAATAGGAAAAGGGAGAAGAAACAAGGATGATGAATGAATGAAGCCATTATGACAAAATGATTTAGTGGCAAATACATGGAAGCTAATTAATGAGGCTTTGATGGCATTTACAAATTTTATTTCCCTTGAGCATCTCAGCAAAGTCAATATTTCCTGGAAAAATTTTGAGAATACTCTATTTTGAAGACTTTCTGCTAACAAGGCAGGAAAAACAGCCTTGACAAATATTTTTTTCATTTGCCTCTTTTTGGTTTACTGCAGTTTTAATTACTGGAGAAATGAAACCATGAGGTAAAAAGTGCACAGAACTCTCAAGCAACCAAGGTGTTTTAAACGTAAATCTTTGTGAGATGGTTTAAAACTAAAAAAGGAAAGGTAAGCATGAAGAACTGTTATGGAATTGTCTCTAAAGTATGTTTTGCAAAATTTTTCATCAGGCACCAATAAGTTTTTAAATATTCTCTCAGATTCGTCTCTTAACAATTACTTTAAAAGCTCTGTTTACCTGTTCAGAACCAAAAAAGCTATTGCACTTTGTTATAAACTGTGGAGCTGCTTTCCTGAGGATCTATTACTTCAACTAGTTCTCTGCAGTGTCTAGAATATAATCAGTGTTCTCTGCAGCTATCCAATCATTCTTTTCATGAACAAAATTGTCATTATTCATGAATCTTTGGTATTTAATGGCTTATTTTTTTTCCTTGTAAATCATTTCAGGACATTGTTTCCATTAGAATTTTCCATTTTTCTTCTGCAGAGAAGCCCAATAGGTGATACACACTTTTCACAGACCCAGAGTTTTCACACACTTTAATTCCTCCCTCTAAAGCCAAGTATCACCAATATTGAGAAAATGCTTCAATATGAAGGAAAGTGATCCCAGAACAAATACAGGTGTCCACCACTATCAAAAACTAGAGCATTCTTATAAAATCTTTTGTAAATCAAAATGGTGTAAAGCAAAGAGCCAATTACTGTTAATTTGTACACAAAAATTTTGATTTTTTTCCAGATCCAAAAAATAACCCACCAATTCATACCAAATAATATTAACATATAGTAAAAGCAGGAACAATATGATAAATACACAGCCTATGTAAAGTAGAAATAATGTACCACACAACGTATTTTCACATACCAGCATGCACTGCCTCTATGACGGCTCACTACAAAACAGGCACTGAACTCTATTTTTGCTATTTGCCATTTTTTAAAAAATAAAAGTGAAAATCCTCTTAGAATTTCTTTCAATTATCAAAACAGGTACAGTTGATTCTTGAACAATGTGAGGGTTAGGGGTACCAACCCCACATGCAGTCAAAAATCTGCATGTAACTTTTGAGTCTACAGTGGGCTCTTCTCATCCATGAATTCAGGCAACCTCAGACTGAAACAGTATTTTTGATACACAGTTGGGAGTCCCCATTTGGGAATACCTGGTTGGAAATTCAAAAATACTGTTTTCAACCTGGAGTTGGTTGAATCTGCAAATGCAAAACACATGAATATAGCAATGGCCAACTGCATTTATTGAAAAAACTCTACACAGTTCAAATCTGTGTTGTTCGAGTGTCAACTATACTAATGTAGGTCTTTCATAAAAGCAACGTCATGTAAAGCAAACTTCGAAAAAATTGGGAATATCTGTATATAGACTAAAAGAATGGAGGTAAATGAGAAATAATGAAGAAGGCAGAAGAAAACATTGAAATATTCATATCTTCCAAGAGAAAAGAGAAGCTAGCTATTCGATCTGTTAAAAAAATCAAACCTGGGAAAAAAGATATAACCAAATAACAAGGAAGAACTCGCAGAAATTAAGAATATAATAGCCAAATGAATATTTTAGTAAGAGTGGCATGATAAAATCAAGAAAATCTACTACAAAGAGAACAAAAAGAATCATACAAATTTTAAAAATTAAAGGAAAAAAAGATAAATACCCAGGAAGTTCAACAGCTAGCTCTAATTCAAAAAGCGAAAATGAGTGACACATGGTGGAAGAAGGAGGAAATCGTACAAAAATTTTCCAGAACTGAATGACGTGAGTTTTAGAAAAGGAATGGGCCCAGGAAGTCATTGTGAGAACAGGGGTGAGTGGGGTGGGTGTCCCAAACTAAGGCAAATCATTTAAAAATTCTAGAATACCGGGGATAAGAAAAGCTTTTAAAGCTTCTGGTAATCACTTCTTTCAAGTTTACATTTAGTGGAACTAGAATCAAGATGTCCTCAGCTTTATTAACTACAATGCCAGAAACTAGAAGGCAGTGGGATGCCTTCAAAATTCTAGGAGGCCTCAGAAATTTAACTCTCATTAACCCTTTCTTAGCAAAGTACTGAAGAATATATATACCAGCAAAAATAGGAAATGAATTAAGAAATAATCAAAGTCATTGAATCAAAGAAACAAGGGATCCATCATGCGGGAACTGTGAGAAGTTTCAGAAAGAGGGGAAGTCTAAGGCCAACATCTTTGGCCAGATTGGAAGAAGTCAGAGATCTCTGGAAGTCCTCTAGAAAAAAAAAGGGAAAAAATTTCCAAAATTATGGTTCCAAGTTACATTCCTTTTAGTAATGTTTGAGAGTTCTAGTTGCTTCATATCCTTAGTAACATTTGATATCAACACTTCTTTAAAAATAAATTTAACCATCTGGTGGGTGTGTGCTGGTATCTCATTATGGCTATTATTTACATTTCTCTGATAACAAATGATTTTGGGCACTTTTTCATTTGTTTACTGACCATTTAGATATCTTTGTTTTACTTGTTCAAGGCTTCTGCTCAGCTTTTAAATGGTGGTTTCTTCTTTTTTTATGGAAATTATATTTCTATATTTTAGATTGAATTCTCATGTCAGGCTTGCCTTCATACTTCGTTAAAGGTTTCTTTTGATGAATAGATCCTATTTGTAAAGTCCAGTTTATCATTTTTTTCCTTTACAGTTAGTACTCTTTAATATCCAGTTAATACTGAAGTTTTCATTCCCAAATTGGGATTACTCCATACATATTTTTATAACATTTTTAAAGCTAATCAATATAGTGCAAAGAATTTGACACCATAATATTCCTTCAAGAACACTATTTAAAATGACTGCATAATATTCCATTGTATGGATGTGTCATTTTCTTATGTAACACAACACTTAACTCTTGTACACTCAGATTGTTTAGAACAGTGATTTTTAACTGGTGTGCCACAAGAACTTTTAAAACATGCAATACCTAACTATTCAGTCAGGGACACTGACCTCTTTTCCCTTAGATTGTCATATTAAAAACAGCAACAACAACAACAATAGCCAACATAACAGTAGCCATCCAGTGTGAATGAGACAAAATTATATCCATTTTTTGGTGTCAGATTGGCAAAGAATATATTTTTTGACGTGCTGCAGAACTGTAGTAATTAGTTTGTGTGCCATGAGATGAAAAAGGTTGAAAATAACTGTTTTAAAACATTATTGAAATAAAATTTAAAGTTAATGAGTGCATTATAAATTAGAAACCCAAGGTTTTAAAATCTAAGTTTGATTAATTCCAATATTTATTCCCTATGAGTATATATGGAGCACCCAATATTTCTTCAGTATTATACTGAATACTCTAGAGCAGCGGTTCTCAACCTGTGGGTCGCGATCCCTTTGGGGGTCGAACGACCCTTTCACAGGAGTCGCCTAAGACCGTCAGAAAACACATATATAATTACATATATAATTATACTATGCCTTAATTATGTTCAATTTGTAACAATGAAAATACATCCTGCATATCAAATATTTACATTACGATTCATAACAGTAGCAAAATTACAGTTATGAAGTAGCAACAAAAATAATGTTATGGTTGGGGGTCACCAAAACATGAGGAACTGTATTAAAGGGTCATGGCATTAGGAAGGTTGAGAACCACTGCTCTAGAGGATACAAAGAGAAGATGTAAGTTGAGACCTGTTCCTAAGGAACTGATAATATATTTGGTGATCCAACTTTACCTCTTAGCAATTAAGTTATAATTAATAGCTCAACTGTTCATAACTATATATGGAATAGGAAGAAGGTCAGGGGAAAACAAAATGAGAGTGGGCTAGAATAGTTGGCTTCAAAAAAAAAAAATAGGTCTTGAGACTTCCAGCCAAGATGGAGGCCTAGACAGACAGACATATTGTGTCTCCCTCCACAACTAAGAAGGAATACAACTACCTCAAAACTAGAGACAACCAGAAGTTCCAGAAAATAGAGCTGCATGGAAGTCCAACAAACAAAGATATAAAGAAGAAATACTCATCCAGACAGGTAGGAGGAGCAAGGCGGGGTGGAGAGGATGCGGTGTGGTGGTGGCAGCAGCAGCAGCACCGGCGGGCCAGTGGAAAGCATAGTTACACATTTTAAAAAGTCAGGAGGGACACCTGGGGATGGACACCTAGCACCTCATGAGACCCCACAGCTCACAGTCCCAGCACCAGCGAAAATCAAGCCTCATTGCTTATGACTGTATACACCAGTGGGGGTTGGGGTGGAAAAAGAAACTGCCAGTCTCTCAGCAGAGTCCACTTGTTTAAAAGGCCCCCACAGTCCTAGAACATCTGCAGACCCACCCACTCTGGGAACGACGACCAAGGCAACAGCTAGAGGGGCGCCAGTTCAGTGCAGAAGTGGGAGAAGTGCCTGGAAAAGGGGCAAGTGTTAAGCAAGCTGTATTGTTTCCTCTCTGACCTCTCCCCCACATACAGTGCCATGACGTGGTGAAACGGGTCACCCTGTACTAACAAATACCTAAGGCTCCACCCCTTACTATGTAACAGGAGCCAGAGCTCTACCTAAGACACAGAGGCAAACAAACACAGGAGCCTGTCAAGTTGAGGAGACAGAGAGGTATGGCCCAAAAGAGGGAATGGATCAAGGTTCCAGTGGGAGAACTAAGTGATGAGGAGATAGCCAACCTAAAAGATGCAGAATTCCAAACACTGGTGATAAAGACACTCATAGGCTTGACAGATATGCTTGAGTATGGCAAGCGCATAAGGGAAGAAGTGAAGGCTCTGCTAAGTGAAACAAAGGAAAATCCACATAAAACCAACGGTGAAGGGAAGAAAATTGTGGTTCATTCAATGATTTGGAACATAAGGAAGAAAAAAACAGTCAACCAGCACAGAATGAGGAAACAAGAAATGAAAAAAATGAGGAGAGGCTTGGGAACTTCTGGGACAACTTTAAATGTGCCAACATCCAAATTATGGAGTTGCCAGGATAAGACGAAGAGCAAGAAATTGAAAACTTATGTGAAAAGATTATGGAGGAAAACTTTCCAAATTTTGTGAAGGAACTAGACATAAAGTCCAGGAAGCATGAAGAGTCCCAGGCAAGCTGGACTCAGAGGGGACCACACCAAGACACATCAAGATTAAAATGCCAAATGCGAAAGATAAAAAAAGAGAATCCTAAAAGCAGTAAGAGAGAAGCAGATAGTTGCCCACAAAAGGGTGCCTATAAGACTATCAGCTAATTTCTCAAAAGACACTTTGTAGGCAAGAAAGGACTGGCAAGCTGTATTCAATGTAAGGAAAAGCAAGGACCTACAATAAAGATTACTCTATCCAGCAAAGCTATTGTTTAGAATGGAAGGGCAGATAAAGTACTTCCCAGACAAAGTAAAGATAAAAGAGTTCATCATCACCAAGCTATTATTATATAAAATGTCAAAGGGACTTACTTAAAAAAAAAGAAGATCAAAACTATGAACACCAAAATGACAACAAACTCACAACTATCAACAACTCAATCTAAAAAATAAAAACAAAATCCAACTAAGCAAACCAGAATAGGAACAGAATCATAGGTATGGGGATCATTTGGAGGGTTATGAGCTGGGAGGGGGGAAGGGGAGAAATTGGGGAAATGGTTCAGGGACTAAGAAGCATAATCGGTTGGTACAAAACACACAGGGGGAAGTTAATAATAATATAGGAAAAGGTGAAGCCAAAGAGCTTATATGCACGACCCATGGACATGAACTAAGGGGGGTGGGATTGCTGGAGGGAAGTGGCGTACTGGACAGAGGGGAGCAAAGGGAAAAAATATTGGAACTACTGTAACAACATAATAAAATAAAATATACTTTAAAAGTGCTCATAGGCTTGACAGATATGCTTAAATATGGCAAGTGCATAAGGGAAGAAGTAATAGCTATGCTAAATGAAATGAAGAAAAATCCACACAAAACCAATGGTGAAGGGAAGGAAACCGGGTTCAAATCAATGATTTGGAACATAAGGAAGAAAAAAATAGTCAACCAGTACAGAATAAGGAAACAAGAATTGAAAAATTGAGGAGAGGCTTGGGAACCTCTGGGACAACTTTAAACGTACCAACATCCAAACCATAGGGGTGCCAGAAGGAGAAGACGAAGAGCAAGAAATTGAAAACGTACGTGAAAAAATTATGGAGGAAAACTCTCCAAATTTGGTGAAGGAAATAGACACACAAGTCCAGGAAACACAGAGAGTCCCAAACAATCTAGACCCAAAAAGGACCACATCAAGATACATCATAATTAAAATGCCAAAGGTGAAAGATAAAGAGAGAATCTTAAAAGCAGCAAGAGAAAAGCAGAGAGTTACCTACAAAGGGGTGCCTATAAGACTATCAGCTGATTTCTCAAAAGAGACTTTGCAGGCAAGAAGGGACTGGCAAGAAGTATTCTAGGTGATGAAAAGCAAGGACTTACAACCAAGATTATTCTATCCAGCAAAACTATCATTTAGAATGGAAGGGCAGATAAAGTGCTTCCCAGACAAGGTAAAGCTAAAGGAGCTAGTTATTATTATATGAAATGTCAAATGGACTTACTTAATAAAAAGAAGATAAAAATTATGAACACTAAAATGACAACAAACTCAGAACTATCAACAGCTGAATCTAAACAATAAAAACAAAATGCAACTAAGCAAACCAGAACAGGAACAGAATCATAGGTATGAGGATTATTTGGAAGGTTATGAGCTGGGAGGGGGAAGGGGAAGAAATGGGGAAATGGTGCAGGGACCAAGAAGCATAATTGGTGGGTACAAAATAGACAGGGGGAAGTTAAGAATAATATAGGAAAGAGTGAAGCCAAGGAACTTATATGCACGACTTATGGGCATGAACTAGTTGGGGGTGGGATTGCTGGAGGGAAGGGGGTACTGGGTAGAGGGGAGCAAAGGGAAAAATATTAGGACTACTGTAACAGCATAATCAATAAAATATACTTAAAAATAAAAATTAAAAAACTAAAAGGGAAATATATAGAGATGGGTCTTGAAGTTCCTTCACATATTGAGGGTGGGGGATAGGTGGCGTTGGTCATTCCACAGTGCGAGGACTACATAGTCAAAGGTTGACTCAGGAATAAATAGTGTGTTTCTGAAAGGCAGAGGAGTTGCTCTAGATTAAAAGTCAGGGTAAAGGTTGATAAGTTGTGAAAAATAAGAGTGAACAAGTAAGATGAAGCCTCATTGATTAGGGCTTTGACTTGAGAATTTGGGGTTTGATTCCATAGGAAATAGGTCCACTGAGGCTGGGGGGTTAGGGGCAGAGTGTGAGGAGATGGATTAGGTGTGAGGCTGGGAGCCAGGCCATCAAACTGGAATTTCAGGAAGTTCCTTCAGGTTAGTGGTGGGGTGGGGAGAGTGGAGTCAAAAGATAGGTTAAAGTTTATAGGAATAATCCAGGGGCCAGATGATGTTATCTTACAATAATAAAAATATACATCTGATGCAATTTTCAAAAGAAACAGAGAACTGGATATTTGCTTTCGTAGTCTCCTGTTTGATTCTAACCAATACCCTGAGTTATTTTTTAAATGGCATTTTAAAAAGAAAGAAAACATCTTGACAATAATTATTGAGGGATCACTGATAACTATTGTCTCTAAAAAAGTCTATATATAGAAATAGTTATGATCCTGTCACTGTTGGGAAAAAAAAAGAAAAATGAGATTTCTTGAACAATACTTTTATGCTTTACTTACATAGAAAAGCTTTAGTGGTCTCAGTTCAAATTCTTGCTATTTCATTTAGAGAAGTCATTTAACCTCTGTAAACCTCAGTTTTCTCATCTGTAAAATGGGACTAATCATAATTAGGAAAAATATTTGTCAAATAATAAATGTTACCTATTACGATCTGTGAGGTAAACATTATTTTAATAGATTCATTAATTCAAATAGAATACTGTCATTTATTATAATGGTAAACAAGGAGTCAAAGGATGTTATAAGTAATAATTAGGTACCAAATAACGAGAAATTTGATCAAAAGCACTATCTAAGGACAAATCACCGTTCCTTGGCTTTGCATCTATTATAACTATAGCATTATTAATAGCAATAAAGTGCTTTGTTTCTATAGCACCTAGAACTTGGAAACAAAGCCAAGTGACATATGTATATATTTATTTAATCGTGGGAGACCTGGCACATTTGGCAAAAGGCACGGTGTTCCACTCAGTGGGATGAAATGCACGCCTCACGCCAGCTTCTTTAGAGGGACTGTTATTCATCACAGCTGTAACGTTCCCTTCAGAGAGCTCCCACCGGAATGGAAAAGGCGCACTGGCAATTTATATACAAAAGCCAACCCACGTTCGGCTTTGAACATTCACTGGGAAAACTGTATGCAGTCTGTTAGTTATTCATGGACATGCTCCGGTTTCCGATGGAGGTGCTGTGGTTTCGTTTGTTATTATCAGAGTAAAATTAGAAAGCAGCAAAGAAAAATTAAAGGGCTGGCATGTAGACATCTCCTGGCCAACAAATCATTATGTGTGTAAGTTTTCGTGGCTCAGTTGCCACATAAAAATAGTCATAATTCACACAGCACTGTTTGGAGTGTGCACCCTGGCCTTTGCCCAGACTGTCCAGCCCTGCCCCCACTTTCCTTTGGTGAAATTACACCCGCATCATCTGCCCTATGAAAATTCAACCTGCTGCACAGAGATACTATGGCTCTGGGACACACTAACACATTCTGTCCCAAAGCAATGCCATTTATGTTAACATCTAATGAATGGTGTAACCAAAAAAATATATGGGCAAATTGCTTCACAGTGGAATCTTGATTCAAAAGGAATATTGTCTCCAGTTAACATTGCAGCCAGAATAGTTTTTCACCCCTTAGTTGGATAAGTGCCTAACTCTAAACCATGAGATTTCTCCCCAAATAACACATTGTCTCACATCTACAGAGGGGTGATGTGCATATTCATATGTACCATCATGTCTGACATTCACAGAAATGAGAAAGACAAGGCAAACATTGTAACACTCATTTTATTAATGCAGACACCAAAGTCCAGGAAGAGGAGCTAATTTACTCTAAAACTCACAACTAGGAGGGGCAGAAGTGTGATAAAATTCAGTGCCCAGTAAAGAGTATTGTCCCACACTTCATGCCACTTTCCTGAAATATGTTTTGCAAGGGAAATAGGACTTTTTCTTCTTTAGTAATGAGTTAAAATCCTTAAATTATAAAGAATAAAAATGTCATTTATTTTAGTCCCAGTAGAAAAGCAGTGATAATACTGAATTGCTTAGATATAAAATATATAAGAAATGTAATGCTGTCCTTTTGTTGGTTGGATTTCCCCATGGGATCAGTTCTGTACTAAGTTCAACCAGGCTTGAACTAAGCAATCACTATGTAGCAAACAATGTACTCGACATTGAAGACACAAAGGGGCAAGCTCCAGCCCTTGTCCTGGTAGCCCTTGATGGAGACAGACAAGCAAACAGATAACACCTCATGGTATTCTAAATGCTGCAAGAGAGGTATGCATGGGCTCATAAGGAAGACCAGAGGAGGAGTTGAATGTGTCAACTCAAATGTTTCAAAAGAAACATCTAAGATTAGTTTTGAAAGATGACTAGGAGTTTTCCAAGCAAAGAAGAGGGGGAAGGATTCTAGTAATGTTCAGAGAAATGAAAATATAAGACAACAGAAATAAGTATAGTTTCTGCTGAGGGACACAGAAAAGGGGAAGGGGATCATTTTAAAAGGGAATGTCATGTAATCATAATAATAGCTAAAGTTCTTGCCATGTGCCAGGCTGTGTTCTAAACACTTGACATATACAAACACATTTAATCCTCACAGCCACTCTGGGAGGTAGATGTAATTATCACACACCCCACCCCACCCCACCCCCAATTTTGCAAATAGATAGCTGAGGCACAAAAATATTAAGCAACTTGGCCAGTATTTTATGGCTCATGGAATTTTCAGTGGCTTTCAACACTTCTCTGTACTGACTTTCAAAAATGTTGGAATGGAGGAGAGAGAGAGAGGCAAGGAGAGGGAGAGAGAAAAAGAGAGGGAGAGCGAGAACACCGAAAGTTTTCAAAGACAGAAACAGAGATGAGCAAAATTTTGAAAAACGTATAAGTTTTAGAAAAAAAAATTAATTGAAGGGCTTTACTCCAGAAAAATGGGCTGAGAGGGCAGTCTGAAGAAAAAGAATCTTAATATTATTAAAGAGCCTATAAATTAAACTCAAGTAAGAATTTTCTACTGACTGGAAGTAAGCTGTGTCAGACCCGCATCACCCAAGGGGCTTGTCAACTATCCTTCCTGCAGGCTTAACTCCTCATAAATGTTTTGACTCATAGGAATCCTGACAGGTTATTAAGGCAGCACATGAGAAAGGCATATGACTCCATTGGAATGTGTAAGCCTTTTGAGTGCAGATGTTCAATAAATATTGATTGACAGCAAATCATATTTAGTGCTATAACTAAGATTAGTAAAATTAATTGGAAACACATTTCATAGTTGTTATGATTCGTGGCTAATAGGTAAACATTCAATTAGTAAAGTTCTACACTTTTCTCCTTTTTAAGGACTTTAGTATAGATAAGCTGTCACTAGCTATTAAGAAGTTAAATCTGCAGTCTACTTCTGGCAAGGCCTTGTGATATATATTTTAATTGCTTATCTTGCCCTCATTTTATCTTATTTTTTCATGCTTATTTCCTCTCCATATCCACTATTTCCTTTTTAAAAATTTTATTGCCATGTAGCTTTGAAAATGACTGCAAATTCTTTTGCAATGAGATACATTATAAGTAAATACCTACGTAACCAGATGGTTCTTGAGGACCCCTTGGAGATTTAGTTAAAATTAGTTTACCTTCAATCCAAGGACCTCAGAGATACCCATATTATTTACACTCCTGTGGGCCATGTCAGTTCAGGTTCATGTATTTATTGTTTTATTGATGGTTTCAATGAGTATTTATCAACCACCAACTACATCCAGGCATCATTATAAGGCAATAGCAACACAATGGTGAAAACCACAGGCAAGTCCCTCTCTGGGTAGAACTTGACATCCTAATAGGTGGGAGGTAGACAAACAAGGAAACAAAAGTAAAAGAATACTGGGCATGAAAAGATAGTTTCAGATAGTGAAAAGTTTGACAAGAAAATGAAACAGCATAGTGTGAGATTCTATGATGTAGAGGAAGGACAGGCAGTGAATTTACCCTGAGGGGTCAAGGAAGTCCTTCCTGACAGGTGACCACTGCCTGTGACCTGAATGGTTAGCTTGGTGGTCTGCAGATGTGAGGGAGGGGTTCTGCGCAAAAGGAACCACCAAGGCTTTGAGGCCAGGGAGGGTGAGTGTGGCTGGGTTAGCTGCACTGGGGAGAGAAGCACTGATAATGAGGGATGAGCAGCTATTGGAGGCCAGATCACAAATGGCTTTGTCAAAACCCAAAGAGATGGGAGATTATTGTTAGTGGGGGGCTGCAGGATCTGCTTTATTATCATTTTTTTGTCCTCACCCAAGAACATTTTTTCACTGCTTTTAAAAAGAAAGGAAGGAGAGAGTATTTTAGAGAGAGGGGAAGGGAGGGAAAAAGAGAGGGAGAGAAACATCTATTGGTTGTCTTTTGTACAAACCCCAACTGGGGACGCATCCTGAAACCCAGGCATGTGTCCTGACTGGGAATTGAACCTGTAACTTTTCAGTCTGCAGGATGATGCCCAAACAACTAAGCCACATCAGCCAAGGCTCTGTTTTATGATTTTCAAAGACTATTATTTCTGTTTTATGGAAAGCAAACTGGATGGAAGCAAGAGATGCTGTAGGAGGCTCTTGCCATTGTCCAGGGGACAGACAGTAGCCACTGCAACTAGCAAAGTGTTAGACACACAGGTAGAAATGGGTGGGGGCAGGTTCAGTTTCAGAGATGCAACTTCCACTCTCAATCCCCCTACTTTCTTTGCAAGAAATTCAATTACACCAAGATTGTAAGTTTTGGAATTTTATTTAAGATGGAGGAGGGAGGGGCTCACTTGGGGAACATGTGGGCATCTTTGATAGGGACCCTTTGCCTCACTTTGCCCTTTTAAGGATTCATGGTGCCCACCCATGATCTCCTGTCTATACAAGTCCTCCAACACGTGTCATCCTGTCCCAGCTGCCAGCTTCCTCAGAGGGGCCTATCCCCTTTGTATCGGTGTCAGTTTAAGATCATTGCAAACATATTAAATCATATGGAAATCACCCGCATTCCATATTAAATATACATTATTTACACATGAGTTGACTTGTGGCTGACTAGGTGATATACTGTTATGGCTTAAAGGCATTTAATTAGACATTTACTTATATTTTATGATTTACTTTTATGTTGACTAATTAATTCTTTTTTTCAGGCCTCAACATTTTGTAGGCAATTGCAAAGCTGGTATCCGGTGTGCCTGTGGACTTCCATGATTCCAAAGGTTGTGACCATGCCTGTTTGTGTGGCCCAGGCTGGCCAGCATCCTGGTGAATGACATTGTCTCCACGTCACTGCACAGGCACACAGAAGTCATGTCAGCTGCTGCAGTGTCAGCAGGTCTCCAGGACACAGCCCACAATGTAGATGCACACCTCCCCCAACACTCTCTCCTTACAAGGCCCTGAGTGCAAACTGTGCCACCTGCCCTCATCTAACTAGCAGGCTCCTCTCCTCTCCCACACTCCTCCACTCCCTAGACCATGGGCTTGGGAGGGTCAACTCAGACCCAAAGGTAACAGAAATCCTGAGCTCCATGTTTTCCACAGCTCTCCTGGGGGATGGCATGGCCTCCACAAGGATCCTAAGGCCAGAGACAGGATCTGAGAGTAGGGTGCAGTTCAGGCCAAAGAGACAATGCCATGAGGAAGGATTCAGGACCCCCACATGCTGGAACCTTTGGTCAAAAAGTTGGGGACAGAGTTGGGAACAAGAGGAAGAAAGTGAAGGGAGCAGGAGCATAGTGAAGCGCCAAGGCTGGGAAACTACCAGGAAGACAGGCCTGGGCTTGGTAGAGTCTAGAAAACTCATGTACCTTTGCTTGAGCAGGTGCTGCAAGTGGTGTTTCAGCAGCTCCACAGGTTGCATCTGGTCCATCCTTTCTGGCATCATTCCCATGCCTGTCCTTTCCTTTTCCTGCTCTAGGAGACACAAGGTGCCCTTTCCCCATGTCAAGTATTTTGAAACTAAGACAGCAGATTTGGGAGTTGAACACATTAGTTCTAGAGCAGACTGCATGTGCTCAAACCCGAGCTCTGTGCTTAATCACCTATGGACCCTTGGGCATAATTCTTAATATGCCCGTGCCTCAGTTTCCTTGGTTGTAAATGGGATAGTAGTTCCTACTTCACTGGATTGTAGAGAAGTTTTCTGCCAAGTGCCTAGCATATGATAAAGACTCATAAATGCTTAGCTATTGTTATTTTAAGGAACTGTCAAAACAGGATATAAAATTGTGGTATATTTTAATGTTTATATTAACCAATTATAATTTTAATTTAAAAAACACAATGGCATATAGCTGTGATATTCATAGGTAATTATGAGAGTTTGTTTTTCTTTAATTTCATAGTACCCAAAAGATAATACAGTTCAATCATGGGACATAAGTTTAGAGTCAAATGAGAAGCATCTGTGTCTATAACTGTTTATAACTTCACTTGGAAACAATGTCAAAAGTCTAAATTTGAGACATTTTGTGAATGTTTATCTCCAAGCCAAATACTTTTCCTGATCCCTTTCTGTCTCCAGGTCCTACCCCCATTCATAAATTAAAATGACTGAGCAAATAAATGTGAGGAATTGGATTAGATTCCACTTCCCGTCTCTCTGATTTTGAAATTAGATTAATAGGACACTAAACCTTTAATTCCATATTGGGTGATTTATAAATGTTTACATATATCTATATATAGCTTAAGATGCAAACATAGATGGAGGAAATAATGCAAAGCTAAAACCCATTTGTCCTGTAAACAGCTGAAGTCAGATCAGTCTTTAAGGAGGTGAAGGCAGGCCAGCAGGCTCTGGCAAAGAGAGGATCACAGGGAGGGAGGGTAAGCTTACTCTGCACACAATTTTAACTCATTTTGTTTGTATGCCCAGCAGAAGCTGTGTGAAAACCAGTAAGGAGAGGATGATTTTCAGCCAAATGGCACTTCATAGCTACAGACATGACCCTAAATTACAGCAGCCCATAATGTAGGAGACTGGAAGGGTTGCAAAGTTAACATTGCTCCGTGGTTTCCCTTGGAAACATCGGAACTGTGCAGGAGGGTGAACAGGTTGCTACCCAGGGCATGCTGCTCCCAGAACTTTAAAAACAGGAGCCTTGGCAGCTCCCTCGGGGAGCAGAGATGAAAGCCTACCTAGAGTAGAGCAGACTGGCTGACCTTTCAGAGGCTCTTTTATCTTGGAGAGTCTTTGGTTTTGATGTAGTGCTGAGTATCTTTGAACTTCCTATCAAGAAGAATCCATGAGTATGTGAAAAATAAGCTCTTGTTCTTTACTAATTCCCTCGTGCATTTTTTAAATGTTTTTAAAAATAAATAAATATTGTAGTTGCTCAGTAAATAGTGCTCCCAACAAGAGGCGATATTTCAATTATTCTACTTTGCAACTCTAAGAGTTCAAAATCCCTATGAAGGAGCACTTGGGGAGAAAATACCATTTTTTAAAAATGAGAGACAAGTCATTGTTACTCTGCCCAGAGTAGGAACACAGCACATATTTGTTGAGTGAATGAGTAATTGAGAAACACAGCTTTCCATGTCTCAATGTCAATTTTTTTAAACTCAATGAATAATAATGATAACTTTAAAAACAGCTGATATTTATTGAATGCATTTTATCTCAGTTATCTATTGCTTTATAACAAACCACTAAAAAATGCAGTGACTTAAAACAATATTTTATTTATTTATTTTTTAGGATTTTATGGGTTGGTTGGGCTCAGCTAGGTAGTTCTTCTGCTCTTTACAGCATTGCTGGGACTAGAATATCCAAGATGGCTGCCTGGAGCCTCAGCTAGATGGCTGGAACACCTAGGGTTTTTCCTGACACTTCTCTCTCTCTTCAGGAAGTCTCTCCAACAGGACAGCCTAACTTCTTTATATAGTGGCTCAAGGCCCCTGGAGCAAGTGTCCCAAGGAGACAAACCCCTGTTTGCAACCACTTATTAAAACTCTGCTTCTATTCCACTGGCTAGTATCCCATTGCCCAAAGCAAGTCACCTAGCTAAGTCCAGAGTCAGCATGGGAGGGCAGGTACTACACAAGGACTTAAACACTGGGAAGCATGGTTCATTTCGGGCTACCAGTGTAACAGTCAACCACACAACCTATGTGCCATGCCTGTGTTGGGCATTTTACATCAATTTACCCTCATTAAAAATCAAAACAACCCTATAAAGTGGACACTACTTAGAATCTTCATTTCAAGAAGAAAAAACATAGGCACAGAGAAGTTATTGATTTTATTACCCAAAGTCACACTGGTAAGAAGTTACACCTGGGATCGAATTCAGCCATTTAACCCTAGAGCCTAAACTCACAAGTCTAAAGGCATAAGCCCAAGATTAGGAAATTATGAACTTCTATAATATCTCAGAAATACTTAGGTAATATTTTATTTAAAGGTTTATGCATTCAATAGCATTTATGAGAATTTTTTCCTCCTATTTCTGACAGAGGTCCTCTACCTCTTACTTCTTGACAGAATTGTCAACTAAGAGAGACAAGAACACCAGCTTGATGAGTTCTATTGACCTAAGTTAGAATTTTTCTTCTCCTTACTTATCGACTCACTCAATGACTTAATTTCCTCAACTATAAAATGGAAATGCTATCTAGCTTGCAGGGTTGTGGCCAAAATGAAAGGAGATAATATAGTAAGCAGAAAGTATGTAGAATGTTCTCAAGGCATAGAAGGCGTTCATGCCCACATATAAATATGCATACTAGACAGAGCTAACAGTGGCAGGACATGTGGAGAGCAGATTTTAGGGGGTTTGTGAGCATCTACATGAGCTCACCAGAGAACGACTAGAGCAGTGATTTTTTACCATAGCATAGACTGTTATGTCTGCCCACAGCTGGAAAGCATGGACCAGAACAAGGTGGGAGAAATTATGGGTCTGGAGCACGCTACCCTAGGAACAATAGAAAAATAGATACCATGTCCTGGCAGACTAAAGACTGGTATCCTCACAGAACTATTCAGTTTAACCCAAGCCAACTTGACCAAGCTCTATTCTCTGCAAATTTAATACAGCTCTAAGAATCTTTAAGACATCCTCCAAATTTGGAGAGTCATGTACTAACCCAGGAAGGATCAATGATCTACTCTTGGTCATATTCCAATACAGAAAACTATTTTGACTTTAACGAAGATGTGGAAAAAGGGAGAAAAGGAAAAACAAAGCAATTCATCGTGGGTGACTTTTCAAAACTTACTTTCCATTGTCTGGTTATGCCAGCAGCTGTCTGCTGATTTTGAGACAATTTACAACTGGAAGAAACGAGACTCCACATTTCTTCCTTTGGGTTTTGAATGATGGCTTTCTCCAGGATATTATAGTCACAGTTCTGTACATGAGTTATGGCAGCTTTAAATTACAGTCACACTATTATGGAGAAAAGGATAAATTTCTCACTGTCTTCTTTTATCTCCAAAGCAATTGGGAAGTGGGGAGGAGGCCACTTACCCAAAAAGAATAAAATAATGGTGGTGGGGGCATGTCTATGCCAGAAAAGGCAGCTGACAGCAGGCTTCCTGAAATGCCCTCAAATGCTAACACATTATTATATAAATCTCTCTTTCCCAGATGCAGGAGGAAGCACAAAATGAAAGGGGATGAGTGAGGAGAATGAGAACAGGGCAAACCCTTTTAAAATATGCTCACTGGTAGTATATTGCCCAAACAGTGCTCTCCAAGGACCCAAAGATACTCTTCCAAAAGTATAGTTTTTGGTTTACTTAATCTAATTGTCCATAATTCATTAAGTGTATTTCTCACTGTCACTCATGCCTGAGTAATGCCTGAGTGCAGTGCCTCAATACTGTGCTATGTTTTTATCTTATCAGCTGTGTAAGTACATGGAAGCTATTTCACCTCATTCAGCTCAGTTTTGCCATCTGCGAAATGGACATAATGACATCTACATCATGGTGTTACTGGGGTAGCTAAATGAAATTGTTTGCACCTTTCTTTCTCTCACCCTTCTTCCAGACTCTTGTCATTTCTACATCCTGTGAGTCCCTGAGATGGAGTCTCTTCTGTGTATCACCCTGCTGATCATCATCTTTCACGGGAACCATGGCAGAACCTCCAACAGGTTTTCCTACTTTAGAGAGTAGAGGGATTTCCAGAATTCATACTGACCCTCCTTTACCTGGACCACTTTGCTCATTCCTATTAGCTTTAGGGTAATATCCAAACTTTGGAGCAGGGCACTCAAGACTCTCCAACTTGGCCTTATGCACCCCTCAACCCACTCCACTTCCTCCCCGACCTCATTTTTCACACACAGTTTCCAACTTAGTGATATGGTTGGAGAGTGGTGTGGCCTTTGAGAGGAGAACAAAAGCTATTTGTCATATGGCAGAATTGAGAATCCAAAAGATTCCTGTAACCGTGCGGTCACAGGAGCAGTGACTAAAGGGGAAGTTTTTGTATGGAATTTGTGTTTGGGCCACATATCTGTGTCCTTGGAAGACCATCAGCAGCCAACATCTATTTCAGAACAAGTGCGTTCCTTGTATTCTTTCTCCAGCTTCAAAACTTGCCTGTTAATTATAATTTTTTAAAAATTAAAAGCAAGCAGTACTCTTTAGATTTGACTAGAAATTCCCAGGAATTCTACTCCTGGGAAGCGTCAGAGGTACTTTGGAGCCTTTACAGCTCTGATGTAAAAATATGGCACAGTGATGACACTTTTAGGGTCAAACACCCTCACTCCACATGTGCTTTTTCAATCTCAGCATTTTAAGGAAGAAAGAAAATTCTTTGAAGGGAGAGCTTTATATTTTATGCAGAAAGAAATCAGAAGCTAAATGACAACTTTGGAAACCACACAAAAACAATAGACTTCTATGTAGCAATAAGAGGACCAAAATACTGATACATGCAAAACCATGGGTGTATCTTAAAAGCATTAGACCAAGTGGAAGAAGCCAGACACAAACTGTTACATACTGCATGACTCCATTTATATGACATCCTGGAAAAGCAAAACTTCAGGGACAGACAGATCAGTGGTTGCAGGGAATGGGGGAGGGAAGATTAACTACAAAGGGGCAGGAGGGAATCTGGGTGATGATAGAGCTGTTCTGGGTCTTAATTATGGTGTTATTACAAGACTGTGTCAACAACCATCTAACTGTAAACCTATATAGGGTGAATTTTACTGTATGCAAATTATACTTCAATAAGCCTCATTCACACACACACACACACACACCCTCGGGATGATCCTGCTAGAACTGGCTGGAATCAGGTGTCTAGGAAATGGCTCTGGGATGTTGCCTGTGCTATACATTCAGATTCTGTGGCAGTTTTTGTCTGTAAAGAGTTCTGCTGCTAAAAACATTTGGAAACCACTGTATAAGATTAATGTCAGTGGGGGGCAGCTGAGGTTGCTTAAGAGAGCAACACTCTTTGTTGTTTTTTACATGTATCTTACTACAACACAGAAACCAGAAGAAGAGAGGAAAAGGCTATATACATTTACTTTTCCTGAGTAACTCCAAAGTGTTTTTCTTTCCCCAGAACTTAGTCATAATAATAGCCCTGTGCTCTCTATATTTAGGAACAAAGGTTTGGAAGCCACCTCTCTTCGCCAGCCTAGGCAAGCCAGTAGAAGGACACCCCACCGGGTGTACATGAGGCAGTGAGGTCTTCCTTCAGCCCAAACTAGCATCCGATGGCTCTTCTGGCTCCCATCAGCAATGGGAGCACATCAGAAAAACACTTGGGAAGGTTTTGCAGGCCTGGGAAGCTGACTGAATAACTCATTCCTGACATTGTGCTTTGGCTCCAGGGACCAGACAGCCCTCCTGGATCCAAGTGGTGTTAACACTTCCATGGAATGCCCACCTCCCCCACAACCTCTTTGGGCTGGCATGCCCCTTTTACCACAGTCCCTGCTGCTTGTTCCTGCCTTTCCTTAAATCTCGCAGTTTCCTGACTGAGTCCTGAGTGTGTTCATATTAATGAGAACTGCTAGAGTTTGCTGGCAAATATTGGAACTAATAGTCATCAGAAGATAAAATTCCTTCTTCCCAGCCTCTACTTCATATCAAATGTGCAGGTGGCTAAGTGCTCCATCACCCTTAGAAGTCCAGACCTCCTGTGTCACCCATCCTCACTGGCCCTCTTACCTCATGTGACATGTCCTAACCCCACTCCATCTCCACCCTACAAATCTTCCTGACAGCCTCTAGGAGTGAACACCTGACACAGCTCCTGTTGGTGGCCATGGTGTCATGGCTTCCTTTCTTCCCAGATGCCAGGGAGAGTTCCTCTCCTCAGCCCCTCCAGGTGTGGGCTGGTGACAGCTTCCCTGTGTTGCAAGTTCCTATGTGCTTGACCACCTGTGTTGCGTCCCTAACCCTGCCCACTCCTATGTTTGTAGTCTGCTCATTACATTCTCTTCAGTTAAATCCTTACATTATTTAATCTGATTTCTGTCAGGGTGGTGACCAACACAAATTCCCTACCACACATTCTATAATGACTTATCAGTACTCTTAGGATAATATCTAAACTCCTTTATGCCCCATCTCTCTGACCTCTCCTCCTGCTCTCCTCTTGTCCACCAGGTTCCATCCTGTGCAAACTCTTTCCCATCTGCGGCCCTTCGCATTTGCTGTTCCCCATCTGGAATGTCTCTTCCTCATATGTTTGTGCAGCTGCCTCATTCTCATCATGTTCTTAGGCCAGATGTCATCTCTTCAGAATGGCCTTTCCAAGCCCATTTAGGTAAGGGCCTTTTCCCTTAGATCCTCTCCATCCCATTACTTTGTTTTACTATTTTTTAGCCCTTATCTCTATCTAAAAATTTAAATTATATTCGTTGTTGTGTTTGTTGTCTGTCTCTCTTGCATGCTATTGTGAGCCCTGACGTACTTACCATTATATAGGTCAGGGGTGCAGCCAGAAAGCAGGGATGGCACACTCACACTGAGCCCAGTGACAAGAGGTTAATAAAGGAACCATTTAGAATGATGAAGGTAACAAAGGATAACACAGTCCCCTGGGGCTGGTAGTACTGAGGTAATCAGAGTGTTTGCCAGGATCCTGAGAAGGTAGCTGAGTGGAGAGGCTGTGTGACAGGAGCTGTGGCCTTCAGTTGTAAACCCACAGAGAGGCAGGTTCTCTGGGCCATCACCTCCTTCCCTACCTTCCCATCTCCTGCCAGTGCTTCCCATAATCCAATGGGAAGATGGAGGTCCAAAGAGTTGATAGAATCCATACAGGTCTGCTTCGCAAAACCCAGAGCAGGGTGGGGAAAATGAAAGAGCACATCTGAAGGAGCAAAGACATACAGCACAGCCACTGGGTTTGCTGTGTTCAAGACAGTGCTTGGCATCAGGCCCAGTTCATGTGACAACCCAGGGATCACCACTTACCCAGAATTGTGTGATGTGATAGTCCCACCTGGCAGTAGGATCTCAGAGGAAAAACAGAATGAACCCATGAGTTCCTCTGAATTTGGCTTCAGGTTCTGGGGGAACATTTACTCTCTTCTTAACTCGAGACCATTGGGACAGATAGATTCACTCCCATGGTGGGCTTCCTGAATAGGGCTACCAAGATCTCAGTCTTGGCCCTGCAAGATGGAGAGAGAGAATTCCTGTGACTGCTAGGCTTGGACATTCCATGCCAAGGACATTTCTAAAGTTGAAGAACAATATCTATTTATATGCAGCGTGGAAACAGGAGATTGTTTTGCATTCTGTTTGAAGGCAGAGCGGAATCAGGTAGCACACTGGCAGCACTTCTGATTTTTCATGTTGTGTAGAGTTCTTCAGGCTTTGTTGGGGGAGAAACAAGGTCACCCACCTGCAGTATGAGTGGCTGAATGGGGAAGAAGCCAAGTCATTACACACTGCTGCTATCAATGTTTAGCAAGGTGTAGAGTTACTTCAGTGACTTGCATGGAGAAGGTTAATATCTAAGTGGAATTATTAATCAAAAATCCTTCTTGAGTGCCTACTAAGTGTGGGAAGTGGTGAGAATTCACAACAAAGTGAAGACATAAGTTTACTTTTAACCATAGACAACAAGAAGAGTGGCAGATTTATGACTGAGAACCAACAGGGGACATATTACATTACTAAGGATAGAGTGGGAAACACTTGTCAAAAGGGTTTGAACATTAAGCTAAAGAGTAATATGCTGGGGTGAAAATTGCTCCCAAAACAATTTCCCCTACTTCCTCAGTTAGGATGGGTAGAAATGATGTCATCATTGCTTTCAGTTACTGTGCTTTAGCTTTGTTACAAAAGGTAATTTCTGGTAAGAACTCAACCTCCCCATAAGGAAACCTGCTTCATGCTTATTGGTTGATGACACCAAAAAAGAAAAAAGAAGAAAAAGAGGAAGAGGAAAGATAATGAGAAGGAGAAGGAGAAAAAGAAAGAAGGGGGAGGAGGAGGAGGAGGAGGAGGAGGAGAAGAAGAAGAAGAAGGGGAAGAAGAAGAAGAGGAAGAAGGTGAAGGAGAAGAAGGAGAAGAAAGAGAAGAAGGAGGAGAAGGAGGAGAAGGAGGAGAAGGAGAAGATGAAGATGAAGAAGAAGAGAAGAAAAGAAACTAATTGATTAAACCAAAAAATACACGTCCTCTGAGGACATTAACTTCAAACTTATAATACTGGAATTTGTTCATTCTTGCCCTAAGCCCTCCTGAGGTGCCAGCTGATAATAGACTAAGAATTTACTTTCTATATAAAATTTGAATTTGATAAGGGGGATTTTTTTTTTGAAGGTTGCATTTTTATTTTTAATTCCTTTTTTTTTTTTTGCATTTTTCTTTAGTGTATATTTATTGATCATGTTGTTACAGTTGTCTCAATTTCTTTTCCCTTTGCTTCCCTCTGCCCAGTACTCCACTTCCCTCCAGCAATCCCCTCCCCTTATCTCATGTCCTTGGGTCATGCAGATAATTCTCTGGCTTCACCCTTTCCTATATTATTCTTAACTTCCTGATAAGGGGGATTTTTATTCAACATTTTTGAAGCCCTTCCTATGTGCCAGGTTCTGTGTTAGGCATGAAAGATATAAAGATGAATAAGACGGGGCAGATAGCCCCCTGAGGCGCTCACAGTCCAGTGTGTGTGTGTTTAGAGCCAGGGGGATATGAGAGACACAGCAATGCTGTGAGGGTGAGAACCACATGGTGTTGTGGGGCCTAAGAGGAGAGCCTGCTGACCAAGACTAGAACTGGGGGGGCAGGGAGGCAGGGAAAGTGTATGGGTCTTCCACCTGCCCCTCTACTCTGCTCTGTGCCCTGGGGGCTGACTTGCACGGGCAGCATCAATGCTCTCAGTGCCTGCTGCTTCTAGTTGGACTTGGCAAATAGGAAGCCCCAACAAAAGATGAGCAGGAGGGAAGGGCGAAAGGCTGGGGTGTTTACTCTCTGGGGTTCTTCATTTAAGACCATTGCAGAGTGGCTGTATCCCCCTTGAAGAATGCAGCTCCTGCCCAGTAGACCTCACCATACAACTCTTTCCTCTGGGGTCTAGAACCTTCTCTCTCCTGAGCCTTTCTAGCCACTGGGCTGGTAACAGTACTACTAGCTGTGGGGTACTGTACCACCATATTTTGGGTTCTTTGAACCCTGTTCACACCTTTATAACTATTCTTCTCTTTCCAGCTGGATTCTGGCAGCTATGGAAGATTTCTGAGGAGAGGGATGCCTGCACTGAGTCTGGAATGGTGAACAGTATGATTTGGGTGATAAGGGGGGAAGGCGTCCAGTTAAAATACATGCAAAGACACTCAGGGAAGAGAGACCACAGAGTGCTCCAGATACCAGGGCATGAACCCTGAACTCTCCTTCACCTCCACATCCACCTGGACACCAAGCCCTACGTCATAGACTTCCTCACCCTCTCTCCACCCTGCCATTTCTCTCCATCTCCGCCACCCTTGTATTTTCTTGCCTAAGTTACTACCCCAGTTTTGGAATCATTCTCAGTCCTTGCTGACAACCCTCTATAGTCTCCTCATAACCTTAAAGATAAGTGCAAACTCCCCGACTCCCACCATATGACTTCAGCTTTAATTTTATGCCTGTATTTTTGGTTACTTTTCTATAAAATGAGAAATTATA